>NC_135659.1:68134942-68455975 GCF_964188315.1 Podarcis muralis | reverse complement strand
AGCACCACCCTTGACATCTTTTCCTGCTTGTTGGAGCTGGAAATGTGTTTGTTTTTGCAGTCCATAAAAGGACAATGCTGAAATAATAATAATAAATTTTATTTATATCCCACCCTCCCCAGCCGAAGCCGGGCTCAGGGCGGCTAACAACAATAAAACAGTACAAAAGTGAAACTCTGCACAGAACCAGGATTTCTGGAATTTGCTAAATTTCAGTGTTCCTTCTCTATTATTTGAGGGTAAGGGACAAAGTACTTTGCAAGCAGGGAAGGGGAATTCTACCCATTTTAGTTTCTTTCCATTTCTCAGTTTTCCTGTCTTAAGTTCAGTTCCCCACATTTTCACTTCAATTTGTGATTATTGTTTTTTTAAGTCTTCATGAAAATTCATTAGCATTGTGGTATAAATTTCTCACAATATACACATTTTTGTATGCAGTTTTGCCCCAAACACATATTTTTGCAGAGCAATTTCCGCTAATATAATGCATTTTTGTATGCCATTTTCACTAATACATGCATTTTTATGCACATTTCATTGCAGAATTGTACTGCAAAATCTGGAGAAGTGCAAATTTTGAAGGATGGCTGTGTTTTTATTTGCATATTGATTTGGAAAGTGTGAATTGGATAGGTTCACCGTTAAATGTAAACTGAATCCCCATCATCATTTGTATGTATTATTAAAGTGATCTTTGTTAGTCCTGGACAGTGAGTTGTACAACACTACTATTTGTTTATTGAACATTAATCTCCTTTAACTGCACAAACCTAAAGTGCCAAGATGTGCGTGAATCCCACCTGCAAAATACAGGAGGCACCCTCAGAGAAGTGGCTTGGTATCGCTATTAGTCTCCATGCATTTGAAAGGCAGAAACATACTGGAAGGGATGGACTTGGACCACAAAGGCGTAATAGGGTGGGAATTACTTCTGAATAAGAGGCTGGCTTGAATTTGCAATCCACAGGTTTGGGCTCAAATTAGCTGAAGAAGGGAACAACAGCTCAACTTTGCAGAAAAGTCATAGACTCCCCATTAGTACAGAGCTTCAGATTCAGATTTCTCTCTCTTAGTTTAAGTACACTTTGATCCAGAGAGCACTGGGCTATTAACGGAACAGTGGGAGAACAGGTAGATTTCACCCTCTGTTGTTCCTTGTAAGAGATTAGTAGAAAAGTTTGGGAGAAGAGAGCAAGAGCTGTTTATCTCTATAAACCACCATGAATGAGAAGATCTGTTCTGCATTAAAGAAACTAGCTATCAGCCATGTGCACGATACTCTGGTTTCTCTTCAGATCGCACTCAGCTATGTGCACCAAATGTTGAAACATACTCCTAGCAGCACATTTGACAGCAACTGATTTCATTTGCTTTGTGAAATCTTATCTTGTTTTACAACTTGACTACCACATGATCTCTCGTCTCGTCCATTTGCCTCAAGGCCCCAGCAGGAGCTGCAGCATAGCAAAGGGTGGACAGGCGATCTGAGAACATTTACAAGGCTGCTGAATGAAGCTGTTGGATACCGGTTGCAGATTACCTTGGTGACAGAAAGCCTGGTCAGACACAGCCCACATCTCAAATTGTCATCATCAGCTGATCCTGCTGATGTCCCCGAGGCAAGGCAGTGTTCCTTTGCTTGGAAATGGCCAAAGGAGCTGGAATGAAAAAGAAAAAGTTGGAGAACGATCTTGTCTCTTTTCATCTATGAGGCTACTGGAAGGCTAAATGTATAGTCTGCTCCTCTAAGGCACTCAGAGAATAAGGAAAGGTCTTGCCCCATGAGGGAAGAAACTGAATTAATGAAAGGCATGCTCACACTCGTTGTTTATGACAAGTCTCTGCTGATCTGAGGCATCTGCAATCTCTTTCTCATCTGCTTTTGTCAGAAACTATGAAATGCAGCTGAAGTGTGTGACCCATCTATGTGTAGGATTAAATGTCTTGAAAGGTAGGTAAAGGTAAAGGACCCCTGAATAGTTAAGTCCAGTCAAATGTGACTATGGGGTTGTGGCGCTCATCTTGCTTTCAGGCTGAGGGAGCCAGTGTTCGTCTGCAAACAGCTTTTGGAACACCATGACGGAAACCAGAGCACACGGAAACACCGTTTACCTTTCAGTCGCAGCAGTACCTATTTATCTACTTGCACTGGCATGCTTTCGAACTGCTAGGTTGGCAGAAGCTGGGACAGAACAATGGGAGCTCACCCCGTGGTGGGGATTCGAACCGCCAACCTTGTGATCAGCAAGCCCAAGGGGCTCAGTGGTTTAGACCACAGTGCCACCCACATCCCACTTAAATGTCTTGAACACCACAGCAAACCCTCAAAATATATCTAAAATGGTGATGTGAAAGCTTAATCATGTATACCAGGCAGCATCTGAACCACAGGCAAAACCAATATTTTGTAATCTCATGTCTAATGGCTGTATGAATTGGCTCTTATTCTTTTGCACTTGGCATAGTTTACTATTATTTGTCCCAACAGGCATTGTCATAACTATGTAAGCAGTCATCACAGCACAACAATACAAATTCCAAAGAGAAAGAAAGGTGGCCATGACTAGGGATGGATGAGAAATACAATTTAGTTCACATTTAAAGGGCACGGGAGCTCTCGCTGCTGCCATGCTACCCTGCTCAAGAGCTATTGGGCGGGAAGTTGAATGTACTGCAGCGGGCTCCCCACTCACACATGTTTTATTTATGCGCGTGGGGACCTGGAACACAAGTGGGGAGTCACCTGTATAGCTAAACAGGTACTCTGAACTGACCACTGGAAGACAACCAGTGGTCTAAGAATCCTGAGCTGGCATATCATTTCAGACTGCTGGTGAATTCAACCTTTTAAATATAAAAGCCTCCCCACAACGAATAAACTAGCAGAGCAAGAAGTAAAATGGGCTAGTATCTCCCTGTTGTGCTAGCATTTTATTTGTAAGGATTTTAAAACAACAACAACATGGGAAAACATTATAAAAATTGTGACTCCTCTTGCAATAGTTCAGTCCAGTCTGCCACCTTTTAATTACTGGACCACTTTCATTCTTCTCCATATGTAGATCAGATATGAGCTGAAGTCCTTAGAATTCCATGTTCAGGCAACACAGTATTACATTTTATTTCATATTTATTCTCTGCCACCACCACCCCCAGTAATAAATAAACAAATGATTTCTTAACTGCTCCGGTTGTCAAAAATAAAAATGCAGTATTCCTTACACAACATGTTCTGTATGGCTTTTTATAGCTGGGAGGGAGAAAGAAAGAATACAACGTAACAGGAAATTATTGTCCACTGGGATTCTTCCAGGAAGTATTTTATTCTAATCTAGCCCAAACCTGACTGCAGAATCCACTCCCATGTGTGAATGTAAAAAAACACTTTCCCTACTACTGTGGTCTAAGAAATCTTAGACTGATAGGAAGAGAAGCTGCTTCACCTTTTGGAGCTTGCCAGGAGACAGTGATTAAGAGTAAAGGCTATCTGGTATGTACATGTAGCTTGGCCTTTTGCCAGTGGAAGCAGTTGACTCAGGCCTGTCCAATTTAATAATAATAAAATAAAGAAAACCAATCTTAAACACAACCTGGATGAACTAATTTGCAACCTACTCTGTTGGCCTGAACAACATCCTGACCACAAGATTAATCCCTAGGGACACAAAAAAGACAGAAAAATAAGTAGTGTGCAGGGATCTGGCAGCAATATAGATATGAAGCAGAGTAGAAATTAGGATGGAACAGGTACTAGAAAAAATAATTATTTGTTTGGCAGGGTACAAAGTACAGTTGGCTTCAGTAAATGTGTGGAGGCTGTGGTGGATGCTTAAGATGTAGAAGTTGATTAATAGGCCAGGAGGTATAAATCAAGCCATGAGAAAGACAAAAGAGGAGAATAATGTTGGTCTCCATTTTGTTGTCCATTTTTGACTGGTGCAAATCCACGCCTTTGAAGCAAAGATAATGGGCAGCAAACAGTTTTCCGCCTTGGGCATTAATGAAGCCCAGCAGGCTCCTGTCAATCTCTTTTATTGGCAGATCAGGTGTCCCCAGATGGTCCAAAGGACCGTCTGTGACATGTTTATCTTCATGACAGTGAATGGATAATCTCCCGTCCCTTAGGCCAAGTCATGTGCTTTTTAGATTCATTCAGCATAATTTTTCCCAGGCATATCTCATTTTACACTCTGCATCCTTGAACTTCCATTTTTCCATCTAGCAACTGTTTTCTACTTTGAGGGGGAACACGCCCAATTTGCAGCCCAGTCGCCTATTCCTGATGGGACCAGGAAAGGAAAAGGTGCAAGAATTGCAGAAGGAGGCATGGCTGATGACACATTTATGTTCAAGCGAGGCCTATCCTGTATCCAGAGAGTCCGTGAAAATCTTGGACAGCGCCCTTCAGTCCCTGAGGGGTCTCAAGGTTCAGCTCACTCTTCATGAAATGAATCCCTTGTCACATTAAAAAGGTGCTTCATTTGGATGATGTCATTAGCCACAGGAAGAGATAAAAATTGACAAGAGGCAGCAATTCTCATTCCCCCACTCCCAGTCCTCCATACTTCCATATCAGTGTGCACTTATAAAAAGTCCTCATGAGAACTCAGCAGCATTTTAGTGTGAATTTCTTCGAACAGACACTTTGGGGTATGTAGTTTTGCTTAATGCACACAATTTTGCAAAGCAATTTTCCAAAATATAAAGCATTTTGTAGGTTACTCTCATTAATATAGGCACTTATATGCACAGTTTGGTGTGTGCATTTTTGTACACTTCACTTGGCTAGAGAACGGCATTGCAAAATTCGGAGAAGTGCAAATTTCAAAAACATGGGTGTATTTCAATTTGCACATTGTTTCAGAAAGTGCAATCAAATTTTGTCTCCATCCCTACCAACCGGTACTTAGCTCCTCACCCTCAACAGGATTTTGTGCTTATGCTTCATGTTTTTGAAACTGAGGCACCACTAAGGGAAGCCTAAATCATGGGCATATCTAAAATAGCCATATGGATCTCCAGGGCTTTTTTTCTCAGCTGTTTATGGTTTTCTTTTAAAGCCATAAAGTTTGCACTGGTTTTTAAGGTGTTCTTAAGGTAGAACAAACCTAGACAAACCTAGACAGCATCTTAAAAGGCAGAGACATCACCTTGCCGACAAAGGTCCGTATAGTTAAAGCTATGGTTTTCTCAGTAGTGATGTATGGAAGTGAGAGCTGGACCATAAAGAAGACAGATTGCTGAAGAATTGATGCTTTTGAATTATGGTGCTGGAGGAGACTCTTGAGAGTCCCATGGACTGCAAGAAGATCAAACCTATCCATTCTTAAGGAAATCAGCCCTGAGTGCTCACTGAAAGGACAGATTGTGAAGCTGAGGCTCCAATACTTTGGCCACCTCATGAGAAGAGAAGACTCCCTGGAAAAGACCCTGATGTTGGGAAAGATGGAGGGCACAAGGAGAAGGGGACGACAGAGGACGAGATGGTTTGACTGTGTTCTCGAAGCTACTAGCATGACTTTGACCAAACTGCGGGAGGCAGTGGAAGACAGGAGTGCCTGGCGTGCTCTGGTCCTTGGGGTCACGAAGAGTCGGAAACGACTAAACGACTAAACAACAACAACAAAGGTAGAACATAGCAAGAAGAGACTGCAATTGTAATAGATTAGGCTTTCCTATACAGCTTTCAGGTCACTCCTAGGGATGCCTTTGATGGCCACTGCGGGTATAGGGCGGTATACAAATTTAATAAATTATGATAATAATAATAATAGTAAGTAGGCTGTCTTAGCCCTTTCCCTTCTGTCACACAACTTCTACATACAGCTAGTGAAGTAGACTCCATCTCTGCAGAGCTGCCAACAAGGCCATAGTTTTTTAAAGCAAGATTAGACAATTGCAGATTCCAAACCTCACTACGGCAGAAAGGGGACAAAATAAGGTCCTGCCTGTTTTTGCTTTTTTGTGTGTTTTTTTAAAAAACCCCTCTGTAAGACAGATTCTCAAATTTGGTTTAGACTTGATGATAACATGGAGCCACATCAACTCAAGAGACAGAAGTCCCATAGTGTAAAGGCTGCAAAGGGAAAAGTGAGCTCAGAATAGGGGAGGCGCTGAAGCAATTCGTCAGCAGAATGCTCAATTCCTAACCCCTGCTGGTATAGATAATCCACACAGCACTTGGCATTCCTGAGGGAGCAATCCCACAGAAGCTGCCCTTTCACACTGCCAGCAGTAGTATTTGTTTACCGTCAACATCCATACCCTTTCCATGGTGCCAGCTCTAGTAAAAATTCTTTCACTTCAGGCTTTGGGTCTATGAACAATTTTTATTGGGAAACATATCGTGACCTGTGAGATCAGGCCCACGACCCACCGTACATAAACAGAAGTGGAGAAGCCAAGGGTGCGTGTGTTTGACATTGCCAACATCGGAGGTGCTAGTTTCTGTGCAATGGCACTTTTGAAGGGTGAATTGGGTGAACAGTGTAAATTACCCCAATGAATGTTTCTCACCTCTTTACATAGTTATTTATAAAAGAGTCTTCAGGCCCTGTAGCTTCTGGTTAATAACTGCTTGGTACATAGTCTTGGGAGGCTTCCCTTTTCCTAGAAAGGAAACGTCAGGAATAATAATATATCTGGAATTTGTTGTTCAGACTCAGACATGTTCTCTCATTCTTCAGAGAGAAGGTAACAAAGTGGGTTACAGGCTGTCACTGACAGACCTCCAAACAACACTGAGGAAAAATGATAAAGGTACATCCCCAAACTGAACTCCTGCTTCTATTATTTCTATAACAGTAACTGGGATTTTACTCTTTCTATAGCAGTACACTGTCAAGCATCACTGAGCTATTTCTCAAAATGTCTTGTCGTCTGATATATGGGATAAAAATGAAGAATTTTACCAGCACCTTTTGTATTTTCCTCTCCCCTTCACAGTGTTACCATGGAAATCTGCAAACCTAAATTACATGAGTGATTAGAAACAGAGTATTTTTTCCCCAGGCAGTTGAACTGATGTAATAGCATCATTATTGGGTACACTAGTCCTCTTCAGGCATTCACTATCTGGGTTGAGTAAATACATGAAGCGCATGCTATCTCCACCCCCACTGCCATTCCAGTTACTGTACTTTCCATGAGTTTGAAGGCAACAATCTGTAGCATGTCTCAGAGCCATGATTTTCCAGAGTTCAAAACGTACAAGGAGCCTCCACAGGTACAGGACTTACCTCATTGCAATCTGCCAGACTCCAATTTGTGTAGGGCAACCAGAATAGTGACAAGGCGTGGAGCTAGTAGCATGCTTGTCCCCCCACAGTCCTCTGTTTTACAATCATGCATCAGAACAGCATAAAAGGTCTGAATTCTGGTGCTCAGGTGATGTGAGCGCATATACTGAAAATATTATAACATAGATAAATATCTAGATGAACCATATCTGGAGTCAAACCACTTATGTAAAACACAATTTATATCATCACTAACCATTGGCCATGCTGGCAACATCTGGAGGGCCACAAGTTTATTGTATTTATTAATTAAATGTACACACCCTCCCTTCCTCTCAAAGAAGCCCAGGACATAAAATAACAAGTGATAAAATGATAAAAGCGTATTAAAAACCATTCCAGTGCAGATACAGACTGAGAAAGATCTCGTCTTAAAAGGCTTATTGAAACAGGAAGGACTTCAGTGGCCACCATAAAGACAACAGAGCCAACACATCTGCTCCCTGCTGCACAGGATCATTGATCCTTAAGCACTAACATTGAAGTTGTGTTCCTATGTTTGCATGAACATGCAAATGCAGTACTCGTGGTTGGGAGCAGGAGTGTGGACAAATTTCACCCCCACCATGCCAATGCACATCACCCTGTGCGCTTAGTCCCCAATCTTCTCTACACTGAGTTGGAAAGGTCTGCAGGGGATTTCTACTTATGTTTGCGTGAACACAAGTAGAACCTGCTGCATGATTAGGGATCCTGATAAGCTCAAGCCAACGTGAGTAGAAGCCCCCTTGCAAATCTTCCCTGTACAATGTGGGGAAGGTAAGGTACTGTGGGTGAGTGTGTAACACGGAGGGGAGCTCTGGATACAGAGTTCATGTGCTGAACCAAACACTTGAATTCACCTGAAGTTGGAAAAGATCCAGAATTTGGTGGCTTCAGCAAGGAAAAAAATAGTGCCACCACTCCAGAGCTCCACATCCCCTTCACTGAATGCGGAAATTCATGTGCACACTGCCCTACAAACAGAGCAACTGATGTAGCTTATTCAATTACGAACGCAAGACTCCCATTCCACAGGAAACATAGAGTTCTAAGCAAGTAGGGAAGTTATATCTGGAATGCCTGCAGTTTTATTGGATTGCTGGCAAGGAAAATTTTGACCAATCTAAGATAAGGACTAGAGCAGGGGTCAGCAACCTTTTTCAACCGTGGGCCGGTCCACCATCCCTCAGACCATGTGGTGGGCCGGACTATATTTTGAAAAAAATAATAATGAACAAATTCCTATGTCCCACAAATAACCCAGAGATGCATTTTAAATAAAAGCACACATTCTACTCATGTAAAAACACCCGACAGGCCCCACAAATAACTCAGAGATGCATTTTAAATAAAAGGATACATTCTACTCATGTAAAAACATGCTGATTCCCGGACCGTCTGTGCGCCAGATTCAGAAGGCGATTGGGCCACATCCGGCCCATGGGCCTTAGGTTGCCTACCCCTGAACAAGAGAGTCTCAACTCTTGTGGCTGATGTCCTACTGTTTTTGTTTACTTGACTGGGGGGGGGAAACCCCTGTGCAGATTCTACTGACTGTAACAAACCAACATTCAGCTTAATAGTTTCTTTCTGAATAAACAGTCACAGAAGAACTGATTGCTTCATCCTGCAAGGACATCTCCAATTCAGCTGCTAATCTCCAGACCCCTCTATCCAACCAACTGCAGCCAATCCAAGAGTACATCTGTGCCAACGTTTTCCCTTGAGAAGGCTTCCACAAAGAGGCCTTCAGATAGCTCCAGACAACTGATTCTCACGTTGGCAGGGATTTTCTTTTCAGCATTAAAAAATAGCAATGCAATCAATTACTAAGACAACGTAGCTATTCAAATGCAGATAATCTTTTCCCTTCCTGGGACCACACAGACTGTGCCATCTCAAGGTTCAGCTGTGGCAGTGATTTATGCTGCAGGACAGTGAGTGTCCCCCATAAAAAAGCCCCACACTGACAGTGTCGGGGGAAACTTCAAGTGTTCCAGCACTGACCACTCTTTTTAGCCTCAGTCATTAAGAGAGGATTCCATTTCCACTGCAGCCTTAAAGTTTTCCCAAATCACAGGAAGGGAAGGAGAGAGAAAAACAGATGGCAAAAACCAGAGACGATGAGCTTTCAGGTGGTTAATTTTCATTATGTCTGGCAATACTGATGCCGCATCATTATGAAGTTATGGGGAGAGATCACATCTCAGTGGCTGAGCTCATGCCGAGGCTGGTTCCACCCCTGGCATCTACATTTAAAAGGATCTCAGGTAGCAGGTAATGGGAACCATCTGTTCCCGAGACCCCAGAGAGCTTATGAGAACCAGAACAGAATCAGTACTGGGCTAGATGGAGAAATAATCTGACTAGGTGTAAGACAGAGTCCTATGCTCCTAATGGTTGTTGTACATAATATAGTGCTTAGTACACACATTAGCATTACTGTACATATTCACCTTTAGCTTTTGTTGCCTCCTGATTTCCTCACATCAGCAACACAATTACCGGTATCTGTGAACCAATCCCAAGCTAGTCGCTTTTTTAGTTTCTTGTGTGCAATCCCATGACGTTCTGAAAGTCCCAATTCAGAAACCTTCTTTGCAGTATACTCTGGTGCATAGGCCTCTAGGGTGCCTTTGTTCTTTCTGTATTTTCAAGAGCTGCTTGCCTTCATTTCATAGAAATACAAGGAAAGCCATAACAGCTTGAGTAGCTACTAGAACCAATCAAAGTGACCAAGAGGCTTTTCCTGTGGGCCACTCAGCAATGGGAAGCTGTAATTCTCCTGTTTCTTCCATATATTGCTCCACTAATCATCTGAGACACTGCTTCAGATTCCTTGGCTATCTGAGGCATCAATGTGAAGGACATTTCCAGTAGAGATGCCCATCCCATGGAATGTCCTCCTGACTGAGATTCACCAAGCCACAATACATTATGGTTTTAGGCGTTGTTGTTTAGGAAGGCCTTCAGCCAAGACCCTTTTGCCTCCTCACTCTGGCTATGTCAATGCTGTTTTCATTTATGTTTCTCTACTTTGGTTTTATGAACTGCTGTTTCTGTTGATTCTGAGGTGTATGTGTGTTGTGTGTGTTTTAATGAGTGGGCTTTCTGATGGTTTTTGTTTTTTGTGGATTTGAAGTTTGGTTGTTTTGGTCTTTGATAATGCCTGTTTTATTGCTGTAAGCAATGTTGAGTTTCTTTGAGGGGGGGAAGGAAGGATATAACTTTCTTTTTTAAAAAAGAGACAGTAGGAGCTGTTTGACAGTGGAACAGACTCCCTTGGGTGGCTGTGGACTCTCAATCATTGGAGCCTTTTAAGCAGAGCTTGGCTGGCCATCTGTCATGGATGCTTTAGCTGGGATTCCTGCATTGCAGGGGGTAGGAATGGATGACTCTTGGGGTCCCTCCCCACTCTTCAATTCTAAGATTCTATGCTATAAAGCCTATGCTGGACGGAATGGATGCTCCTGTTTGCCTTCTGCCTTTGCCCACAGCTTCTGGGTTTGAATGCCTTTCCCACATTCTTCCCTGCTAATCTCAGCAATGATTTGTGAGAGCTTCAGCAAGCAGGAGTCATGCAAACCAGCCTGGCATGTGGTAAGGAGAGGAGGTTCACGGCAGACGTTGGTTCTTGGAGGAGGGGCTACAAGCACGCACCTGTTGCGAGTGAGCGGCCAAGGCTTATGTCAGAGTGCCACAAATATTCTCCCTTCACGAGGGGCCTGACCTTTTCAAGCATGTTTTATGGCAGCGTGCAACCATTAAGTGCTACTTGATCCTCTGCTAATGCAGCAATTACAAAAGGACCATGGGGGCTTGCTTGACTGCTTGTCAATGGGATAAACACCTTTGCTAGGGGAGGAGGTTGCTGAAAAGGTGCACGTTCCCCATTCTCCCCAGCCACACCCTTGCCCTGATTGGTCTTCCACACAATCAGACAATCTGAATTTTAACCGTAGCACTAGCCACAATGACCCTGTGCCAGAAGTGGGATTCCCCATTTCCCCACCCCCCCACCCCCTTGGTGGGGGTGCAGGGGTCAAGGACAGCCACACTGTTATTTCCAACTTCTTTTTTCTCCTAAGGATTTCCACCCCATCAAGTAAATGTTCCTTACAGTAAAAAATAATAATCAGGTAAGTAAAAATTCAATTAAAAGTTCTTAGGATGACTGAGCAGTAATTGAGAGCAGGAGACTGCCTTGGTGATTTGGGAGCATTGATAATTATTATTTGCAGCAGTAGTAATACTTAGCACATAGTTCAGTTGGTTAGAATGTGGTGCTGGTAATGCCAAGGTTGCAGGTTCGATTCCTGTAAGGGACAGCTGCATATTCCTGCATTGCAGGGGGTTGGACTAGATGATCCTGAGGGTTTCTTCCATCTCTACAGTTCTTCAGTTCTATATGGAGTGCTCTGGAATGTTCAAAGGACTTCACAGAATTATCTTGCAGTCCTTACAACAACCCTGCAAGATCCAGGAACCTGAGAGAGCAGAGTGGAGGAGCCACTAGCCTTTGAGCCCAACCAACACTTTGCCTGCCCTCCTCAGAACCTCATCCTGAGGCCAGCTCAAACCAGATCATACCAGGTTGATGAGAACGTGGTCCTGATCTACCACTCTCTAGCAACAAAGAAACAATGCATGTGGCAAACTCATCATTCCATATTGAATAGCATCTGGGATGAAGGCCACCCTGAAAGGGAAAGACCCATGTCGGGCAGGGCCTTGTCAGACAGCAGAGAAGTTAGTGGAGTCCTCTATGGGTCCAGCACCATTGTAGGAGCACTTTCACCTGCTGCATAATTGTCATGCAGAAGCTTGCCTGGAACAAGTAGGTTGTCAACAGCCTGGAGGAATAACTGAGAGCATCCTGGTCCCTGTGGATGGTCATTGGGTAGGCCTCCCACTTGGTCTACACAGAATGTGTGAGGGTGGGGGTCCCTAGTCTGTGGAACAGCAGCCTGTGGAGAGCAAAGCAGCCTGAATGCATGGTAGAGAGCAAGAAAGAAGGGTGAGTGGTGCCACTTGAGTGACAGCTAGTGCTTGTGCCTCAGCCTCCCCACCCCTGGGGGCAGGGAAGAGAATGACTGAAGTGACTGTGACTATAGTTATACCTAACATTTCCCCATTGAGGGTTACTGTATAATCCTGTGCGTGTGGAAACAACGTGTGTTGTTGTGTAAATTGCCATTGTTTGTGTTTTGGAATGGTCTGGAATGGAAATCAATCTAGTCAATATGAAAAGTATCCATCCAGTGAATATGACTGGTATTTGGTCCCAACTTTCTGATTTAATTAAACAACTGATACGTGATTAATGACCTATTTTGCCGTTTCCTTTACGTTGAAACGAATAGTGTGGGAATTATGACATTAATTATGTTAAATCCGTAAATTACATAAATATTTTTGTAATTTGCGTTAAACAGAAGAAAAGATGAATACGGTATCATTTAGAGGAAACTGAACTGCAGAGGAACAGAATCAGTGCTGATTGTGAGGAAGACTGGTCAGAACAGAAACTGCTGCAAACTTACCTACATGTGGGGATGAGGGTCTTGCCTGTGTAGGGAACATTTCTTCCTACTATTGAGGGGGAAGAGTGTTCCAGCAATACAGTTCTGGGAAGACACAGCATTCACATAAAGTGGTATCTCGGGTTAAGAACTTAATTCGTTCCGGAGGTCTGTTCTTAAGCTGAAACTGTTCTTAACCTGAGGTATCACTTTAGCTAATGGGGCCTCCCGCTGCCGCTGCGCCGCTGCTGTGTGATTTCTGTTCTCATCCTGAAGCAAAGTTCTTAACCCAAGGTACTATTTCTGGGTTAGCGGAGTCTGTAACCTGAAGCGTCTGTAACCTGAGGCGTCTATAACCTGAGGTACCACTGTATAGAAAAAGTAGTGATGGTGGTGAAAACTTTGCAGCATGGTAATCCTCTTCCCTTGCTGACCTGCGGTGGGCTGCTCTGTTCTGGAGTGCCCAGCTGTTGGAGTGGGGTGAATGACGATGGCAGAGTCCCAGGGTGAGGGACCTATTACAGTTCTAGGAAGAGAATATGCTGAAGTTGCTAGGAGTGTGTTGGGGACAGGCTGTTTGTGCTAAGCGCTTCCTTTTTTGCAAGCTATCTTTCTTCCTCATTCACCTCACCAAAGTTCCCCCTGTGAGCCTCAACATCAGGCCAGAGAAATATATTCCTATTCCATGTACCATATAATCTGGGTTGTGGCCTTCCTCTGTGGGATTATATAGACTAGTTGTGGTGTGCTGTGATTGGCTGCTGGGTTACACCACATTCTATGCTTTGTTGTGGCGACGTCAGCAGATTGCTCATCAGCATTAAGGTGACTATTTAAAATCCCCATCCCCTAGGATAGGAACTCTTTCCACCAGGTCCAGGGCTGGTGGAAAGTTGACCTCTCAACAGGAGCATGGTCTTGAGTAAAGACGTGAAGGCTGGGGGTGGGGAAAACCTAGAAAAAATTCACCCATATTTTTCTCTTTTTGCCCTATTTTCCAGAAACAAATTTTTAAAAGCTGGGGAAATTGGGAAAAACAACACAGCACCTCTGTTTTTCCATTTCACCCCTGGATACAGCGCTGGATATAGGGCATTGTGGCTGGTTCCCCATCACAGGGTGCTGAGCCAAGAGGGCACAATATTGAGAAGCTCTATAATGATGACGTCAAATTGGGGACGTCAAATTTGGGCCTCATACAGGGCACCATATTATGAAAGATTACCAAAGCCCACCCTGCTTCATATCTGCAGTGAAAGTGTGCTCTGTCCCCTCCTCATTCCTGGTTCAGTCCTGTTCCAGCCTAATATGTGTCTTGAGTTCTCTCAACATAGTAAGGCTTCTGCCAAACCCTACAGCTGCTCAGCCAGTATAACTTGAATACAAGATTGTTCTGTTAGTTAGTTAAAATGAATACTGTATAGGGATGGGGATTCAATACTTCCCATTCCAGAACTGCCAACAAGGTCAGGATACTTAAAAGACACATCTGCTTCCACATCAGCCTGTCTGTGCACCAAAATTGTTATCCAAGACTCTCCTCCAAGGGCCCTCCATCTTCATCAGGAGACTTGCAACATGCCTGGGTTGTGAGCTTCCAATCCCAAACAGATGCCTACAACTCTTGTGCAACTCCATCACAATCACAAAAGCAAGGGGTAATCTTCAGGGTGAAAGACATTTTCCCAAGGTACAAAGTCTCACTGTTAGAGATCTGATTTAAAGACACACACATCCCTCCGATGATCCTAATGAAGGGAGATTGTAATGAGCAACTTATAAGAGCCTAGCATTTTCATGGGAGAGACCAGGTTGACAACTGGTCTGAAAGTTGTTTGGTGAATAAAGGAATAAGTGTGTGTCCAAGGCACATTCCCAGCCAGGAAAAGTTGGCATCTAACATAAAGCAGGACAGGTAATTAAACATTTTCAAAGTGGGACAAAAATGACCGGCAGAGGCCTTTAGAAAATGAGGTCGAACGCAAGGTAGATGCCAGAAAGGGAGAGAGAGGAATGTATAAGCAACGGTGGAAAAGTCTGGGTGGCGGCAAGGGGGATGAAGCAGCGATTTCACATCCATGGCTTGGGGATCATTTTGAAAAGGGTGGAGATGTTTGTTTGAAAACTATTTTTAATGTAGCATAGAGATGGGATGAGATCGCCACAATCCCCCAAAAGACTGGCAGGGCGGCTGTTGCGTTCTCTCCTGAAAGGTTAGCATAGGAAAGCCACAAAGAGCTGAAACCAAGAGGAGGGGATATTTGTAGCCGGCTCCATAGGCTCGTGCAACCATATACAGGCATGTCCAGTGACAACATTGCAACCCTGACACCAAGTCGGCAATAAGCAGCATCCTATATATCATCTCTCGGAGTGCATTCCATCTAGCTATTCCTAAGCACAACATTCCACTACTAGTTTGCAATATAGGGGGGTGGGGGGAGGCAGGAAGGCTGACTTCCATGATGCTACTCAGCAGATCAGCACCAGAACTTATTTGGGATTAAGTTCATATCCAGGAGCCAGGTTTGGGTCAACTGACTAGTCTAACTGGTAGATCAACTGAACAAATGTTATTTGCTATTGTCAACTATTCCATGAAGTCAGCAACCTTAGTCAAGTGGTTGGTCTATTTTTATTGCACCGTGGAGTCAGTGACTGCACGATGGCTATCAACGGCAGGGCTGAGGGTCCCTTGCTCCTGAACCCTGCAGGAGTGAGAACTTCATATATCATACTAGTTTAGGAGCCCCATAATGCTCTCCAGGGAGCACCTGTCGTCAAGTCACATGCCCTAGCATCTCCTTCTGATCAGAGGATCAAGCCAACATTATGTTTGGTTTAGAGGTGGCTCCCAATTGGGATTTCTCTCTCCCTTCCCTCTTATTGTTTTCTTGCAAACATCAGTCTCTCTCCTCAAGCTTCTCCATATCACTGTGTACTACTAACATCACCGGGTGGCAAAACACTTTGGCAGGGTGGGGAGAATCAAAGCACAGGGCATAATCCAGATGGCATCCCCACCAGCAACAAGATACATTAGCAACCAGGGCAGAGAGGACACACGTGAGACAAGGACAGAGACCGAAGTGTTTCCAGACTTGCAAACCCTCTCTGGCATTGCCCGCAGGCATGTAAGTGAAGGCACTTGCCACAGAAAGATGCTTCTCAGCTGGGGCACCATACTGAGAAGCTTTTCAGAAAGGCGACTCGATTAGAGTGGAACCCAGTGGAGAGACTCTGAAGGATTTACTAAATAACAGGCTCATATTTCTTATGGAGCAGGAAAATGAATGGCAATCGGCATCTGCCTCAGTGTGAAAAGGGCCTCCAAAGCTGTTATTCCCAAATGAAAACATGGCACCCCAGTTTGTGGAGATGTTCCAACTGGCCAGGGAAAGGCTAGGGCACACAATGAGATTGTGCCAGTGGCTTCAATTTCTGACAACTCATTGCTTATTTAAAATACTGTCTCAGCTAGTGTACAAATGTTGTTTGCCTCACATTTGTAGATAAAGTCTTTCATTGCTGAAGTCATGACCATGGTTTGGAGGCTCAGAAACAATCCATGGGCTTCAGCCCTGCTCACATAGAGTGGCTATCTTCTGAAGGTTCCATGCCAGAGGCGGACAGAATGGATATAAATGTTACCTTTATACAGTAAGTCCACACACAATCTTCTCTATACTCCACCCAGGCAAGCAAATCAGAATCCAAGGATTTCAGCCCGGCAAATGCACTCAAGGAGGGTATGGAGCAGCCTGGGAAGGGTCTCAAAGGCGAGACAGTAAGGCTCGGAGGGATGCATTTGGTCCCCAACCTTGCGGTCGCTGCTCCTGATCTACATGTTTATGCCGCACACATGAAGAGGGCTCTCTGCTTTCCAAAATGAGGGTGGTGGGAGCCAGAAGGTGCTTTTGTTGATACAGGAAAGAAACCGAAACCATATCTCTAGGAATAAATCTAGCTTTGCAATACCTCAAACCAGTTTGCTATGATGAGACTGTGCTGAAAATCTGTCTTCAGAACAATATTACAGATGCACCTGATGTATCTCCTGAATGCTGCAACTGGTAGAGCCACTCATCCTCCTAAGCAAGGTGCATTATATGGTGCTATAGGGAAGCCTGAGAGCTGTGGTTCCTCCAATCCTCTGGGCCAGCAGCCTTTACTTGACTTTCCTAAATGTTTGGGGTTAGCTGTCTCACACTGGAAACTCTTGCTTTCATTCTGAATACTATATCCCATGGATACTGCAAAGATGGTAGCACCTTGATATTACATCTTAATATATTACCTCTTAATTTTATCTCACATACGCTAATGCTGTGAACCTTGCTAAATAACTATCAGGAAGGAAAAAGAATTAGCACCCTCCAAGTATTCCTAGACTGCTCTCATATCTCCCTGTCTCATCACTTAAGCAAGCTACAAATATTTAGCTCTTTTAACCTTTCATCATGGATAAAGCCCCCTCTGGGTAATGTCCAGTTGTCTGGGTAAAGCAACAATCAACTAAAGAAATTTCTGACAGATACTTGACTCCCTAAGATGAAAAAAACCTCAACCGTCAGGTTCTCAGAAGCTCATTTTTTTGTTATTAAATTCTGACTGAAGCTTGAAAATTCACAACATGGCAGCTTTTATAGATGCACTTTGTACAAAAAAAGATTTTAAAGGATCATGGATTTTGGATTGCCAAGTCAATGCAAATTTTCCATGGTAATTTATATTAATGCAGATTAATGTTAACCTTTACTAATACTCATCAATTTTAACCTTTAATTTTTACCTTAAAATGGTCTTTAAATAAAATTTCTTAGTTGATATTATTTGATTGGCGAGTTTTAACAATTTGATCCAATTTGAAATGTGATCTATTTTACCAGATATCTGTGACTTGTTTAGTATAACTGTTTTGCTTTTTTATGTTGTTATGGCCTATGGTCACATAATAAAATTCCATTCCTCCCCTTCAACCTAGCAAAAAAGTAAGAGCGTCAGTTTACACATTTGTTAAGTGCAAATCATGCCTCTGATTTCCTGAAATAAGTTATCATTCGAAGTGGAACATATGTATCTCACTGGCAGCAAGGTCACAGGTCTTAGTATGCGTGAGATTTATGAGACCTACTTCAAATGTTACGTTAATTGCAAGGAATCAGAAGCACGAGGTACACTGGCCTCTTTGAGCTGCACAAATAAAAGACTGTACAGTGGTACCTCAGGTTAAGTACTTAATTTGTTCCGGAGGTCCGTTCTTAACCTGAACCTGTTCTTAACCTGAAGCACCACTTTAGCTAATGGGGCCTCCTGCTGCTGCTGCTGCACGATTTCTGTTCTCATCCTGAAGCAAAGTTCTTCAACCGAGGTACTATTTCTGGGTTAGCGGAGTCTGTAACCTGAAGCGTATGTAACCTGAAGCGTATGTAACCCAAGGTACCACTGTAATATGTGTTTACTCAGAAAGAAGATCTACTGTGTTCAGTGGTGCTTTCTCCCAGGTAAACCCATGTAGGATTACAACCTTGGAATTATCACTTTAAAATTTTCACTCGTCTCTAGAAGCTGCTATGCTCTCCTCCCACATTTCTGGTCACATAATTTTGACAAATGTAGGAACACTTGACAAGAACCTGAACGTGTGTCAGTTTATAGCATATATAGTATATATGAAACATTATATCCATGTTTTGCAAGTTTAGCCATCAACCTAATCTACAAATTGGTTAAGAATCGGTGCACAAAGGACAGCTTCAGATGTCATGACTTTTCCTTGTGCGCATGAACATGCGTTGAGTGTAGAACATGAGCGGCCAACGCACAGGTGTCTATTTTCCTCAGCACACATGCGCAGGAGAGCCATTGGTGGCATCTTCCCCACACATTAATTGCATATTATGATCTGCATTTGGTTCTCTTGCTTTTCCAGAGAGTGACTTTCACGCTAATGTTCAGTATGACCTTCTCGTTTTGCCATAAAGTCAGAAACATTCAAAATAGTTGAGACCGTAAATCAGGTGGGGGGGGGGGGACCTGTTTGTACTTTGCAACAGGAAGCATCCTTGCCTATCTAATTCATAATACGATTCAGGAAAGCAACCTTAAGACAGTTTTCCATTGCTAACAGTCCCCACACCCCCAAAACTAACATGAAATATAACACAGAAATCTATTTTTTAAATGTTTGTAAGTCGCTTTCAGTTCGCCTTTCTGGAAAAAAGCCATAAATATAATAATATACTGGGATGCAGGTGGCGCTGTGGGTTAAACCACAGAGCCTAGGGCTTGCTGATCAGAAGGTCGGCGGTTCGAATCCCCACGACGGGGTGAGCTCCCGTTGCTTGGTCCCTGCTCCTGCCAACCTAGCAGTTCAAAAGCACATCAAAGTGCAAGTAGATAAATAGGTACCGCTCCGGCGGGAAGGTAAATAGTGTTTCCATGCGCCCCTCTGGTTCGCCAGAAGCAGCTTAGTCATGCTGGCCACATGACCCGGAAGCTGTACGCCGGCTCCCTCGGCCAATAAAGCGAGATGAGCGCTGCAACCCCAGAGTCGGTCACTACTGGACCTAATGGTCAGGGGTCCCTTTACCTTTATAATAATAGAACCTGTGGCCTTCCAGATGTTTTTTTGGATTGCAAGTCCCATCAGCCCCAGCTATTACGACCAATGGCCAGGGATGATGGGGTTGTAGTCCAGCAACATCTGACAGTGGCCACAGGTTCCCTATCACAGGTTTGCACAATGTGTCTTATGATGGGAGGGGTGTTTCCAGCTGCCCCCACAGCTGCAGGAGAGCGACCATGAGCAACATCATGGCACGGGTGTTTTTAGGACTAAGGTGAAATGCAAGCATTCTAGCGTTCTTTTTTCCCCTCCACAGGAGTAACTTATTCCAAACAATTTGGCAACTGGCAGCCTCTCCCTTGGGAAACTGTCTGCTTAAATAGGAAAACAAATGAAATTATTCACGTTCTCACACCATCTCTAATCTTGGGAGTTTACAGCGGCTCAAGGGATTTTAATATTTTTTTTTTTTTACAAAAACTGCTGAAGCCTCCTGTTAAAATGCTGCCAATATTTACTTCCCACAATGCATGGCGGGAGCTTGCATAATTTGCTTCCTTTCTCAACTGAAAAGGGGCAGCTGTTTTGCAGTGTGCGACAGCTCTGCCTAAATGGGTCCCATAACCCACCGGAGAACAAGTGGGGATTTCAGAGGTGCCAAATGCAACTGGCCGAGTTGGAATTCAGCCAGATCGCATGAGCTAGCTAATTCCCCCTTCTCCTGCAAAATGCCTTCTGATAACCACAAGATGGGGAGCATGTCTAGAAGATGGTGCTGACAGAAAAGAAGTGTTCCAGGAATACCATGCCTAAGGGCCACTCGAGACAATCAACGAATGAAACAACCACATTTTGCTCACAGCTCAATTTCTTCTTCGTAAGCTTTAGCTTGGTCAGAGGTAATGGAACTCCTGTCCAATCCCTTTTTATACAACTCTGTCAGCCAGAAAGAGGGTGTGTGTGAGAGAGAGAAACAGAGACAAAGAGTGACCGAGAGAAAAAGAAAAGGGTCCTTTTCAATCAGGAGTGGGGAACTTTCTTTCAGCCAGAAGTTCACATTCCCTTCTGAGAGCCACATGTTACAGAGCAGAAGCAAAAATGGATAGAGAGTAATTAATGCCATTTTTAGCTTTGTGCAATAGGCTAGTTTCTACACCAAAAGCAAGTAATGTGGGCCAGCCGCCCAAGTTTTTAAAAAAATAAAAAATCCAGGAAAGTGAAAAAATAGAGGCTGTTGCTCACATCACCATCTTGGCTTTCAGTCTCCCACCGACTTACTTTCTAGGCAAACTCTCACACTGCTCTCTATTCTCCAGCGACATGACATCCTACTCAGCTGTTCCTTTCCCCCTACAAGTGGCAGCCATTAACTGGAGTGAGAGCAAGGAATAACACTGCACACGTTTCCCTTATTGGATGGAACCAGGGAGGTGTGGGTTGGCAGTAGTCACGTGTCCCCTGTAATGGCTAGTTAGGCCCAGAGGTGGTGAAGTGGATGCGAGAGAAGAATCAATCCCTAGAAGGAGTCGCAGGCGGACAAGAAGGTCTTCACCTTGCCTCTGATCTTTCTCCCCAGCCCTGAGAACATTACTCATCTGTGCCATCTTTGCCCCTCCCCTCTGCTCCAAAAGGCTTTAAAGAATTGGCAAGCGCTGCAGCTGCAATTCTTGAGAGTCAATGCTGAGTTCCAGTCCTTAAGATTTATTTGGTCATGGCAATTAAGTTAATGGCTGTTCGCAGCCTAGTGCTGCTCCTGTGGGAGCTGTCTCCCGACACAGGGCCCTTCACATCGCCTGTCTGTCTGCATGTAACTAAAGGCCAGTCACGGATACCATAGCTGCCCTCTATGCTGCATACTGGGAAAGCCACTTTCCCCCTCCCACTTCATGAGCAAACCACCTGCTCCTGACCTTGATTAATGGCAATTAAGCGTTAAGAGTTTCCAGGCAGCCTCTGACGGAATAATGGGCTTTGAATATCTCCAGGGCCTTGCGCCACAGGAACACAAAATGCCTTAACAAGCAGCTATTAAGTAAGTAAGCCTCTTGGTAGCCCTAAAAACAATGTTCAGCTGGAGGGAATTCTATGGAAAAATTCCAGTGAGTTGACCACGGGTGCAAGATTTTTTGGGGGACGTGGGTGGTGCTGTGGTGTAAACCATTGAGCCTTGGGCTTGCCGGTCAGAAGCTCGGCGGTTCGAATCCCCGCAGCTCCCGTTGTTCAGTCCCAGCTCCTGCCAACCTAGCAGTTTGAAAGCATGTCAAAGTGCAAGTAGATAAAAAGGAACCGCTCTGGCGAGAAGGTAAACGGTGTTTCTGTGCGCTGCTCTGGCTTTGCCAGAAGAGGCTTAGTCATGTTGGCCACATGACCCAGAAAAACTGTCTGCAGATGAACGTCGGCTCCCTTGGCCAGTAAAGCGAGATGAGCACTGCAACCCCAGAGTCGTTCGCGACTGAACTTAACTGTCAGGGGTCCTTTACCTTTACCTTTACCTACAATGGGACTTTCACTTGGCTGTAAAGTTGGTTAGTCTCAAACTTTAGAACAAATAGACTTTCATCTTTGCTCAGGACTTTGCTCAGGAGTGGGGAACCTTTGACCCTATAGATGCTGCTGAACTATAGCTCCCATCAGTCCCAGCAAGCATGGCCAAAGGCCAGGGAAGATGGGAGTTGTAGTTCAGTAACTTCTTAGATGACTTAGATGTTGATCCGATATGCCCATTCCAGAAGGTATCTTGGTCCCATGTTGTTTTTAGAACCCAGAGTTGGGCTGGTGATGCACCCAACAAGATTACCTATGGACCACTGATGGGCCCCGGAACACTACTTGAAAAGTATTCTTTTAATGACTAAGCAGGAGAGGGAAAAGATCCTTCAATAACTTGCGTGATGCAAAAAAGTGAATTCAGCAGCTCCTACACATAATTTCTGTTCAATCCTGAAGACGACATTGAAGGGAAATGTTAAAATCAAGGCACGGTGCTTCCCTAGCAGTAAGTGGAGGAAATAACCTAGAGCAGAATCCCAACTGTTGGAGTACGGCACAATCCCCCCTTCTTCACAAAAATTGGGGAGGGGGATATTCCTAGCAATTGCTAGATCCTATATTTCCAGTCCCACAATCACCATGTTTTCAATGGCATTTTAACATTGCATACCAATGCAAAGCCAGTCACTGACAGCAGGCTGTATTCTTGAAATAAGACCAGTCAGCCATTGTTCTCCTTCACCAGCCTTACTGCGCATTGCCAGTAACTCCACTTAAATCCAGCCATTACTTTGGTGTAAGCCTATTACTGGAAGATGGCAGGAAGAAGAGAGCATCCTTCCTAGTGCTGTAATGAATCAGGTAAGCTTCCTGTCTATCCCAGCCTTCACCAACCCCAAAATATTTTGTACTACAGCTCCTGTCATCGTAAATGCTGTGCTGTTTGGGGCTGATGGGAGCTGGAGTCCGAAGTGTCTGGAGTCAAAAACATCTCTACCAGGCTGGTGAAGGCTGATCTAGCCTGAGTGGTTTCTTGCCAACAGATCACACCATACTACTGGCAGAGATATGCTGGATAGTCAAAATAGGCAAAGCCTCACTTGTGGCAGATGCACACTATGCCCGCTTGAGTCGCAGTTAGAGAGCCCTCTTTGGCTCTCAAAACCTTTGAAAGGTTTTACAGGGCGGGTGGTAATTGAAAGATCTTCACACCTGTTCATGAGACATGTTCAACGATTTGGGCTAAGCCCTTGAGCATCAAAGCACATTTCTCTCCAGCACTGCATGTTACAGATCCTCTAGCTGGCTCCAATAATGCCACAGATGCTTCTATTCCTATACAGATCCACCCTCTGCATACTAACCCTCAGAGTAATCCAATCGCACCAGACAATGCCCCGCTGGTCCCCATACCAACAGCATGCCAGTCATTGCAGGCCTTGGAGTCTGGCTAGGCTCTTTCCAGAGCTAATCCACACTTATCAGCAGCAAATGAGAAATGGCAGGCTTAGGACGAAAAGCTGGAGAGAGGGTGTAAAAATAAGACTGGCATGGGAGACTCGCTGGGAAAGAGAGTTTAGTCAGCTTCAGCACGTCCTGTGTTACCAAACATTTGAGACGGCGCCAAGGGAAGAAAAGCCAAATGCCACTGTTCTGGGATGTAAACATGAAAATCAGCTAATTGACAACTCGATGCCCTTTAATGCAAGGCATCTATGGCTTTCCATCATCTCTGATCACTGACCACTCTGGCTGGGACTGATGGGAGGAGGAGACCCACAAAATCAGGAAAGCTACAAGCTCCTGCTTTAATGATATCACACACAGCCTCAGCTGCTACCCCAACCTGTAAAACTAAGGTGGCTAAGCTATGGCCCTCTAGATGTTATTGGACTCCAACTCCCATCATCCACAGTCATCCTGGGTCAGGCAAGCAGCACCTGGGGAGCCACAGATTAGCCACTCCTGCTTTATAGCATTAGTGTCAGTCCTACTAGCAATCTGTGTCCATGTTTACTAAACGAGAATCACGTGAGGTGAATAAAGCAGGCAATTCTGAGCTCATACACCATTGCTGTCTACCTGCTCCTGATGCTGCGGACACCATGAATTGATATAAGCGAAAGACTGGCACAGCGATGGAGTCGCAGGTAGGTGGGGACTGTGGACTATGCATATGGATTGGGTGCTTCTCCATCCCCAATCACACCTATCATCTAATGCAACATTTTAAAGATAAAGCTAGGTCCAATATTGTACACGCAATTACAAAACATTATTTATTTTGCACATTTATATATATCTCTTCTCCCCAGACTGTTACAGCAACCATTAATTATGAAGAGCACATTAATGGCTTGTTGCTCCCACTCCCACTAAGTTTACTGCAATGTGCAAACTGCTTAATTTTAGGGAAGGAGCGAAGTGGGACCCAACTGCACATTCACAGTAGACCATTAAACCATGGTTTACTGTGATATGCAAACACTGCCCTTGGATCTTGGCTGTCTGCAGAAAATACCTGATATATTAGGATTTTGAATGAAAATTTTATGCTACTGCATTAATATCTGGAGAGCAAACACAGCCTATTGAAGCCTATCCTACACAACAACACTTTCATCAAGTTTAATTTCCCTCCCTAAGCTCAAATACTGCCATTCCAACTTAACAGATCCACCTTGGTCTTGACCTTTCAACATTTCATGTATATGCCACAGATTCTTACCCCGCAACTGAAGTTGTAATATTCAGATCTCTTTCTCTCTTGTTTGGAATCAATGGAATGAACTGAACAAATAAGATCAATATATTTTGCAAGTGAGAGCTACTGCCACCTGCTGGAAATTTAAAATGCACACTTATAGATACTTTTTTTCAAGTAAACCTGAGTAGGTAGAGAGCAAGTTCACCACCGAGAACGCTTTAAAACAGAAATTTTCACACACAGACTTCGTAATCTTCCTCTAGTCAAGAAAAAACTATAGATCCCCTGAACCCAAGACAAAATACAAAGGGTGAGTCAGCTGGCAAATCTTTCTTGCATCCCTGGCTAGACATAACAGGCAGATTAAAAGAAAAAGAGATGGAGCAAGTCAGGACTCAGGAGCATTTATGTTTTCAGTTCCATGAGTTGACAACTCCAAGGAGCAAAACATTTCTAAGAGAGGAATGGAGAATGTACAGGGCTTCTTCCATGGGCTCCTGCTCAGAACTCGCTGTTTACACTTAAGAGACCACAGATTTAGATACAATGGTACCTTGAGTTAAGAACTTAATTCGTTCTGGAGGTCTGTTCTTAACCTGAAACTGTTCTTAACTTTAGCTAATGGGGCCTCCTGCTGCTGCCGTGCCACTGGAGCACGATTTCTGTTCTCATCCTGAAGCAAAGTTCTTAACCCGAGGTACTATTTCTGGGTTAGCGGAGTCTGTAACCTGAAGCGTATGTAACCTGAAGTACCACTGTAATTCTTTAGCCCTATAAGAATACTATTGTGATAATCCCAGTGGGCTCAAAGCCTAGAAATTACAGGTTGCGCTGCTGCCACCAGAGTTATTGTTTTCATGTTCCATGCAAGACAGAGTGCAGTAAGTGACTGTTTATATTTTAAAAATCTCATAGAACTGGTTTTCTTTTATTATAGGATCTCTAGGGTCATCTAATCTATACAGCAATGTACAGCATAACAGATCAGTCAGGTTCTCCGAACTTCACCCTACATTATGCAATACACACTAGAAGAAATTTCCAATGGGATGAAACACAAGAAGCAACCAACATAGGACATGCTTCAATGTAACTCGAAATGACTGGAGCAACCCATGATTTAATCCTAGCATCAATAAATACAATAGCAAGCAGGGCTGGTCTTGTTATAGTAGGCAAAGTGAGATGACGGGTGTTCTCTCCTGTTTCTACTGCTCGAAAATCTGCCATTCATCAACTGTAAAGAAAATAGTGGGCAGTGGAGAGAGAGGCGGGGCAATTGTTGACAGCGGAAGGGGGAAATGCGGAAATATTTATTTATCTTATTGAAATCAAGCTCCTTTGCAGTTTGTGATCGGTTTCATCGTCTCTAGGCACGAAGACCGTATTAGATGTGAAGCTTCCTAGGAAAGAAATCCCATTGATAATCGTGCACAGATTGCCCGTTTAGGCGGCGCTTGCTTTCGGGTCAGCACGTGGGGGCACTGCAGCGCTGCGTTTCCCTGGTGGCAGCGCGCACCTTTGGAGGGGAGGGTCTCCTCGCCACGCAACCGTGGGAGAAGCCCTGCCCAGTCACACACCCACCCCCCACCCCCCGCCAGTTCTGCGCTGCTATGTTCCTACCCTGCGCCGTGCACGATTATGCACCGCCTCTGTCCCGCCTCGCGGAGCTTGTGCACAAGAGCAGCCGCCCCGCGCAAGGACTCCGCTCTCAGGGTCTCCAGCTGGCTTTTGTGCGTCAATGCGCTGCCTCCTAGCTTCAGGACGCAGTCCACCGCAGCCATTGCGCCGGCACAACCTCATGCCCACCAGCAGGGCACACTTCCCACCCCTGGAGCCCGCCTTCCTCGGCTACGCCACTTCCTATCTATTGCATTAACACTTTGCTCCTCGAGCAAGCTGAGCTCCCTGGCCAGCTGCAGAACTCGCGGAGCCAAGTGCCGCTGCTCACTCAGAAGGAAGACCTCCCAGTCCACGGAAGGGTGCGTAAGTTTGCGCCCCCTTGGTGTGGTGCGTTGCCTTCAATGCGCCACTTTGACATGTGCCGCTCCCATCATCCCGGACCACTGGCTATGCTGGCCGGTGCTGATGGGAGCGTTGGTATCCAACAACATCTGGAGGACCACAGGTTGCCTATCGCGTTCGACTAGACTAGAGCCATACAATTGTAGAGTTGGAAGGGACCACGAGTGTCGATCTAGTCGATCTCCATGTAATGCAGAAATCTTTTGCCCAGCGTGAGGCTCGAACCAACAACGCTGAAATTAAAGAGTCTCGTGCGCTCTTACCAAACAGGTCTAAGAGGCTGCTTCAAAAGGAGGAGGAACGGGGCTTGATAAAAGAAGAGCAAAGTTTCGATTCCTTTGGGGCGAAAGGAACCCAGCACTTTTTAAAATTACCATCGCATTAGACTTTTCTGCATTGGGTTGTAGATAGCCCGTTTTTCTACTCTATATCCTCGGCTAGACGGCGATTCCTTCATACCGTTAAAAGCAGAGGGGGTGGTGATTCCCGTTACACAAGTGCAGGGAGCTCTGTACATGTTCAAAGGCACTGTTTCCTTAGGCTGCGGGAAATTATGGAACTGTGTTAGCGTAGGCTACTTAATCTCTTTGTGCTGTGACTCTCTTTCCTTCTTCTGCCCTCCTGTTTTCCCCTTCAGTCGAAACCTAGACTATAAATTGCCAGGACCTGGGCTTTTGGGGCGTGGGTGCTAAAACTACTCTGTCAATTGCCTTGCATATTGATACTGTGTCGTTGTTGTTAACAGCAACTGAGGCGAAGAAGACTGACATGGTTTTCCAAAACTGCAGGGTCAATCTGCAATCTGCAAAGTTGAAACAGGAGCCAGCCTGACCACCTTTTCCTGCCTTTCGAATTCGTACGCAAATGCGTACAAACGTGCAGTCGCCTTGCGTGTATGTTAGCTGTCGAATCTTTTAATCCACAAGAGCGCCTCTTTTCTTCTTTTCTTTTTCTTGTGAATCCAAGGGTAGGAAATTCTGAACGATCCCTCAACGCGTCCTCTGGGACAAGGCTTTTGGTTGGTTGCGAGCAGTGTCTGTTTTGATGATGTCAGCAGGGGGAAAAAAATACCAGTGGAGATTAGCGTGGATTCTTCTGCTTCTAGGAGCTGCTGCAGCTTCGGTGGGTATTATATTGCATAGAGAATACCGGTAATTCCTCGCCCCAGTTATGGGGGGCAAGCGGGATGGGGGGAGAGCTTCGTGGCTTCGTTTGCATCCTCCAGTCGCTAAATTTGGGGGCCGCCAAATTTCTGCAAACTGGTCGGTTTTCTCTATGCTGAGAGTGAATGTGCGGACATGCTCAATGAAGGGGTTTTAATTGCCGGAGAGAATATTATCTGCACGCAGGATGCTGCCGATTGATCGCTTTTCATTGCATTCCTTCTTCGGGAGGGCATATGGAAATGTATCCCTGCTTAGTCATACGTTTCCTTTTGTTTGACCTCCGCACCAGAGGTAAACGATGTCTGAAGGTGGAGGTTCTATTCAGCTGTCATCTGCAATAGCCCTTGACGGCACAATCTTCTGTGAAGCTTCCCCCCCCTTTTTTTTTTAAGCCACCTGAGTCAGTGGTAGCGATCATCACATACTGTACTGATGAATTTCCCATGGGAATTACAAGCAGGGTCCAATTCAGGAGCATAAGACTCTTAATCTGAGGGTCATGGGTTCGAACCCCATTTTGGCAAACGATTCCCTGCATTGCAGAGGTTGGACTAGATTATCCTCATGGTCCCTTCCGACGCTACAGTTCTGTGATTCTATGTTTCAATGTGATATGAATGAATCTTGGCCTTACACAGACCTTTCCCTAAACCAGTTTAAATAGTGGAAATCTGGTTTGTAACAAACCCATTTGCCATGGAATATACTAAACCAGCAACCTGTCATTTACATTTGCCCTGCAAACTGGATTCCTGGAAGCCTAGGACTCATCTCAACCATGGTTTGGCATTACAGGTAAAGAACTGCCCCAGATGACTCATTTATATACTATTATGAGTGGCATAAGAATTCCTCACTTTTTACATTCATAGTTTCATATACAGTAATGCAGGTTATGCAATTTTTTTTTACAAAACCGTGCACATTCAGCTTTACATTCATGGCAAAACAAAACCAAAATATAATTTAAAAGGGGTGCAAATGTTCTGGGGAAAATGACTTTGGCAATCCCACCCGCCATTGAATACAATATGTTTTGACTATATGCAATTTTGGTTTTACGCCTGATCTCCAGAACGTAACCCCCACATAAGTTGTGGGCTTGCTGTACTTAATTTTTTTTTACTTAAGATTGTTTTTTGCTAAACAAATGAGCTCCATATACTTTAATCCATGCTTTACCAACCTTGTGCCCTCCAAATGTTTTGAACTACGACTCCCATTGCACAATAAATTCAAGGAAAGCAATATAAATCAGCAAAACAATATCAATGAGCAAAGTCACAAAATGGATGTGTGTTTGTGAATTGCATTCGTGCTTTCACTGTAGATGCTCCCAGGCTGTCCACCTGTCATTTTGATGTCAAGTTAACTGTCATTTCCCTCCCCTGCCTGTAGCTGCCCCAGTCTCTCACCTGGGAACAACCCCAAGTTGACTTTCCTATTGCTGCGTTTTATGCTACTTTGTGTTTAGAGGCCTGGTCCCCACATATGTACCTCGTCTGAGGTGGTTGGAGCCAAAATATAAGGAGGAGGCATCTCTATGGTCCATGGTACACTTAAGCAGAAAAGCAGGGACAAAGGAAGAGGCCTTGTACTGAATCAAACCACTGGTCCATCTTGCCCAGTACTGTCTACACTGACAGGCAGTGTCTCTCTAGGGTTCGAGGAAGGGGACTCTCCCATCTCTGACATTCTACCTTCTGGCATTCTGTGTCAATGAGACGCAGCCTCTTCCAGGAGTTACATGTGGAACTTCAGAAAGTGTTTGCTGACTTAACTTCTTCTTTTTCGTTTCAGGTTCCTGCAATGCTTATGTGGTATTTCTGAGAAAATCATGAAATTCGTGTTACTTGCAGCTGTTGTCTGGTGTATTGTAATACCACCATCAGAGACCAGCAAGGTAAAGGGGGAGGAAGTGGTGAAAGCACTCAATGCAAGTGAGAAATGAAAGAGACATTGCATAGGGAATTAATTGCACAGCATTCCAGGCTAAGTTGAGAGTCCCATTGGCTTTGGTAGTAGAGACTTTGCATGCGCATCTCTTACACTGAGTTCATCCTCCCAAAAATGTTGTCTTACACATTTTGTATGTTCAAGGTTAGGTTAACTTGATTGCTGATAATATTATATGTGAGGCTGAGGTTCAGGACATTTTTAAATAAAGCTCAACAGTACTTTTGAACAAACATCCATATAACCATTCAGTAAGACTTGGATTTTTGTTGGCTGCTGTCTAGTTGTATTTTGGTTAACTAAGTTAACTAAGAACCGCTTTCTATCAGAATTTTTGACACATGGATTGCAAGCCATTTCCATCCGGCTATTAGGAATTTTTTACAAAAAGATAATTTGCATTAATTATTATTATTATTGGATTTGAATACTGCTTATATTCCATAATGGCTTCTAAGTGGTTTATAAGCATGAAATCAGTTATAAAATTCATACATAATTAAAATGCACAATAAAACTATTCCATCAAAATATTAAAACACTCATATTTAAAATATACAATAAAACAAACCCATTAAATGGTATGAGAATTAAACAGTGAACTATAAAAAGCAATTAAAACAATTGGATTAAGAAGTTCAAATTCAGGGGAATGAAACAGGCATGTCTTCAAGATCCGGCAGGATATCAATGCAGATGGATATTGCAGTTATCAGATGGGAGAGAAAGTGAAGTCAAGTGTTGACCCTGCTGAAAATCTCATTCTCTGCTGGGGCAGGATGTTTTGCCAAATACTCTTTATTCCATTCCTATCTTACTTTGCTTCTTTAGAGCTTTGAGGACATCCGCTGCAAGTGTGTCTGCCCCCCATATAGGAATATCAGTGGACAGATTTACAAGAAGAATGTGTCACAGAAGGACTGGTGAGTCAATCTTCAACTGAAGTTTTACATCCTCTAATCATGGCATAGCAAATGACCTTTGCAAGAACTGTACAACATAGTTCCTCAGGGGACTGTTCCAGAAGACTCTCTGGCTCAAAACCAGCTACTGCAAAGAGTCAGGATTTGTAAATAGGTGCTTCTTACTGAGAATTAGGGCTTCCCAAAGTGCTACAATTCCCCGTTCATATTTTGAAGTCATAAGGTAGGGAAGCAATGAAGCAATGGCTGTTATCTTACATCTGCAACCATTTTCCAATCCCTTCCTGATGTTGAATGGGAAGGTTTGTTGGAAGCAATGAGCTCAAGTTCAGAATGTCCTGTGCCACCTCAGAAAACACTACCTTGGTTCCCCACTGCCGTGAACAGGGATCCCCAATGGCCACCTGCAGCACTGTCCAAGTCTAGCTGAACTCCCATCGCCTTACCCCATAGGCACCCACTTTGATCTTCAGCACTAGTATCCCATGACGTTTGCTGTTCATTTGTGAGAAATCAGTCTTTTACTGTGGCAATCAGTCTATTCTCTGGAACTCCCCCGCCTATTCATACTAGGACAGTGCCTTTATAGTATTCCGCCCCCGCATGCCTGCAAAAACTTTTGCTGTTGTTGTTTTGGCAACCCTACCAGACATGTAATTTTATTATGTATATTTGTTTTTAGAACTGATCATTTTACCGGTATTTTGCTCATTGTATTAGGTTGCATCCAACCAAGTTGTATTCCGAGTAGATCCACTGGAATTACCTAAATTACTCCGGTCCATCCATTTCAGTGGATCTGTTTTGCGCATGACTAGCACAGGATGCAACCCATTAACATTTACTTCCTTTTAAAGTCTGTCAATTTTATCAGTATTTTCTAAGGAATATGTTACGTTACTTTAAGCTTTAGAGCTGGTTGGCCTTTCATTTGGCGACATATATAGCGCTTGCTAAATAAAATAAATAATAAACTAACCCTGATAATCGACTGGGGCTGATGGAAACGGAAGAGTCACAGGTGACAGCCATTCCTGCTGTGTTCTGTGACAGAGGAGAGCTTCGATTCCCGCTGTTGATGCTCATCTCTTTCCATCTTTGCAGCAACTGCCTGCATGTGGTGGAGCCGATGCCTGTGCCGGGGAACGATGTCGAGGCATATTGCCTGCTGTGTGAGTGCAAGTATGAAGAGCGAAGCACCACCACCATCAAGGTACAAGACAAGACAAGCCTTTGCACTGCCTCTCCTTCTCATTGTATAGAACAGAATTGTGGCCATTGGCAATTTTGGATGAGTAGGGTTGAGGGTCTACCCATGAAGGTCATAGCGCTAATGGTTGTCCCAACCATTTCTGAATTTCTGAAGGTCTAGTCCACTGGTTCTCATGTAGCTTTTACAAACATAAGAGGATCCCAGCTGGATGAGGCCAAGGGCCCCTTTTTCTCCAGCACTCGGATCAGGCAGCAGCCCACCAGATGCCCATGGGAAGCCTGTAAGCAGGACCTGACCTGAGTGCAACTCCCCACCTGTGATTCCCAGCAATTGGTATTTCGAGTTACACAGCCTCTGACAGTGGAAGTAGAACATAACCATCATGGCTGCATTGCTAGCCTTATCCTCCACAAATATATCTTATCCTCTTTTGAAGCTGTCCAAGTTGGTGGCCACCACTGGCTCTGGTGGCAGCAAATTCCATAGTTTAACTGTGACTCAATACTTGGCCCCCAATCTTCCAGCATCATTGGAAGTCCCTGAGTTCTTGTATTAGGAGAGAGAGAGAAAACTCTATCCACTTTCTCCACAACTTGAATAATTTATAGCTGGAGGTACATGCATGGGTTTATAGCAGGAGTAGTGTATACTGCACAAGTCCATGGAGCAAGCTTGTGCCTCAGTGGCCACATCAAAAGTCCCTGGTTCTCTGAAAATTGTAGCTTAGATTAACCCTGTTGACATTAAGGGGATGGAGGCGAAATGAGCTGGGTTTTTCCCCACTAGTTGGGAGTTGGCTTCTGGATTGCTTAATTCCTGCTAACTTGAAGGTTAACTTGGAACTGTCGCATCACGCTTCCTAAATCATTCTGAAGAGACCTATGTTGCAATATAGGCTGTGTGACTTGCAGAACCTGATGGCTTAAGAATTGCTTCATCCAGTTTCCTTGCTGACCTTTGGCAGGTCATCATCATCATTTACCTCTCAGTGATTGGAGCCCTACTGCTCTACATGGTCTTTCTGATGGTGGTCGACCCCCTCATCCGCAAGCCTGATGCCTACACCCAGCCCCTGCACAATGAAGAGGAAAGCGAGGTGAGCATGATGCCTTCCTCTTGATAATGAGCAGACTGGGGCGAAAGTAGACTGCATGAGGCATGAGTCCTAGCCTCAGCATCTGCTAACTTAATCAGCATTCTAAAGGGGCAACAGAATAGAGGAGAATATTCCATCACATTTATGACTCATCCGCCAAAGGACAGACAATATTCTATCCAGTCCTTTGAAAACCCCAAAGATAAAAGTGCTTTGCTCCCTGACACTCAGATGCCTTCTTCACCTTACTGTGGCTTGCAATTCTTTCTCAGACATTGGCCAGACCTTTTTAACTTCCATGATGTGCCAGATAACTGTTTCGCATGATGAATGCTGAAACTGCAGGCACACGGTCCGTACAATCCCAACTGTGCAAAACTGGAAAAGTTTCATTGAAATTTTATCTTTCTGGCCGCAGAGATCCTCCAGGTGGTTTTTCTCCATGAAGGCTTGCCAAAAGGTGTCAACACTTAAAAGGAATCCAATCAGACTTCCCCCAGTTTAGGGCCTCCAGATGTTATTGGACTACAAGCCCTATTGGTCCCAGCTAGCACAGTCAGCGATGATGGGAGCTGTAGTCCAACAACCTCTGGGGACTGGAAGTTGGGGGAGCCTGCTTCAGGTTTCCTTTGATGTGTCATTGTCGAGAGCATTGTAGCTATGTTTCTGAAATGCATTGCCCCTTTGTAGATCCTTGAGGCGTTTATTCTTTCGGTGTTGCAGGACGCCCATTCACTGGCAGCAATACGCCCTTCAGCCGCCACCCGGGCAAACACAGTGTTGGAGAGAGTGGAGGGAGCCCAGCAACGGTGGAAGCGTCAGGTGCAGGAGCAGCGGAAGACGGTGTTTGATCGACACAAGATGCTCAGCTAGATCTCATGGAAGGTTCGCAGTCCGGGAGAGAGCAGCAGCTGCTGGTTAGCTGGGCAGGTAATTTCTGTTAGCCAGTGCAAACCCCGAGACCTGTAGCTTAAAACTTGTTGCACTTGCCCTTTCTAGTTTGTTTTGCTTGTTTTCCCCCCTTAGAAAGCAAGCTCAGTTGAAAGAAGCCACTGGCTGTGCATCCCAATCTTATTCTAGCCCATAAGGTGGAGACCCTTTGTCTTCCCCATCATCTGAAACAGGTGTGTACTTATGACCCCCAAGATGCTGCTTGGCTATGTCTCCCATCATCCTTGGGCATCGGCCATGTTGGTTGGAGCTGATGGGAGTTGGAGTCCAGTGATATCTGGACAGCCACAGACAGGTTCTCCACCCTCGGTCTCAAACTATATTTCACTCACCAAGCAGTGAGCGTTGCCCCTTAATTTAAATGTGAGCAGTGGGAAGTCCAAAAACCAACAACCTTTAGCTTCTTTGTATCTTTCCAGAAGCTAAAAATAGCAGCAAATTGTGCTGTGTCTTGTAATCTGCCAGGCAAACGTCTAGTTTAACTGTGAAGAACGGGGCATTATTTTGTTGTTGAACTTTCACTATTGCAAAAGAGGAAGAAGCAGCTGACAGAGACGTATTCTAATCTTTCAAAGAGAAGGCTCTGGCTCTGATCATTAAAAGATATCATAAATGTAATACATTTAGCTATTGCATCATGAACTCTCAGAAGCACTTCCTTTGGAGACTTTAAGACTGCTTAACTTTGCACCAAGCAAGTAATAAAAGTTTTGTTATGTCAACAGTAACAAACTTTGTTTAAAGTAGGGTTTGTTACAATAAACCATTGTTAAAGATAACCCAAGTTCCTGGTCTGGAAGTCAAAAGAAACTGTGGTTAATCTAAACCAGGAAGGACATGCGTGTAATCTCTTCATTTGATCCAGAGGTACAAGATACAGGTAACTTGCAACTTACGTGCATTTAACTTGTGCACATTCAGCTTTATGAACTTGGCAAATTTTGAATTAAAAAAATGAAAAGGGGGCACACATCTGGGGGCAGGGGGCGGGGAGACTTTGGCAATGCCACCTGCCATGGCAGCCAACGTGTTTTGACTATACACAATTTTGGCTTTATGTGCTATTCCCAAAACTCCTGCGTAAGTTGAGAGTTGTCTGTATTGCTTGTTGGAGTAGGTCTAAGATTTTAAACTGGGTTCCATGGAAGCATGAGTGGGGAGAATAAATACTTGCTCACACATTTCTCGTTGCTAACACACAGTTTTCCACACGTTAACGAGCTTGATTTGATGTATACCCTCCAAGAATTGTGCATCTGCATACAAAATGGACCCTGCTTTTATTTATCTGTTTATTTATTTTATACTGTGATGAAAAGGTCCCCTTGAGGTAGTTCATAAATATAACAATCTTCATAATAAAACAATACCTTTGCATTTGCTTTCATGTGTGTCTTGTGCAAGGAGAATTGTCATTCGGCTTGTGGGAGTCTGTTTCAGTATGTAGAAACTTGACTCTCGATCCCAGTGCAAAATGTTGCTTATAAAAATATTGGGTGTAGTCAGTCAAGTTTTACTCTGAGTACACCCACTGAAATTAATAGGCCTGCCTTAGTCATGTCCATTAATTTCATTGGGTCTACTCTAAGATTTAGTTGAATACTACCCTCTGGATTTCAATTTGGCTTTACAAGGTGCCAATTCAAATATGGGCAGTTGTTCATAGTGACGTTCCAGTCCTCAGTAATCAGTTTTGTTTTACTTGGTCCACAGTTGACAGCCTAGCTATGTGCAATATGGCTGCTGCATATGTAATATCACATATACCAGCCTTCCCCAAATTGGTGGTCTCCCATTGTTTTCGACTTCAGTTCACATGAGCTGGTAGTACAAGCATCTGGAGGCTGGAGGAGACTGAGATATGCTTCTGTTTTCATGGTACCCACAGCAGGTTGTCCTGTCATCATGGTACCACTGGTGAAGGGGGCGTAGTTTAAACCTTGTGCATTCCTGTAATGTCATGTAGTAATAATGGTTTCTCCAATGAAAAAGTCCACAGCAAAAGGTGTTTAAGGATGACCTTTTTCCTGCTGCATGAAAGAGATGTTTATGTATTAAATGATCTGTTCTGTTCATTCCCCTTAAGGAATCTCTGGCAGATTGGGAAATCCTTGTTACTATGCAGCATCTTTTCATTAAACAAAGAAACTGGTGTGTAACCTGTGTCTTTTGTGATCCATGTACCCATTGCACTTCTGCTAAGCAATAGGATCTGCCTATCCTCTTGTATTTTCTCAATGATGGCCTCTGTATGGTACCTTTCTGCAGCTATACTGCACTGATCTGACTCAAGTGCTCCCTCGTGTGGATTCTGTTCAGATCTCTTGAAATCTTGATTTCACCATTGGCATGAAGGCCTTTTGTCATTTTAGGCCAGCCCATTTTCTCAGACAAATATTTAACAAATCAAAGTGATATTTAAAGAGCACCCCTTTATTTTTTGTACCTGAAAATGCAACACTTTCCCAATAGAAAATGTGGCAGTGCAAGGCAAAGTTATTTTAGCTGCTGATTCTGTGAGTCCTCTGAGTAATTAAACTGAGAAACAATGCATTCAAAGAATATATGAGCTTTGATCCTACACATGGCTACATCAAAGAAGATCCCTCAGACTTCCATTGCACTTACTGTCACATAAGATTTCAGAGCATTGTGGCTGCCAAATCTGACCCATTTTAACAGACATTTTAAGACTGTACTCTCCAAGCCTCCAAGGTGGACACAAGGCTTCAGGAAGGGGCCAATTCATTTTGAGCCACTCCTGAGACACCTTGCTTCACCTTGGACATAGCCCAAATCACTTCAGTTCTGGATCTGGTCTTCATCCAAAGCAAAATCACACACCTAGTTTCAATCTTCAGATTCATTTAGCTTCTATTCGAACCACGGCTTTCAGCATAGCAGCACCAGTATTTGGGAATGCTGTTCCTATTAAAACCAGACAGGTACCTTCAATTCTGATGTTTCATCTGCTGAAAACATTTTTGTTTTGTCAAGCCTTTTTATAGCATTCATTGCTGTTAATTTGGGCTTGCGTTTTAGATTTTTATTGCCTTTTTGCTGTGCACTGCCACAATATTTTTCTTGTGAGTTGGTGGTTTGTAAATACCGGTACCCAGATAAATAAACCTCCTCCCTCTGTTTCACAATAAGCCTTTATTGTCCTAATGGGTGGTAAAGATGTTAATCAGACATCTTGAGACATCTTGAGATGCAGAAGGGATAAAGGGGAATGGAAATTGCAAGAGAGTAGGGAGATCCTAACAGGCTCACCTCTCCTTCGGAAAAGTTTCCAGATGTTGCTCTTCAAGCGTGTCTTGGCATGTGCTCCTAAAGTTTCTCTTTGAGGCATAGCTGGATTCTGTCCTAATGTTTCACACAACCCTAGTAATTCAGTCCTTAAGCTCCTAAAAAAAGTTATGTAGAAAGACCTTTTTGCACACACCCGAAAATTACCACAGATGTTTATAAGACAAGCTTGGCATTGTTTTGTTTAAAATGATTTTTTAAAAGCTTGAGAAATAAAATTCCCATGTGGATGCCAGATATCTATTGCATTTCGATTAGATAATGGCTGCATCAATTTTAAGATGCTTTCATTGTGAGGTCCTAGGCACACACATAAACACACAGAGAGAAATGGAATGGTTCTCTGCAGTGGTAAACTTCAACCATCTGCCACCACACTGGAGTGACAATCTTGTGAGAAGGACTCATACACTGTAACTAAATGGTATAGGGCAACAGGCAGTAGTGAATGTCATGGTGGCACTTACTTGGTCTCCTGACAGCTGAGTCACCGCTGCTTTCCAAGAAGGAGGGAGAGGGCCAAAGTGGCAGGGAGCTTAGCGTGGTGCAAACACACTGCCAGGAATACCATATTGGCTCTGTCGCTGTGTTTGCACTGTGCTGGCCTCCCCACCACCTTGCCCCTCTCCTTCCCAGTACGCTGCAGTGACTCAGCTGTCAGGAGGTCAGGTGAACACTGCCGCCCCACCGCACCATCTGCTATTGACTATAGGGGAGCATCTGTCAGGCACCTGTGTGTAACTGTGAACAAAGGTGTCCTGAGGAGAGAGAGGCCATGCTGAAATTCTTCAAGAAGTGGAGAGAGATTTTGCCGGCAGAAAATCCCAGCTTCAATCCCCAGCATCTCCAGGCAGGACTGAGAGAGACTCTTGCCTGAAACCCTGAACAGCCACTGCCAGCCTTTGTTGGCAGCACTGAGCTGCATGGACCAGTGGCTTGAATTGGTATAAGGCAGCTCCCTATGGTTGGGGAAATGGGGGAGGGGGTGGGAGTGTGGGTAGCCATTTTTGAAAACATTTTTTATTTTGTTGGTCTATATTTGGCATTGTTTTGTTTTATCTTAATGATACTTTCATATTCCACCCTTCAGGGGTAAAAGCACCACTCAGGGCAGCTTACTACATTCAAAAAACGAATTTAAAAAAACATACCAGTAATATATACAACAACCAACCATGGAGACAGGAAGAGCAGCTAAGTCCAAGCATGAAAGCATTTATCTGCCACATATAACAGAAACCTATCAGAAACCTGTCAGACTGGGAGGAGGAGAACAGTGTTACCTCTTCAGCCTCTGATACCTCCTCCTCCCAGTCTTCTCCCTCGGACCACTTATTGTAATCCCACCACCAGTCCCCTGGCTCTGAGGCATCTTCCTCTGGGAGTTCCCCAGCTGGTTCTTTCCACCATTCCTTTGTGTCTAACCAGTCCATGACAGAAGGGCTTTATAGGTCATAGCCATCCCTTAAAATGTGCCTAGAAACATACTGGTAGCTACTGGAGCTGTCCCTTCACGTGGCTTGATTTGTGTGAGTTTGTGTCCTTCATGCACCCTGTCTTATGGCCATTGCTAATGATGGGATCCTGAACCTGAGGCTCCAATACTTTGGCCACCTCATGAGAAGAGAAGACTCCCTGGAAAAGACCCTGATGTTGGGAAAGATTGAGGGCACAAGGAGAAGGGGACGACAGAGGACGAGATGGTTGGACAGTGTTCTCGAAGCCACAAACATGAGTCTGACCAAACTGCGGGAAGCAGTGGAAGACAGGAGTGCCTGGCATGCTCTGGTCCATGGCGTCATGAAGAGTCGGACACAACTAAACAACAATAACTGATGGGGAAGGAGACAAGGAGTTCAACAGAAGGTGGAGCCAGAGTCAATGGCTGGCAGAGTCAACTAATTCTAGTTTTGTTTCCAACCTCCTCCTCCCTGCTAAATCCTACAAGGCACAAAACTGAGACTAAGAGGAGGAAGCTGACAGGCAATGCCACTCTCTGAACTGGTTGTAAGAAGACAGGCCTGTGGTAGCACATTGAGGGCAGACTAAGGATGGTTGGGCAGTGCCTCATTTGCCCATATGGACCAGCCTCCACCTCTTATTCCTTGGCCAAACAGGAAGCATATAACTAAATATGTAGGAGGTTTGGAAAGGCCACCATCTAGGATCCTACTTCCCACATTCCTCTAACTTCCTAATGTTTCTGGCTCATTTCCTAGTGTTTGGGGGAACTTTCTAGAATTCGCCAGGGAGGAAAGAGAAAGAATGCCCAGATTGACACCTTCACGTTTTGCTAGCAACTATTGAAAGGTGTGGGCAGATGCTAACTGTCCAAAACTGCTTCAGGGCACAAGATATTTTGAATCCATCCAATTTCATTTTATGCAAAGGAAACCATGCATTTATTATTGCAGCTGTCAAAGGATCCTGCCAAGATCCAGTGGAGGCGGGGGGGGGGCGGTGTCTCAGAGTTCAAGATTATTTCCTACAATGTTGCTTATGATTTATTATGTTTTTTTCTCTCCACATCTAAAATAAACCCATTAAATACTTCAATGCACATAAACGAAAATAAATTTTAAGTGATAAACTGGGAACAGAGTTCAGTGTTGAAATGGTGATATATATAGATGAAGGGAAGAAATCATCTAGGTTACAATCATACGCAGACTCTGTCTGAGGGTAAGCGCAGCCAAACACAGTGGGACTTCTGAACAGACGTGCATGGTACTGCATTGCGAGTTCTGCTTTCTCTTGTATATTTCCCCTCTGTTAAATGTCAAGATATCCAACTTGGGAAGTCAATCTCAGGAAGGGCATAGTCTTATTGCACAGAATGAGACAATTTTAAGAGGTCTGTAAGTATCCATCTACCATTTTAACTATTGGTTTGCTCATTGCGCTGTTTTGTCTCCTTGGGATCAACTCCATACCAGGATGCACATTATAAATTACAAGACAAGATTACCATCAGGATCTGCTGGGGGACAAGGTTCTTCCATCAGGAAAGAGATCTCTCCTAGAGGTGGTATCATTTGGTTCCCATCTTTCTCCCAAATGCTTTCAAACATCATCAACTTCGTCATTATTATTATTAATGCATATTAGCAGATTCCCATAAGATACATAGGCCAGATGCTTTTTTAAGGGTAGCTTCTTGAAAAATATTGTTTCTGCAGTTGGTTCCGATCCCAATCGCTCAAGAAAATATATTATCGCCACCATTATATTTTAAAAGTACTATGGTAGCCAGAATATATTTTCTAAAAATACTGGCTCAAGAATCCCCTAGAGTAGCATGTTCCTGAATCTTTCAAAAATGGAAAATTTCATATAAGCCAGTAGCAATTAAATAGGAACAATAGAGATGTTGTCCCTTACAAGTAAACATGTTTATGTGCACAAAGTGGAAGTCAGTGGCTGAAGTCCAGACCACAGTTATGCATGAGGCCCAAATGAAATCTGTGTGAATCCAAGGTGGTGGAATTATGGGATGGACTACAGGCACTGACCTTTACATTTAAAGCGTTAGCTCTATTTAGGTCTTTTTTCCCCAGCTGGAACTCACTGGAACTCAGTTCTGACACCTGACAGGTGGGAGCCCATTGTCATTATAAGAGAGGCTTCCTCAGCCTCAGCCCTGGTTCTTCATCTCTGCCTCGAAACCTGCTATTCATCGCTGTTCCGTCAAGCTTCATTCTCATGTCATTTGCCACTAAAAAAGTTGCAACAGATGCAGTGCCCTTTGCTTTGATTTAAAAAGGTAAAGGTAAAGGTACCCCTGCCCGTATGGGCCAGTCTTGACAGACTCTAGGGTTGTGCGCCCATCTCACTCAAGAGGCCGGGGCCCAGCGCTGTCCAGAGACACTTCCGGGTCATGTGGCCAGCGTGACATCGCTGCTCTGGCGAGCCAGAGCCGCACACGGAAATGCCGTTTACCTTCCCGCTAGTAAGCGGTACCTATTTATCTACTTGCACCCAGGAGTGCTTTCGAACTGCTAGGTTGGCAGGCGCTGGGACCGAACGACGGGAGCGCACCCCGCCGCGGGGATTCGAACCGCCGACCTTTCGATCGGCAAGCCCTAGGCACTGAGGCTTTTACCCACAGCGCCACCCACGTCCCCCTTGCTTTGATTTAGGTACCACTAATTGTATATAACATGGCAATCAGGCTGACATTGATGCCAAAATCCAGCATTGCCTGAGCTCTGCGAGTGCATCTTTCTCCCATTTGAAGTGCAGAGTGTTTGAGGGACATTCTCAGGGAAACCAAAATGCTTGTTTACAAAGCTATTGTACTACCAACCTTTCTGTATGCTTGTGAAACATGAGCCACTTATAAATGCCATCTTCAACTCCTCAAAAGATTCCATCAACCGTGTCTCCATAAAATTTTACACATCACTTGGGAAGACAGGTGAACTAATGCCAGTGTACTGGAAGAAGCAAAGATCACCAGTGTCGAAGCAATGATTCTTCAACATCGACTTCGTTGGACGGTCATGTTGTGTGGATGCCTGATTATCACCTTCCTAAGCAAATACTCTATTCTGAACTTAAAAATGGAAAGCATAATGCTGGTGGTCAACAAAAGAGGTTTAAAGACCCTTTCAGGACAAATCTAAAGAATGTAGTATAAACACCAACAATTGGGAAACACAGGCCTGCAAGCGCTCCAATTGGAGAACAGCCTTTACCAAAGGTGTCATGGACTTTGAAGATGCTTGAACTCAGGACGAAAGGGAGAAATGTGCTAAGAGGAAGGCACACTTGGCAAACCCTCACCTTGATCAGCTCCTGCCCAGAAACCATATCCCCACTGTGGAAGGACATGTGGATTCAGAATTGTCCTCCATAGTCACTTATGGACTCATGGAAGACAATCTTACTCAGCTACAAGTGATTGTCAAAAAAAACCATGTCACTGTCAAGATCAGAACATCAGTAACTCAATAGACTGGCATTGATCAGACTAGTAGATCTAGTAGTCTATTCATCAGACTAGTAGATCTTGATCAGACTATCTCATATGCAATAGCTCAGATGGTAGAGCATGAGACTCTTAATCTAAGGGTTGTAGGTTTGAGCCCCACCTTGGGCCAACAATTCCTGCATTGCAGAGGGTTGGGCTAGATTACCCATGTGGTCCCTTCCAATTCTCAAATTCTATTATCGTTCTACTCTATTATTTTCCACTAGCCAATGTGATTAAGACACATGAAAATGCAATTGCTCTTCAAATAGTAAACACAGGCATAATGTAAACATAGTGAACGGACAAACAGCTTTTCAAAATATATTGTCGATTTTGACCTAAAATTTCATTAATGGATTCAGCTAATATATAACAACTTTTGGCCATTGTTCACCCCAGTGAGGAAGCTGGCAAGACGTTACATTCAATTAAATATGTAGTAATCCACCCACTTCCCACAGGCTCTCACTGAATGCACTCAATCACATCCTCAAATGCCTTAGATTCCATGTAGGTCAAGTAAATTTATTTGGCATATCCAGGATAATGCAGTCCAAAGAACATAGAGGAGGTCCATAATCAGGTCTCTATAGGGCAAGAGCAAATTGCCAGCACATTATTAAATTTGCTCTCCTAAATGGAAATACTTACTTTACAGCTACTGTTCATTATTGCTTTGAGTTTCTTTGTGGAAGGTCCTAAAAAGTGCCAGCTTCTTCCAAAAACAAAAAGGTCACATTTCACCTAAAAATTTAAAGGCAAATGCATATTTCTGTGAGTCAATAAGCACGTCTGGAAATGTGAAAAAATGCCATTTGTAAATGATGATGATGTGTACAACAAGCCATCTCAGTGAGAACATGTTCAGGAGAAAAAACTTTGCAGATAAGTATTATCTGGAGACAACTCTTTCTATACATCAAGAAATGCTGGGAATGTTTATTTGGCTGCATCATCTTGCTGACTATCTTGGATCACAGTTACTCCCAGATCACTGTGCGTCTCAGTGGAATTTTGATTTTCATCCTCCTTGGCGAACTTAGCTATTGCCAATATGATCATTAGGGTGGAATCAGATTACAATTTATTGCAGCATGGCTACTTAAAACTAAAACTCAGATTAAATAACTTGCTTTGTTTGTATTCCATCTGTAAAAAAGATGGTCACCTGCTCATGATGTCATTGTGATGTCCTGTGATTGACAGCTGCACAGCCTCGTCCCCCTGCCAAATTTGGCCTCCGAGGCCAGTCCTGATAAGGATCAGACTGGTGGAACGGAAAAGCCTTCCCCATCCCTGATTTACTGCTTCTGCCAATTTCCTTCCCATTTACACAGTTCTTCCCATTTCTTTATGCAGTTTCCAAACCATCTTCAAAGGCAGTACTCTAACCTAGATATAGCCAGAGCATAGGCTATTGGAGTCAAGCTACTCCTTTCCAGGCAGAGGCGAATCTCCCCGTCACCAAGGCAATTTGTGTATCAAGCAAAAGTAACGACTACAAAGGTACCCCAAAGCCACCCACCAGCTCCAGAATGCTCTCAGCATGCTCTTGACTCACAGTATCTATGTGCCATCTCCCGACATCCATGTGCACCCATAAGTATGTCGTAGTGTAACTAGCAAAAGAATACTCACTGTGTGCTGAGTCAGAGCCTTGGTCCTGATGTCAGGGTAAATGCAGCTTACCTGGACGGGGAGGGGGCAGGGGTAGGTGGGAACCAGATGGGGTTTCATTGGCAAGAGCACTGGATTTTGCAGCCCCATCCTTACCACCCCAGACCCACTGAAGTGAGCTCCAGCAACTCTGCATCTCTATCCTACTCCACGGGCTGCACCACAAAGAATACAAGTGACTGCTAAATGGCTCTCTCCGCCTTCCAGTGGCAATTTGTTTAGCTGCAATGAATATGCTTCTTTTGAAGTATATCAATATCCAGCACAGTCGTGCTTAAAATGTTTGTGTCTGGTTGATCTCAAAGCATGGAAAAGCCCCCATCTGTGGGCTTGGCACGAACCTGACATTACTGCATTTCTGCAACTTCATCTGTAGATCTTAAAAGGATGCTTCCATGTCTGGCAATGCTTTCCTTTCCTCACGCCCAAGTCTTACAGACATGTCAATCTCCACATGATGACTGATTGAGTGATGGCCTGATTCACCCTTATTCTAGGACCAAAAAGTCTAATATGAGTCAAGAACCCTGGCTTTTTACTGGCAGGTGTTACATGGGTCTTTGTCAGCTTCTGTCAAGCTCACTTTGAACAAGCAAAACAAGAGCAACAACCACCCAGAGGCTAAGGTCAGCCACAGAATTATAGGCCTTGATCAATGTAACTGGCCATGTGAACATGTTCCTCATCCTCCCAGGGAAATGAAGATCTCCTAGGGTGGAAGGCTAGGGAAAGAATGGGAAGCTCCCAGGTGAGAGCTGGGATGGTCCACCCCCTTTTGTGTCAGACAAAGGTTAAGATTTACCTTTAAGAGAGGGCTTTGTATTTTTATCCTCTCCTCCTCTTTTCCTTTTCCTCCCCCCCCCCTTTACTTAGATTAGTTAGTTTTTTATTATCTCGTATGAGGAAAACTTTCAATAAAAAATGCTAAAATAAAATAAACTAGTTCCCTTGGGATCCCTTCCAAGTCTACAATTGAGGAATTCTAAGTTCCTCATTCTCTCCACAAGGAACGCATGCAAAGGTCAAGGCAGACCTCTTGACAGTTAAGTCCAGTCAAAGCTGACTATGGGGTTGTGGCGTTCATCTCGCTTTCAGGCTGAGGGAGCTAATGTTTGTCCATTGACAGCTTTCCGGGTCATGTGGCCAGCATGACTAAGCCGCTTGTGGTACAACAGATCACTGTGACGGAAACCAGAGCACATGGAAACACCGTTTACCTTCCTGCCGCAGCAGTACCTATTTATCTACTTGCACTGGCATGCTTTCGAATTGCAAGGTTGGCAGGAGCTGGGACAGAGCAAAGGGAGCCCACCCTGTCGCGGGGATTCAAACTGCCGACCTTTGGATCAGCAAGCCCCAGAGGCTCAGTGGTGTAGACTACAGCGCCACCCACGTCCCACTAACAGTGCTCCTTAAAGGTGGGTATCCTTCAGTCGCCTTACTTCTGAAGAGATGGAATGCAAAAGCCCTAGGGGTCATGATGATTCCTGAAAAAATTAAAGAGGGCATTGGAATGCATATCATAGGATTAATCCACTTACAACATCCTTAATTTGTTATTAATTTGAAACATTGGGGTGTGTGCTAAGAATGTGCATGGGAAGATCTACTTCTACAAGTCGTAACACACAAATTTATGCACTGGTGATTAAAACTGTACATGAACCCCAGCAAAGCTCTAGCTTGCTAAAGTAACTTGAACAACAACAAAAATATAGGGAAATTTCTGCTCTCTATTTTTTTATCTTCCACTTTGCTAACAACACAAAAAGGACATTGTGATAGACGTGAAAGTAAAAGCCAAATTATGACTGGCTAATGTGTCTAATGAAAGACAAAGAATAAAGACAGAACCAGTAATTTTCTAAAGGACCCCCTCCCCTCACCGCAAATACAATTACTTCATTTTTATCAAGCCCTGACATCAATCCCTAATAGCAAGACTTGACAAGTATTTTTTTGAAATATTTTTCTTTTTTTGCCTGTTAGGGCTTTTAGGGGGCTATTTCATGGATGTTGATAAAGCTCGCAGTGTTAGGAGATTAATGCTCACTGTTCGATCCGTGCACTGCAATTTAATTTGAAGAAATTAGTTCCAACAATTAGAAGACAATGAGTAGAATGATATCATTCAGTGGTTGCTCTCTGGATGGCAAGCCAGAGCAGAATAAAATCAGTCTGGAAAGGCTCCTGTTGCAGCCTTGATGATAGCTGTTTGTTGCAAAGCACGGACAGTTTCACACATTGCACAGTAAGAAAGCTAAGCTTGCCATCAACTGTACCCTCAAAAAAGAAGTGTGGCCAATCTTGGCTCTCTGATTATATGATCTCTGAAATATGATGTACATATTTTCAAACACCTGTTTGTAACGTAGTTAAGAAACGCTTAAAAACTTAATGCAATCACCTAAGCAATGTAATGTAATGAGATTCCTTCAAGAATTCTCATGGCACAGAAGGGCCAGTCAGAAGTTTTCAGGTCCCTAGGAGTGCAGCCTGGCATCTGGATTTTCCAAAATCAAGAAGTCCAGGGCTTCTTTCTGATTGCGAACTGAATTCCATAGAGAAAATAATTTCTGAATAGGGCTAAATTGAGAGGGGAAAAACCCAGGGCCAACCCAGGATCACCTCTGCCTTTATGAAGCTGCCAGAATAATGAAAACAGCATCTATAGTTTAATACCGATTCCAATCTAGCTATGAGATTCATGTGCTTAAAAAGGCATCCTTTTCATATTCCATGCACTGCCATCCTCAAATTCATAGGATAGCAGCTGCAACACAAAATGTCCACTGTCCAGCACAGAGAAGTTGCAGAACTGGATTCAGGACCAATTTTTAATGCCACCTGCTGGTTTATAACTAACAATGCAGAATCTATTCAATGTGTTGTAATCTGATGGAGGAATGTGCTACATAGGCAAGTATTTCATTAGGGCCTGAAAGTACTCCCCACCCCACCCCCACCCTTTTGCTCCCACTACCAAAATATTCAGCAGTGCTTTCAGAGACACAGCAACACTACCATGGCAGAGGTGAGGAACCTCCAGGCTGCGAACCTAAGCAGGTCTTCCAGCCTAAGCAGGCCTTACCATTTCGGCCAAGCCACGAGCACCTGATGTCATGTGCTGAGCAGATAAGGACACAGCTGAGTCCAAAGGAGGTGTGCAGGAACCATCAATCAGCATCCGCAAAGCCCAGTGTACCTGGCTGCACAAGCTCCAGAAATCAGCTGATCTGGCTGGGTTTTGAGATGCCCCATGCATAGCATTCCAGAAGATCCAAAGTGCTTGCAGAGTGCTATACAAGGTTTGATTTCAAACAATGCAGGCAAAATCAGGTCACCTGACATAATGATGACATCAGGTGACATCAGGTTAACCATGCCTCCATGGAAACTGGAGGAGATAACGACCTGGCCCAGTCTCTTAACCCTGTAAAGCATAACTACCTGCAGATTAACCATGATTGTAAAATATATGCAGTATAGTACATGCATTCAACTGTTAGTATTAATTTCGCTATACTAACTTGGAGTCTACCATTTAATTGAATATTCTTGTCCCCCCCTGCCCTGCAGTTTTGTTCCAAATTTCTTGCTTAGATTATATACTACTTTGGACAGCGGGTTTTTTTCTGGAGAGGGAAAGAAATGGCAGGAAAGAGCAGAAGTTGTTCTGCTTGCACAAAGACATTGTTGGGTACAACCCTCTGTAACTCTTAGGTGCTATAGAAACAGATGCACCTCTCATTCAACAGCCCTTTATAGAGTTTTTCAACAACTTTGAAAAAGAACACCTTTAAAGATGTTCAGTCTATTCCTTCCGTCCCTTCCTTTAATAAAAATTCTTTTTTAAACCAGTCCAGGTTTCTGCCAAATGACACAATTGGAAGATGTGTTAAGACATGAACTATTCAAAATAGCTACACACACAAACTCTTTCTTGGCTTTTGTTTTGCATTAAGAGATGGGAGGAATACAGGAACCCCTGAAAGAGTAAAATTAGCATTTAAAACTTGGCCATGGCATATTTATCTGTAATAGTAAAAAGACAAAAAAACCCGCACCATTCTATAAAAAGAGAAAAAAATAAGTAAATAAAGCAGCTGGAGAAGAAAGGGGAAGAGGGTGGAGAAAGAACTGAGAATGGAGGGATGCCTTTCCCTTGGGACTCCCTGGGAAACTCACCAAACCTGCTGTACCTGGAAGTGCATGCAGAGAATGCAGCTGACTGCTTAATGGGACACAGCTGGAGGCAGCCTGAGGAAACTCCATCCACCTTAGTGCCTGCCCATAAAATGCAAGCCTAAAGTGAGAGACCAGAATGATGTCTGCACCAACCCTTCTCTTTGTGAGGCTTTTGCAGGTGTGCTGGGAGTTTGTTTCAACCCTTGGTGAGAGCCAGGAGGCTGAGAGGGAGGGTGTGTCCAAAGGTGAGATCATTTATGTTGGTTTATATTCATTAGTAATTTTGTGTTAATGTGCTATTTTCATATGTTAACTGCATATTTTTAAATTTGTTGTTTAAGTTGTTGTTGCTTTAGTTTTCTATAGATATGTGTACACACACAATATGTATAGAAATAGTGTAAATAAATAAGTCAAACAGTTCAAAACCATCCCACACAAACTGAGTCGAATTGTGGTAATAAACAGAATCTGCATGTTACTTGCTGGAGGATTTCAATATTAAGTGGACCTGCTTGGACCTCATGGCTGCCATGAAAGCCATAGAACTGCTTTCAGAAGATTTGTAGTCGCTGAAACAGGCCGGCCTGAGTGGTGAAGAGCTTGATGTGGGGTCTGGCTTGGGGAGAAGTGGAATAGAACCCTTGGTCACCTGCTGTGGTGAATTCACAAAGCATTTTGAAGGGGAATTTGCAGGTATCAGTTCTGAGCCTGATGCCACAATTGAGGTACCTAGAGCACCACCTAGTTAGATTTTGTGGGATTATTTTCAGTTGTCACTATCTGAGGAAGTGGACAAGAAGATGCTTGAATCAATCTATCTAACCACATATAGCCTTTACTCTTGATTAGGCCTATCCAGGGGGTGCTGAATACCCTGTTTTGTTGGAAGAGAACCTTCCCAGATCTGGAAGAATATTGGAGCCACCACACAGTTACTAATATCTTCTTGGGCAAACTTTGTGCATTCTTAGAGGAAACAGATTGTCTAGAGTGATTCTGAATTCTGGGTTTAGGCCAGGGTTTGGGACTGAAGCAGTTTTGGATACCTTAATGGTTGGTTGACCTATTACATGAGACAGATTAGGATGGTAGTGAAAATGTGTGAACCTGCTAGTTCTGCTGGATCTCTCAGTGGGTGTATTTTTAAAAAATACCATTGACCATGGTAGCTAACTGGACCAGCTCTGCAGAATGGAAGTTGGGGGCATGGTTTGCAGTGGTTCTGCTGTTGTAGGTTCTCTGGGTATAGGTGAACAATCATTCTCTGAACTGCATGAATTTCAGGAGATGCATTTCTGTATGCACATTCCAACGTGAAAGTGTAATGGCCTAGCTGCCTTGGCCTTTTCGGCTTTGGCCCCAGCCTGGTGGAACGCTCTATCACAGAAGACCAGGGTCTTGTGGGACTTGACATCCTTCCGCAGGGCCTGCAAGATGGGGCTGTTCCGCCTGGCCTTTGGTCCATGCCCTGTTTGACCCCCCCCCCCCCATGGGACCCCTTAAGTTAACTCTTTGGCCCTTTTATCGGCTCATGTGGGACCAACTTGGATAGCTGGCACTGATGAATACCTGAGGCTCCCAACCCCTATGGTTGTAATTCGTGGTCAGTCATTTAATTTTATCCTGATTCTGATTTTTAAGCTGTATTTTAATTGTTTCATTGTGTTTTAATGTATTTGATATTTGATGTTAGCTGCCCTGAGCCCGGTCTTGGGTGGGGTATAAATAAAAATTTACTTACTTACTATTTACTTACATTGTGACATCCTCCCAACACCTGCCCCACTGTGAGCACATTTATACCTTTTTCAAAGTAGTGTAGCCAGGAGTGAAAAAGAGGGAGCTAATTAAGCAGGAGATGAAAGCATTCATTAAGCAATGCCCTCCATTTCAATTTAGTGCTAATTTTTCCAAAGGGGTTTTCCTTTCAGCCTTGCAGTACCTCCCTTCTTTTCCCCAGATGTAAGGTGTTGGTGTGTTGCTTATTTTATCAAGGCATGGGTGACTTCAAGTCTAGCCCTGCCTTAGCAGACCCACGAACAAGGATGCTAATGCACTTCTGGCTCAAAGTAAATGAGACATTATCTAAGTGCTACGGAAATAAAATGTGAATTAAAAAACGGGGATTATTTGTTTTATCTGTTTCTGTCAAAGGGGCCAAATCTACAAAGGCAGTGAAATAATTCCGTCCTTGCCTTTGCTCCCCCTCCCTTTCAATATGACATCAGCAACATAGGAAAATGTCCCCATCTGTTATAGTAAAAGCAGATATATCAGTTCTGTTTTGTCTCTCAGAAGCTGTCAAGGCTATGCACACCATCGTCTTAAAAATATGGTTCGGTTCACTCTAAAAACTTGTATTTATTTTTTTCTATTTTCTCCATCGGTGAATAAAAGTCTGAAAATGCACTGTCAGAGCATTTCTGGTAACTTTTAAAATGGATGTTTAGAATAGCATACATCAAATATATTTCTCTGCATCGTACGCATGCCCCAAATAGGAAGTGAAAGCTTATGTCTACCATCCTGTTCTGTGCTCTTAGTGAGCTACTAAGGTTGTTCACTGAACAAGGCTGAGCTGAATGAAAATATACTTTGAAAAGCATGATCAAAATCCCATAAATTGAAGTAAGAACATTTATCCCCACAGGGAATATTCTACACGATGCATGACCTACGAGTAGAAAAAACTAGGCCATGCAGTTCTGTAGTTATCATTCTTTTATCTTTGACCTAATATGGTAAAATGGAGCTGTATATGTACCAGCTTGGCAAAGCGTTGCAGCCAAATTTCTTCAGATTTTATTGGAAGCAACATACTATTAACAGTTGGTTAGTCCGCAAAGTTTCATATAAGAGGCATAGAATAAGTAAGAATTAAAGGGAATACTTGGCAATCACATTAACATATCTGTAGCTGAGACACTAAACACTGTAAATCCTTTCTGAAATGAGAAAGAAAGCAAAAAGGCTGAGCCTTGTAGAATTGATTAAACACTCAACTGGTTAACAACAGAGGAGATTACGAAAAAATCTCAATATGCAGCCAGTCCAAAAAGCCTTTTATTGTTAATTTCAGGCCTCTTAGCTGTCTTCTTTCAGCACAAGGAGCAGGAAACGGTTATATTTGTAACAGATAGCAGGCATGTACAATCAGACTAACTCCCATTTTTGGAGAAGATACTTCTCAGTTACACAGGCCAAGCAAAGCACATTTTATACCTCAAATGTGGTTAGCCAGTTAGAGGACACAGTGCAAATGTGTATCCAAAACTCATCGCCGCTCACATCTCCCTGCCAAAAGGGCAGACACAGATGGTATATGTGCGCCCTTAGCTGTCAATATGGCACCATGTTATATATGTTATATATTTCTAGATCCCCATAGCGCTAGGAGTTTTACTAAAGGGTTGTAGTGGGTATACGGGAAAACACATATGCCAGAGACATTTATGTGCCAGTGCTTGAAGCCTCTGAGCTGAGGTGGGAGAGCTAGAGTGCTTGATTTTAAATGCAAAAATATGACAGAAACCTCTGTAGGAAGGACATAGGGAAGAGTGTTCTAGGGGCAGCATTGTGGGTATATCAAAATGGGGAAGACTCCTCCACACAATCACTGGCCATAATCACACCTTACATTTAAAGCATTATGATACTACTTTTAACAGTCATGGTTTCCTCAAAAAATTATGGGAGCTGTAGTTTGTTACGTGTGCAGTTTGGGAGTGCCCACTGAGACCACATAACACCAGTCCTGAAAGACCTACATTGGCTCCCAGTACGTTTCCAAGCACAATTCATAGTATTGGTGCTGGCCTTTAAAGCCCTAAACCCAGGTTAGTGGTACCTTGGGTTAAGTACTTAATTCGTTCTGGAGGTCCGTTCTTAAGCTGAAGCACCACTTTAGCTAATGGGGCCTCCTGATGCTGCTGTTGCGCTGCCGCTGCACGATTTCTGTTCTTATCCTGAAGCAAAGTTCTTAACCTGAGGTAATATTTCTGGGTTAGCAGAGTCTGTAACCTGAAGCGTATGTAACCTGAAGCTGTATACCTGAAGGAGCATCTCCACCCCCATCGTTCAGCCTGGACACTGAGGTCCAGCTCCGAGGGCCTTATCCGAGGCAGAGGGCCTTATCGGTAGTGGCACCCGCCCTATGGAACGCCCTCCCATCAGATGTCAAGGAAATAAACAACTGATTTTTAGAAGGCATCTGAAGGCAGCCTTGTTTAGGGAAGTTTTTACTATTTGATGTTTGTTGGAAGCTGCCCTGAGTGGCTGGGGAAACTCAGCCAGATGGGTGGGGTATAAATAATATGTTGTTGTTGTTGTTAAGGGTTAGGAGTCCTGCTTTTTCCTCAGAGGTACAATTCTCAGAGTGGTTTAATAGTCAATCCATCTTCCCAGATGCCAGAGATCTTCTGGATGCAAAGACAGATGTGCTACTAACTGATGTTTGGCCACTCAACTCATCAAATTGAAATTGTTGGTTAAGAACAAGAGATGTCCCCTGTGTATTATGTCCAAAGTGCCTTCTGTACAACTACTTTCACACACTAGAGATGACAATAACAAGTAACTTTGATGTGAACATTTATGCCTTTCATAAGAGAGATCACTGAATGAAATGGGATTGTTGCTCTGGTTTTGTTTTAAAAGATAGAATAACTGGATGTTTGCAAAACTCTTGTTTAGTTGGTCCTCTTAAAAACCACTGTCTAACATAGCCGCTATTATGCAGTTCTGCACTTTGTATGACGATATGGTGCATAAATGAATCCCAGATGGTAGAAGCTTTCATCACCTATTTATCATCCTATCGGGTCCCTTCTTTCTGAATCATTGACTCTGCAATCCTGTCAGCAGTAGGAGAATTACTGTTTGTCCATCCCATTACTCTGCCTATAATTCTAGCAGATTGGATGCGGCGAATGCGAATGCCACAGTGACCTCACTTTAAAGTTGCGAGAACATCTAAAATTTAGGACTGGAAAATATGTGAGATTAGATTAAAGGGGGGCATGTGGAGGCATTAGATAAGGATAGCATCTCATCAAGGGGTACTGGGACAAAGGAGGGAAGGATTAAGGAGGTGGAGGAGAGGTGTGGAAATAGGGTGGATCAGTAAGATAAAAAGATAGAACGTAAGGTAGAAAGAGACAAATTACACATTTTTCTTAGATAAGCAGTTTCACATTTGCCTTCTTTGATAACTCTTAATGTTATCGATGCCATCTAGACGTGCAATTTGTTTCTTTTTAATTTGTCAATTTCTAGAAAAGTTTGAAAACAAGACTTTTAAAAGCTTAAGTGTAAGAATTTAGATGCTCCTCTATACAAAAATACAAGCACATTCAGTCACAGGGTACAGTTGGTTTCTCAGTAGATAAGACGAAATAGCACGAAAGACTTTGGGTTTAAATTTCAAGCTTCAGTAGATCCGGGTTGCATGCCACTTTACATCTGGAAAAGAGCAAAAAGGAACTGTTTGAAAATTCTAGGATTATACCAGGCAGATAGACGTATTCAAGACAAATGTCTTGGGCAAACAATATCCCACTTCCACTAAAAAGTTGTTTGGGCTGAGCTATCACAGTCCAAACAATGCGTACATTGAAGTGAAAGTGAGAGAGAGGTTTCCATTCATGAAGGAAGGAGGCAGGAAGCTTTCATGACCTTTAACAAGCATGCAGCTCCCATTTAATAGCTGGTGGAAGAATTTGTTTGAGATCAGCCCCCAAACAGAAATGCCTTCACAGCGTTTCCCCACAAATCAGCTGGTGCTCTTTGCACGGCTATAGGTGTCAGTCCTGCTGGAGTCCACAACTCTTTGAGAGTCATTTTGAAACAAACAACCACTCATCACTGATAATCAGACCAAGATGCTTCAAATAACATCCATTTAGGAGTTATTAATTGTTAACACGTACATCAAAATATTCAGCATTGCATAAATTCAGCCAGTTCTCCAGATTTCCAGGGATATTCCACCACCAAAAGATGAGAAAACCAACTATCGTTAGAGGATATTTCTGATACACCCCAAATTCAGAATACAACATAGCTTGCTATTTATATTAAAAAAAACAGCCATAAGAATGCTAGGTAATATGAAGTACAAATTCTAGTTAGAATTGCACATTTGTTTTTTACATAAAACTTGTCTATGAATAATTAGAGGCTGTAGAGTTGGTATAAGGGGGTTGGGATCAGAAATCTCCATGCCATAGATTTTTAACATAAACAAAGATCATAATGTACAGGAGCACTTGTAAGCAGCTGTACATTGATCTAGATAATCTTGAACATCTTCATGGCTGGTAACCTGGTCAGGAAATTTCACTGCAGCTGAACAATAATACTATTTCAATGCAAATAAATAATTTTCCACAAGCAAGGTGAACAGAAAGAATTTGGAGCATTCAAGAGTGGGGGGCGGGAATCATTGGCAAGAGAAGGCACATGGGACAGAATTCAGTTCTATTTAGCCTTGGCAGCTTAGAGTTGGGATGATAAACTTTTTAAAAATGGTACAAAATAGCTACAGTACAAGGAGAAAGGGATGACAGAGGATGAGATGGTTGGACAGTGTTCTCGAAACTACAAACATGAGTCTGACCAAACTGCGGGAGGCAGTGGAAGACAGGAGTGCCTGGCGTGCTTTGGTCCATGGGGTCACGAAGAGTCAGACATGACTAAACGACTAAGCAACAATAGCTACAGTACTGCCGGTTCCATGGGGGATGCTCAGACAAGATGCTCTCAATGTGCCCCCCCTTTCCTGAGTGTGTCTATCTTACCCTCCTTGCTTGTGTTATCAGTGCCCATTTGATTCTCTCTCTTTCTAAGCCAGATCCGCACCACTTCCCAGAAGGATTGGACAAGGTGTGTGGAGACAACTGCACATCTTCATTCTTTTCACTGCTCACTCACTTACAGAAGCAGGTGAAAAGCAGGCAGCAACAGCAGGAAGGAGAAAGTGCAAGGCCAGCAGGTTGGAATGCTCTCTGGGTATTGTTTGGCAGCACCGACTCCCATCAGGATGGCCAATGGTCAAGGATGATGAGATCTGTAGTTCAAAAAATATGGAGGGCCCAGTGTTGACTACCTCTGTCCTAAGTACTGCTGCTCCCTACTGGGCTATGTGTCACAGCAAATGCCCCCCAATGTTGATGCCTGGTGTCTGCTCTGGATCATAGTTTTTTTCTAAAAAAAGACACTGACAAGGGACAATCAGGATACTTGGGAAGTTTAAGGATATATTCTTCTTCATTTTTATTTTAAAAAAACAAAACCATGCTATATTTTTTATCTCTGTGGGTGCATAAACAAATACCAAAATGCGTGACTCCAAGTAGAGAGTTGGAACGATTTGCTTCCTGTCTTTATTAAGTTAAGAGACAAAGTATTTGAAGAATGATGAGCTACATAAGATGAATTGATAAGAATGTTGTCATGAGAGCTACTACCAGCGGCATGTGTGTACTTTCCAAATGGAATTCCAAACAGGGGAATAAGAGCTCAAATGAAAAAGAGCATTTAAACCCATTTCTGGGAAACAGCTACAGAATGGAATGTTGGTGTGAACTGTAAACCTTTGGGCTTGAAAGGAATTATTTTTCTACCAAAGCCTCATTTAGTGGGCATCTCTTGCGGGAAACGGCCATATCATTCCCCATCTGCTGCTTGTGCCAAATTGTCCCAAGCCATGTACCAGTTAAGCTCCTGGATCCCTCTCATAGAAATTGACCCACCACTGGAGAGCATCTGGTCCCCATTTGCAGAGGTATTGCTTCAGATCCAGGCAGCAACTTAAGTTACAAGATGAAAAACATTTCACTTTTAATTTAAATAGCTAAGGAGTAGTTTACTCTGGATTTTTCAAACTCAAGGTTGGAATCAGTTTGATTTAGAAATGAGTTCAGATTCGAACTTTCATTTCCAAATACGTCTTGATTCTCACTTTAGGGTTGAACAGTGACACGCCTTGCAACTTCAACGTGAAACAATTGGATTTAAGATAGTTAAGCTGATCTGGGGTCAATTGTATGTTTTAAGCTTAGTCCTGAGTACAGGGATTTAACTGGCTTTAAATCCCCAAGAACGTTCTAAGCACTTTGCTGCCTCAGATGGATTGGTGATGGGCAATATGCCTAAGGTCTGTGATCAACAGAGAGCCAGAATCAAAAGAAACCAATTGGTTATTTACATGAATTTTGTGTTAAAAAAACAATTTAGGTGTATGGTGTCTGCCTCTGAGCATGGGAGTCCAGTAGGTGCAATCATGGTTAATAGAGAATGTTAGCTCAATCCTTCATTATTTGTCTATCACTACAATCCAAACCTCTGTTTCACCTTACTAGGGTCTCCCCTCCAACCATCCCAAAATAGATCAGCTGGAGGCTGCCTGTTGTGCAACATCAGCATCTCTCCTCTGGCATGGAACCACAGCTGGATTCTTGGCAGCAGTAGCCCGCGAAAAGCTGCAAAATGGGGCGTTCCAGGGATGGAGAGGGTATGAGCTAGCTCAGGACCCACTGGATCACTTGATGGCATTGGCTGTCATCCAGACTAGTGCAACACAAAGCAGAGTTTGGCCTCCACCTTGTCTTCCACCTCAGATGGTGTAAGCAACAGGGTGTTGGATGCAGCAATGCCTAGACCACTCTATCATTATGAATCAAGCTAAACTAGTGGTCATCATCATACACTTGATTCCTAGCCTTGTGTTAAAATGTTGCTGTTTTTGTAGATCTGTTTTGCTGCAAATAGTGCTAAACTACACAGAATTAGCCATATTACAATGAGGGAATTGGAATTAAATGTTTTGTCAGAAGGTTTAGATCCGCCATCAATGACATATTTTAAATCAAAATGAGGAGACACATGAGAACCATGGATTTTTGAGTGGGAAGATACATTCCTGATGTTTCAGGAACATTTTGAGAAGCTTAGGAAAGGCAAATCTTAAACAAATGATTAATAAAATGATTTTTTTTATTTTATTTTTTGCATTGTGAGGGTTACATCAAGTACCACAAGCTTTGATGGCTGAGTTGCAGAAAACAAAACAGGAAATTGCTCTAATGGAGAAAGAAAAGAGGCTTGATTAGAGTAAGAAAAACACCTGCTCCGTACAATGGAAAAAAGCTACAATACAGAATCAACAATTTGCCTGCCAAACTACACTTCTTACTCAGAGAGACCTTGAAAAAGGAGAGAGGAGGTCTCTACTCCAATATAGTTCTGCTATTTTTATATACCACCTTTGATTTTCTCTTTCTCCAAAAAGTTCTAGGACAAAGTATCTGTGGCATGAAAATGATCAGAGAATGAGTGAAAAGAATAAATGGGTGAACTGTGTGTGACTGTGTATGTTTATAAGAGGCTGTATACTGAGGTGGAAAGTGCCACACTATTGAATAATTTATTTATTTTTGGGGGGCGGGGACATAGTCATGAGCCAATACGTAGAAATTCAGTGAAAAGTAATTGAAAAGCTATGCATAGGGATCCTGTATATCATAAAGAGTTTATCTAGCAATGACTTATTATTGGATTATCAGGGTAGGTATAAAAGAAATTAATACAAATGATTTTATTTGGTGTCCAATAAACAGAGCAGGCTAGGCAATGTAAAAATAGACACAGAAAAGGATGATGGGAAAATCAATCCCAGCCCCCAGCCCCCCAAAAACAAAGACACCTGGCAACAAAAGGATGAGAGACAACAGCCATACAGAAAGTTTGCAAGAAGCAAAATTAAATTTAAATCATTGACCCAAGCAGAAGATATTTACTGAATAAAAATGCTTGGTTAAGGTGGTCTGTCACACAGAGACTGTTGAGAGTTTTGCTGCAATCTATCAATGTTGAAACACTTCTGCCAAATGCTGGTTGCACAATATAGGCAGAATCTCATGAAAACTCAGGAGGCTGCCATATACTGGGTCAGACTAATAGTCCATCTGCTTCAGTGTTGTTTACACTGACTGGCAGTGACTCTTCAAGGTTTCAGGCTGGCCTCTTTCCCAGCCTTACCTGAAGATGGTGAGGGTTGAACTTGGAACCTTTTGCTTATGCTCTACAATTCAGCTTGGCTGCTCCTCCGCCCCTCAACTCCCTCCTCCAATATCCTGTTTTACATTTCAAGCTAGAGGAGAACTTTGGAGAGGAGATACAGCTTGATTCATAATGTAGCTGAACATTATGGACCTTAAAAAAAAAATCTGCCTTCTGAACAATTACAAATGTGGTTATTTCAAATCCCAAATTCTTGACACCTGCCAAGGTTGGAAAAGAGGGTGGATATATTTGAGAGATATTGAAGGAGCAAGTTTCATTTAATGTGACCCATTGTCCTTTGGCACCATGGAAATTCTCAAAAAGTTATGTGTGTACAACTAATTTGAGGCATGATGGATTCAGTCCAACGAAGAACATATTTATAATAAGGCACACTTAAAATATTGCAAAAACAGACACTCATATCTTGGCTTGGATAGAGTTTGGGAGTATGCATGAAACTTATGTCCAAAATATTTGGCCTTGTTAATTTCAGGGTGGGGAAAACCTGGCTGACTCCAAGGTTAATCTGACATTTTAGATTTTAGTAAATCACTTCATTCAAAATTTTAGCAATCAGCAGATTTTTATAAGACTGAGATAATGTCCCATAGATGCATGCATTCTGAGTTTGAATATTAGACAAGGCTCATTTTTGCTATGAAGCGGAACGTTCTAACTTTCAGAGACTTACTCTTAATGAGGATCATATTTAATTAATGGCAACTATATTGTGTGGTACAGGTATTTTTATTTATTATTTATTAAATTTGTATATTCGGTACTTGTTCAGTTATTTAGATTAAGCCAGCTTGCTGTTCAGAGCAAATTGTTTCAGATAGGCCAGGTGAAACTACTTTTTGTCTAGCTGGTTGCTTGCCAATAGTCAAGTTGGATATCTTCTTCCAAATGAGAAGCAGCAGGATCTGTAACAGTGGGATCTGATACCAGAGATCTTCAGGGCAGTGGAAAATAAAAGAGTTGGCAGTTTCTGAATTTGGAAACAGACAGTACTGTGAATCTAGCTAACAGGAAGCAGCTTGTAGAACTACAGGAGTAGTTGCTTTGGGCAACTTATTCAGGATCAGTACTTTTTGCAGCCTGTTTTGAGGAGTCTGCTTGCTTCCAATAGACTCTCCTATCCAATTTGTAAATAAGCAGATTCTCCCTACCCCCTCTCCCTCTATCCCGCTGCTCCCTCAAAAACGCTAAACTTTATAGCAGCTTCCCTGAAATTCTCTCAAATCTGGGGGGTGGGGTGGTAATCAAAAGACCTGATGCAGTAGCCAATGAAGTGGTTGTTAGATGAGACCCCAGAGGACTCAAAAAGGTTCACCTTTGAGTTCACCTTTTTTGGGGGGAAGCAATCAATAATTATAATAATTTTGAGTAATAGTTTGTAGATTAAAATTTGGCAACGAGGAAACGCTGTGGACAGAATTCAATGTGGCAATGAGGATATTGCTCCATCTGAGCAAACATTTTTGCTTGCCTGGGGGAACAATCTTCCCTCTCTTCCCCCTATATAATTCTCTGAGAGTTATCCTACCCACTCCCAGGGACAATTGGGGTGGGAGTGAGAGGGCATGGGGGAGGAGAGGGGGAACCCCCCCCCCCACTGCACTAACAGAAGCCGTCATGTGGGCTTCCACTAGTGGAGTCTGTTAGTAGAATCTTGTACAGCGATTTTGATAATGTGAATGTATTTCAGATTAATGAACCACTAATCCATCAGGCAGAAGTCACAGAATCAATTAACAGCGCAATACATGCCTACTCAGAAGTAAGTCCCATTGTGTCTCAGTAGGATTACTTCTGAGTAATTGGTATACCATTGCACTAACCACTTATTTTCTCCATTGAAATGCCTCTTGCTGCACTGAAGAGTTATGTCCAAACATGCTTGAGCAAAGCCGATGTAATTTATGTGGAGGTTAATGCTCTTATAAAGGCATTTTGTGTGCCCCCAAGGCAATTAAATACTGAGAAAGTCAAAGAAATAAAATTTTTTGGTGCTATTTCCCAATAGCTGCCATAGGAAATTTATGAGGTGAGAATTTCATGTTTAGGCACAATGCCGTGTTTATTGTTAGCTGCCTGGAAATTAGTAGAAAGTGATGGGGGGGGGGGGAAACCCACTTTCTTTTCTTATTTTAATGAACTCTTTATATATTTGTTTGGGGACGTTTTGGGTTTCTTTGAAAGAGTTTGATACTGTTTTGCTTTTGCTTTTAGTAGTTATTACCTGACATCAGCAACACAGCTCAGCTTGATAAATGACAATAATGAACAAAAGTGCCATTAGTACCTTTGGGATAGCCAGGTTTATTTTACTTTCAAGATTTAAATACTGTTTCTGTAGACAAAAACAACACAACCACAGTGACCTGTAATATAATAACATTAAATGTATAAAACCTCTGTGTTAGTGCAATATGTCCAGAAAAGGTCAGAAATAAGCAGAGCGTGCATTGTTCTTAGTTTAAACAAATGGACTTACCATTTAATAGGTCACTCCACAATAATGTAATATGATATAAATAATAGAAAGCATTTCCTTCTCCTATCTAGGTAATAAAGCATACAGTTTTCATTTGGTTCCTGATCACAGAGCCAAGGGTGATTCAAACAATTGATTTAAAACTCGCAAGACTCACTCCCTATAAAAACCAAAATTAGTTAGCGTGCCCTGCAACTGAAAACTAATTTTAAAGCACTATGTAACCTAAAGCAGTCTAAACATGACCAAATAACATTTTACCACCGAAATTTGACTCTCTTGAGTTTTGATAGGGGACAGATCCTTTGATAGAAACTGTAATAGGGAACAGTAACTTGGTATTGTTCCTCTGCAATGGACTCTAATCCACAAAAGCTGATGCCATCCTAAATGTTAGCCATTAAGTTGCAACAAAACTCTTTGGGTTCTTTTCCCAGTACAGTAGTTTCTTGGGTTACATGCGCTTCAGGTTACAGACTCCACTAACCCAGAAATAGTACCTCGGGTTAAGAACTTTGCTTCAGGATGTGAACAGAAATCGTGCTCCAGCGGCGCAGCGGCAGCGGAAGGCCCCATTAGCTAAAGTGGTTCTTCAGGTTAAGAACAGCTTCAGGTTAAGAACGGATCTCCGGAACGAATTAAGTTCTTAACCCAAGGTACCACTGTAATATGCTGCATTGGCCACATTCACACGTAACCCTAAAACCATGTCTTAGAACTGTTTGAGTGACCTTGAATTAACCTGCGCAAAGTGTTGGGCTTCTGTGGCCCCCTACTTCTTTCCTGCGAGGTGTGTTCTCCTTCTCCCATCCACCCAGGAGCAGGACTTCAGCAGAGTTTTATTGCATCACAGTTTAGTGTTACATTTGAACAAGGAATCTTGGTTTAAAAAAACATTCTGGTGAGTTTCATATCAAGCTAGCTTCAAACTATGGCTATAAAGAGAGCCATCTTTCCCATTGGTCTTAGTGGTTTGTTGCGCCATGGTGCCGGCCTCTCGAGCACCCTAGCGAATGGGGGAGCTGCATGGTTTTGCCAGCAGCCTCTCCTTTCCCTGCATGCCCGCCAGTTGCGCCCCGCCAACTATATGGCTGGCGGGCATGCAGCTTCCTTCCCAAGTCTCCGCAGGAGGAGAGTAATCCCCAGAGATCTGCATCTGCTAAAGACGGCCCTGCTCCCGGTCGTTGTCGTCCTCCTGCTTCCTAGCGAAAAGCCGGCACGCAGCCTTCCCGGGTGCCCCGACTCCAGAGAGCATGTCCACCAGCATGTTTTTCTGCTTGATTGCCGCCACCACATTGGGGATCGGGGTGGGGAGGGAGGCAGAGGACATTTTCCACCGCCCCCTCCCTTGTTTTGGAGTTGCTGGGGGCAGCAGCACTGGAGGGATCTTTGCACCACAGTGCTGGATATGCTTAAGACGGCCCTGGCTATAAAGGTAGCTTGTTAAACTAACCAGAGTTTGATCTGGGGTTCAAACATAACTGCTAGGCCAATGTTTAATATGAGTGAAATTAAATGCTTCTGAACTCCTCACTGCTTCACTCAGACTCATTCAAGTCCCTGCAGTGCTAAACTATGACTTAGTGTTATGTATCAATCTATCAATAGGCAACCAGCTAGGTAACTGCTATGGTGCTAACTTGTTCTTAGGAATATTTTTACTGTTCTACATCCACATTGGTTGGGTCTTTTTTCTTTCTTTCAGGAACAATTTGATAGAAATGGGCTGTAAGATGGATGTCTCTCAAGATATTCTTTTCAGGACCTTACGCTTCAAAATCCTTGACGCAATGTTATGTGAACACCTTGGACCTAGAGCTGCTTGCTTTGATGATACAATGCCAAAACAACAGCATACCTTTGGCCAAGTTGTAGAAAGGTAACTTATTGGGGCTCATGCCTCTAAAAGAAAATATCATTTAGGAAATGGGGCACACACACACAAACACATATGCACATAACCTATATATCTCTGAAGATTCAACAGTTAAGTCAAAACATCATGAAAACATTGAAAACTCAGTTTCTAATTTTATTTAACAATGTTGGTTTTAAAAGAAATAGATAAAAAATAATGAGTGGGTTCCAACTTAGAATCTAATATTAAAAATAATAAAATTAGCAATATGCAAAACATGCACATTGATGCAGCTGCCAAAGTGTAATAGAAAAAGTAGTAATAAATTACTCTTAGCACCTAAATAGCACATTTTGAGAGTTCAAAATGCATCATGTACATTATCTTGGTAAGTCGTACAATTGGCCTGTAAGGCACTTAGGTCAATGAAATCAACTCTATAGAAAAAATAATAGTGGTTTGCTTAACCTAACCTAATACGATGATGGTTACAGTAAAATGTTGTCCTTGGAATTTACACCTCTAACTTATCCTATGCAAAAAAAGTATTTATTTAAATCATTCATTGTTATTGTTTACTAAATTTCTATGCCACCCTTCAACCAAGGATCACAGGGTGGTTTATAATAGAAAAACACAAACTCATATAACATGTATCAATTAAATCACAATTTTTAAAAAGAGCCTCCATTTCCTGTTCTCAGGAACCTTTTAATCAAAGAGCAGCTTTGAATAGCTCCAGCTTCCACTCACTCCATACATTTGTATTTCAGAAGAATGCTAGTGATGTAGACTAACAAACATTTAAATGTCTAGATAGAACCATAAGAACCATGTCATCAAAAATGCTGAATGCAAACCAGAACTTTCTCTGTGGCAATGATTTCACAGGATTCTCTCAGGCCATTTTAAATTAAAACAAAGAGCTTTTAAAATGCATTTTTGCACTTTGTAAATCTATTAATAGATGGTTCCTATTGCTGCCAGATGGCAGGGTGTTACTATTGCAGTATGTCATGATCAGGCAGGATAGCTGTTGATGGGAGACAACAACCAGGGCTTTAGCAGAGGCATCTCAAAGTGATAATATATAACAAGGTCCTTCTCTTCCTGACGTTGCAGGAAGGGGGGGGGGGGTACCAAAGGCCAGCAGGAGGTGTCACAGGATTTGAAGCTGGCTTTCACATCCAAGTTTAGCACTCAAGTCATCATTGGCTCCTCATACCTTAGGCAAGAGATCAGTAGTGCCTGTGAAAAGAGAAAAGGGAAATTATATTTTCCACCCAAACCTCCAGGCAGACATAGCAGGAAGTCTGCCATTCACACCGCCCACTCCACATGAGTCCTCCCCTTCTTTGATGCCAAGGCTGGAGCTATTTAAGGGAGCCCTGGCAAAGCGTTATTGATTGACTCTACCTCCCTGACAAAGCCCCTTCCAGTCTTGGGCCCTCCTCTAGTGGAATTACCATTGTGTTGCCATCTTGGGTGGGCACCTGTGACCCACCTGCCATTTTTATGTCCCCACAATTTATTGACAGTGACATTCAGGGGCACTGTGGAATAGTCAAAATGGTGGCCTCCTGCTCTCCCACTGCTGCTGCTTTATAATCTGAGCCAAGGAATGTTGGAGCAGAGTTGGAATGGGGCAGTGTTGGAGAAAAGCAAATACATGTCCTTCACCCGAACTTCTAGTTAAATGACACAAGGACACAGTTTGTCTAGCAATCTAGCCAGCCCTTGCTTGTAGTCTTTGCTACAATCCCCTAAACTGGAGCTTGCCAATGTCTTAAGCATTTCTGCATAGATTATAATACCTGCAGCATTTACAACTCCTGTGGTACTGCTCAGGAAGCAAGTATAACTTTGGGTGTGTAGGGAAAGGGCCTAATTAAATGGACTTCCATTGTCAAGTGAAAAACACAGATGTAAGAAACTGATTCCCCAAGTTTGCTGCTTTTTTCTTTTTTTAGAAAAGAGGATTGGTCTAGTGCAGTATTTGGTATTTGTGTGCTTCTGTTTTGGAGTTGGCTTCAATGCAGCCTCATAAAAAAGAATATCACATTGCCATGCAGATGTGTTAACTTTTTAACAATAGCCAGGGTAAACTGATATCTGGGCAGAAGATGTACAACTCTGACATTCCTTGCAAAATCAAGCTTTCTTTGAAATCCATGAAGTTTAACACACATCCATTGAAATAACAAGCCCCAAACTATATTTAGACGTTACATTCCAAAAATTCCTATATGACAGGTAATATTGCCCCCCTCAAGCAAGTGCTTCTGTCTTGTAACTGACAGCACAGGTTGGAACATTTGTGTCAAACTTCTAGGGTTGAAATCCTGGGCGTAATTGCAAAATATACCATTGAACTCAGTGGAACTTACTTCTAAGAAACTGTGCACAGGAATGGGCAGTACGTCAAGAAACTTGCTGTGGACAGAAGATAAGAGCTAAACTAGACATGATGTTAAGTGTGTGTGTGTGTGTGTGTGTGTGTGTGTGTGTATAACAGCCAAGGGGATACCTCAGCAATCTCAGGGTCATGGGGGAGGTGGGTGAGAAGACAATTAAAACTGTGTCTCAGCCAGGGCCCCAAAAATTGTCTCCCTGAAGCCGCTTTTGGTCTTTATGGAAACCAGCCAAATATTATTTATTTAAAATATGTGTCCCACATTTTGATCATAGCTAACATAATCATATTTAAATCATGCTTCACAATCTGGTTTTCTCAGTGCATGTAGGATCAAGAAGCTGGTAAAATCTAGGCTGGAGGAGGTATCTGTTAGGTGGATTTGTAGCTGGTTGGCTGACTGAACCCAAATAATGGATAATGGATCCTCATCATCTTGGGGGGGGGGATGACAAGTGAGGCACTGCAGGGTTCTGTCCTGGGCTGCTTGTTGTTCAATGTCTTTATAAACAATTTGGATGAAGGAATTGAGGGGTGCTCATCAAATTTGCAGCAAATGACACCAAACGGAGAAGGGTAGCCAATGCCACAGAAGACAGAAACCGTATTCAAGATAACTTTAACAGATTGGAGAACTGGGCCAGAACTAAACAAAATGAATTGGAATAGGGACAAATGTAAGGTTTTACACTTACAGTAGGCAGGAAGAACCAGCTGCACATATATAAGATGAGACACCTGTATTGCCAGCAGTACATGGGAAAAGAATCTAGGTCTCTTGGTGGGCCAAAAGCTTAACATGAATCAACAGTGTGATGTAGCACCAAAAAAAGCTAATGTTAATCTAGGCTGCATCAAAAGAAGTATAGTGTCCCAATAAAGGAAAGTAATAGTACCACTCTATTATGCCTTGGTCAGGCCACACCTGGAGTAGTGTGTCAAGTTCTGGGCACCACAATTTAAGAAGAATGTTGACAAGCTGGAACATGTGCAGAGGAAGGCAACCAAGACAATCAAGGGTCTGGAAACCAAGCCTAAGAAGGAACAGTGGAGGGAGTTGTGTATGTTTAGCCTGGAAAAGAGGAGGTTGAAAGGAGATTTGATAGCCATGTTCAAGTATCTCAAGGGCTGTCACATGGAAGATGGAGCAAGCTTGTTTTTTCTTGCTCCAGAGGGTAGTATCCGAACCAATCAAGTTACAAGAAAGGAGATTCCAACTAAACATCAGGAAGAACTTTCTGATGGTAGGAACTGTTCGACATTGGAGTGGGCTCCCTCAGGAGGTTGTGGACTCTGCTTCTTTGGAAGTTTTTAAGCAGAGGTTGCATGGCTATCTGTCATGGATGCTTTAGCTGAGATTCCTGCATTAGACTAGACAGCCTTTGGGGTCTTTTCCAACTCCACAATTCTATGATTCAAAACTGGCAGTGGGATAGCACCATGCAGTGGAAGCTTGCTTTGGAGGCATAGTGCAGGCCACGCAATAAGCACATAGGTCTGTTTTCCAACACTTCACTTTTATTATTGGCCACTTAACACAGGCTGCCTGGGCAGCTGCCTCACTCTGCCTATCGATTTATCATGCAGGCATGATAAATCCATCTTCATAGGAAAATAGGACCGGAGCTGCCTGTCAAAGACATATTCAAACTTGTCAAGGGCAAATACGTTTTGTACAATTCTGAGAGCATCTCCTACACTTCAGCCCCCTTCTATTGCTAAGCAAACTACAGGTGTACACTGAGAGCGCAGGTGAAAGGAAGTTGCTGATACACCTCTTTTGTAGTGAGGCTTTTGTTTATACAGCAAGAATGGATATCAATAGATGAATAGATATGAACCAGAAGGGCTGAGGGACTAAAGCAAACAGCCTGAATAAAAATGGACTTGCATTGGGAGTCTTCTTTCTATTTCCTTCAAGTGCTATTATTTCAGTAATGTGCATTTCCAGAGCCCATAAATAGGATAATAACATAATATTAATGGGGGGGAGGGCTTATCCACACTTCCGCTTGTCTCCCCAAGCACCCCTGGGAAAACCTGAGGTTTAGAGCTGCATTGGAACAAACAGATTGTAGTTTGCTCGGATTCAGTGGTTTTTCCTGGGAAAAGCAGTGGGATGAATGAAAAACCACTCAGACCCATGTTTTCTAGGTACGGGACAAGCCAAGTGGGGATGAGCTCTCTCCCTCCCTTGCTCTCTCTCCTCCCTCCTCATAAATTGAGTATCTGCAGATGTTATAAAATTGCTAAATCCTCCCTTGCCTCTAGATGGTGCTGTGCAGCCAGAAATTTAGAGGGGGGGAAATTGCAAATAGTTCCTGACATCTTTTTCAAAAGTTTACACTGGTCTGTGATTTTAGCATCCTGTTTCAGGCAGTATATTTAACCCACGTTGTTTCTCACCGTTATCTGCTTAGTCTGTGGCGTATATGCTTCCTATGAACTGTGCAAAGGACATAAAGATTTCTTTGCCAGTGTACATAAACATACATAAATATAAGCATTGTCGTATCTGAGGCTGTTCTCAAGCATCATGTTTAAACTGAACCGTCTCCAAGTTGTTCGTATATTCTTTGAGCCTGTTGGTAATATGAGAAGCTTCCCTCTATAATATGCAATGAGGGGTGATGTGACCAAGAAGCTCCCACCAGGGTGACCTCTGGAAAGGGCTCCTGTCACTAACCTCTCTCTGACTCCTACAGTCCTACAGACTGTCTTGCCAGAGTGGTGCATGCTCTAGTTATCTCTCACTTGGACTACTGCAATCTGTTCTACGTAGGGCTACCTTTGAAGGTGACCCGGAAACTACAAGTAATCCAGAATGTGGCGGCTAGACTGGTGACAAGAAGTGGCTGCTGAGACCATATAGCACCAGTCCTGAAAGACCTACATTGGCTCCCAGTACATTTCTGAGCACAATTCAAAGTGTTGGTTTAAAGCCCTAAACGGCCTTGGCCTGTATACCTGCAGGAGTGTCTCCACCCCCATCATTCAGCCCAGACAGCCCAGGTAATATTTCTGGGTTAGCAGAGTCTGTAACCTGAAGCGTATGTAACCTGAAGCGTATGTAACCTGAGGTACCACTGTATACCTGAAGGAGCATCTCCACCCCCATCGTTCAGCCTGGACACTGAGGTCCAGCGCTGAGGGCCTTCTGGTGGTTCCCTCACTGCAAGAAGTGAGGTTACAGGGAACCGGGCAGAGGGCCTTCTCGGTTGTGGCATCCACCCTGTGGAATGCCCTCCCATCAGATGTCAAAGAAATAAACAACTATCTGACGTTTAGAAGACATCTGAAGGCAGCCCTTTTTAGCGAAGTTTTTAACGTGTGATGTTTTATCGTGTTTTTAATATTCCATTGGGAGCTGCCTAGAGTGGCTGGGGAAACCCAACCGGATGGGTGGGGTACAAATAATATATTATTATTATTATTACACACAACAAGAACCTAAGAAGAGCTTGCTGGATCAGGCCAAGGGCCCATTTAGTCCACCATCTTGTTTTCACAGTGGTCAGTCAGGTGCCTGTGGGAGACTTGCAAGCAAGACCCAAGCACAAGAATCTGCTCTCCTGTGGTTTCCAGCAACTGGTATTCAGAAACCTACAGCAGGCATTGGCAAACGGCCCTCCAGATGTTTTGAGACTACAATTCCCATCATCCCTGACCACTGGTCCTGTTAGCTAAAGATGATGGGAGTTGTAGTCCCAAAACATCTGGAGGGCCAAGTTTGCCTATGCCTGACCTACAGCCTCCAACTATGAGGAAAGAGCATAGCCATCGTGGCTAGTAGCCCTTATGCTCCAGGAATTTGTCCAATTTAGACAATCATCTTTTAAACCCATCCAAGTTGGTGGCCATCGCTGTCTCCTGTTGGAACAAGTTCCATAGCTTAACTACAATCATTTTAAAGTTGAAATCAAGCAAAGTGCCTGCTCTTATGGAAGCCTGGGAATAGAAAATGCCAGGAAAGGATAACCAAACCCTATGTGGACTATAATCCCTGTGGGCAGAACGTGGTAAATTCCCATCACACACACCCCCCAAATGTATTTTCTGTGACTTCAAATTTTAGCAATCCTGCACAGCAAACAAAGTTTTTCGAGTATAGTAAATAAATAACACATCAGAGAGTGCTCACCATCTTTCTCACAGACAGGATAAAAATAATTAGAGGGAATAACCTTTGGGACCTCTGGAAGCTTTTTAAATTAATGTTGAGTGCAAGCAAATATTCCAAAACAGGCTGATGAAGGCTTTCCATTTAACTGAGGTTACATATTTTTTTTTAAGCATTTGGGTTTGGAAACTTGTCCAGTCTTCAGTCATGTTTGCAATCAATTGAATGCAACCCAGTTGGTTACTCTTTTAAATTCAGGCATTTGCGTTTTATGGAGCTGCTTTTGTTTCCCCTTTTGCAGACTTTGCCATAAGATGGTCTCCCACCTCCATTAGCAATTAAATGAGTGTATTTTATATATAAAAACATGAGTACATAGTCTGTCTCTGATTAGAATGTTTTGTGCAAAACCTTTGAAGAGAACCTCAACGCTTTCCGCTCTAAAAGAGATGCAAAAACCCCAGATTTTGTGACACAATCCAATTGGGAGTTTGTCAAACTGTGTGTGTGTGTGTGTTTCTGTATATGTTTCAAGATATGTAGGCAATTCAAGGGATTGTGGCAATTTGCTACTCATTGAGTTCCTCAGTTTCTCTTAATCTCCGTTTCTTATTATTTTCTTCATCTACAGATCTTGGTGGAAAGAAGCCAATGAAAAGGTGCCAAATTATCAATTGCCAAATTACAAATCTCCAAGTTCCAGAGACACATGTACAGTACGCACTGATCTAACACTTCACACCCCCAAAAAGAAAAAGTCAAAATGAGTTACTTTCTTGTGTGGTTACATTGTCACAGCAAGCCATCATTGTGGTCTACCACAAAAATGGAAAAATTGTTTACAGACTGCGCTGGATTTGATCCATCTAACAAATTAAAGGCTATCTGTCCACAAATAAAGAGATGGCTTTAATACGAAATAATTTGTGTGTTTACAAGTGACTAACCCTTCAGGGCCCAATCCTGTGGAACACCCTGTTAACAGAGATTCAGCAGACGTCTTCTGTGCCAACTTAATTTTTTAAATATATATATATATATATATATATATATATATATATATATATATATATTAATAAGCAAAATAAACCAAAGATAAAGAGCATAAAAATACAGGTTGAAAGCATTCAGTGGACATTGTCACTGAATCTGTTCCAAAACATTACCAAAAACCCCCACCCATTTCCCCCATAAACCTGTTGTGCTGGGTTATATGTATTATTTTATAATACATTAGTTTAATCATAATTACTATGGAATAAATTTCTCAGTCCATTTAGATATAGTAGGAGCTATGCTTTCATCCCAGTTTTTAGCTATTATAATCTTAGCAGCAGCTATAACACTTGATCGTTTTCCAGAATAACATCCTCTAGTCTAGATAACCAAGCAGAAATATTTTAGGTTCCAAGGGTATTTGATATCCTAACATAGCATAGATATTATCCTGAATGGATATCCAGAATATGTCTACTTGAGGACAATGCCAGAAGATATGTATGCAATCTGTTTTATTTAATCCACATCTCCAACATTTAGCCAATCCTAACTTATTCATGAAATTCAATTTATAAGGTGTTAAATACCATTTAAAGTAGTTTTTTTAGGTCTGCAGAAATTATATTAGAATAGAAGTTGTCCCAAATCCAGTTCCATTGTTTCCTAGTTATTCTTTGAATTCAAATCTCACACCCATTTTCTCATATCTGTATCCTGGGTCAGATCCAAGTTTAACCTTCTGTGCCAACTTCTGAAAACTTTTTTATTATGCCAGGCCTATGCAGGAAATTAAGAGTGCATTACTCACAATGGTCTATTGCTGTTTGTTTTTAATTCTTTTGCTTTTAACTTGTTTTACTTTCTTATGCTTTTTTGTATGACTTTATGTTCTTATATTGTGGTAAAGCACTGCGATATAGTTCTACGATACAGCAGTAGATAAAGATTTAATAAATAAATAAGAATGAAAGCAATAAGTATACCTATAGAAACAAAATCACCTAGAAGAAGACATGTAAATGTGACCCAAGCATTGAGGACTAATTTAGGCGTGTCTCTCTTCTCTTCTCTTCTCTTCTCTTCTCTTCTCTTCTCTTCTCTTCTCTTCTCTTCTTTTGTTCTTTTTCTTGCAAATTTTACATTTTCAAAGATATTTAACAGGGAAGGAAGCAAAATAGGTTTACCAACTTGCAAATAAGTGTTTTTTCTCCCAAATTATTTGAAATAGCATTACCAGCATTTTTGACTGCAATTGTAGCTGCGTATTTAGCAGAAGCTTGGTTACAAGTGCAGGCATTAAAAAATAATCATAGAGTCATAGAATACAATCATAGAATCATAGAGTTGGAAGAGACCACAAGGGCCATCGAGTCCAACCCCCTGCCAAGGAGGAAACACCATCAGAGCACTCCTGACATATGGTTGTCAAGCCTCTGCTTAAAGACCTCCAAAGAAGGAGACTCCACCACACTCCTTGGCAGCAAATTCCACTGTCGAACAGCTCTTACTGTCAGGATGTTCTTCCTAATGTTTAGGTGGAATCTTCTTTCTTGTAGTTTGGATCCATTGCTCCGTGTCCGCTTCTCTGGAGCAGCAGAAAACAACCTTTCTCCCTCCTCTATATGACTTCCTTTTATATATTTGAACATGGCTATCATATCACCCCTTAACCTCCTCTTCTCCATGTTTATGGCATGCTGTGAAAAGCTTCGCCTACAGATGTCTGCAGATCAAGCTACTGTTAAGAGCATAAGAGCAGGCCTGGCCTTTTAATTTTGGGTTAGTTGGCAACACATTGTACTTGCCTCTTCATTTCCTACATGTGCTCTCTCTTAGCTCGATATGTTCCTAACTGTCCGCTGTATCCTTTCCAAAGTATTTCTTCACTAGACTTCTTTCCTTTCCTTTTTTCAATTATGTCAAGTAATAAAACGAAATGTGTTTACTCTATAATTAAGAACTTGGAGCGAGGAAGAGTTTAATCTGGCAGTAGGGAAACCTAGCTAAAGGGTAAAAACACAGAAAATGCTTTTTAAAAAATTTAACAGTTCTTTTAATGCAGCCCACAAATAAATTCTTCAGATGAGATTACCGGTTCCAACTTTCTAATGAAGAAATCATGGTGGGTGGGTGTTTTCCCTCCGCAAATGATTATCCTCCTGTCAAATGTCACTGGTATATGAACCGCAGCTTGGATCACATTAGTGGTTCACTATGGAATGGGCTGCCTAGCCTGATCCTTAAAGGTCAAGGCTAGACCACAAACTTGTGTCAGTTTCTTATAACATTTGCTGTTGTTTCTTCTCCCAAGAAAACCTTGGGAATTTTAGTAGGGTGAGGTGGTGAGAACTCCTGTCTTTCATATAGTGCTACTGGTAATGAAGGTCTGGGAATGGGAGGAAAAACCCAATGACTCTGGTAGGGAGCCAGATGCTTAGTGAAGACTTTTTGTTTATTTTAGATTTTTTCCCCAGATTTTTATGGTTAATGCTATTTGAATTTGCCTTTATTTTCTTTATTCGTTGTTGCTGGGTTATTATTTTTTTTGCTTCTGATCACCCTACCTTTGCTTCTCACCTCTGCAGCAGGAAAAGGAACTCTATTTCAACAGGTACTGAATTACTAGTACAATTGCTTTTATTATTTATTAAATTTCTATACCACCACTCAGGGCTGGTTTCCTTAAGAATGGACACGTTTGATCTTCTTGCAGTCCATGGGATCTCAAGAGTCTCCTCCAACACCATAATTCAAAAGCATCAATTCTTCGGCAATCAGCCTTCTTTATGGTCCAGCTCTCACTTCCATACATCTACTACTACTGAGAAAACCATAGCTTTTACTCTATGGACCTTTGTTGGCAAGGTGATGTCTCTACTTTTTAAGATGCTGTCTAGGTTTGTCATTGCTTTTCTCCCAAGAAGCAGGCGTCTTTTAATTTCGTGGCCATCTGCAGTGATCATGGAGCCCAAGAAAGTAAAATCTCTCACTGCCTCCATTTCTTCCCCTTCTATTTGCCAGGAGGTGATGGGACCAGTGGCCATGATCTTCGTTTTTTTGATGTTGAGCTTCAAACCATATTTTGCGCTCTCCTCTTTCACCCTCATTAAAAGGTTCTTTAATTCCTCCTCACTTTCTGCCATCAAGGTTGTGTCATCTGCATATCTGAGGTTGTTGATATTTCTTCTGGCAATCTTAATTCCGGCTAGGGATTCATCCAGCCCAGCCTTTCGCATGACGAATTCTGCATAAAAGGCCATAGATTGTTTAATTAGCTAAAGGTCTGGGAGAAGAGGAGTGCTTTTGCCCAGCCTCTAAATAAACGTAATGAAGGTGCCAGGTGAGTCTCCCCATCAATGCGAGTGCAATGTGAAAATGGAGGCTTAGAGATCCCCACCAGAGAACACCAGAGAATGCCTATTAAACTAGTGATGATAGCTTAGAAATATGCTCAAAGAGTTCTGCTAGAAAAGGAGCCATCAAAATGGAAGGGGCTGGTTACAGCAGAATATTTTGTAGGCAAAAATTGAAATGAATAAACACACCAAAAGATACAGGCATTGTACATCTCATGAGCATCAGACACTTTTCTTATTTGCAGAGCCAACATTTACCATCCCATACTAGCAAACTGATGCGAGCCAATTTTGGTAAGGCCTTCCAGTTACCGTACTTTCCCCACCCACTCCTGCAGCATAGTTGTGGATCAGAAAGTTTTGTATGTGATAACTGTTTTAAGAATTGAAATGGCGAAGGCACATTTTTTCATATGTGGTTGGATTGTAAAATAATCAAAAGTTTTGGGGAAATGATTTACAATGAAATGAAAAGAATGTTTAAGATAAAGGTAAAGGTAAAGGGACCCCTGACCATTAGGTCCAGTCGTGGCTGACTCTGGGGTTGCGACGCTCATCTCGCTTTATTGGCCGAGGGAGCCAGCGTACAGCTTCCGGGTCATGTGGCCAGCATGACAAAGCCGCTTCTGGCGAACCAGAGCAGCGCACGGGAACGCCGTTTACCTTCCCACCTATTTATCTACTTGCACTTTGACGTGCTTTTGAACTGCTAGGTTGGCAGGAGAAGGGACTGAGCAACGGGAACTCACCCCGTTTCAGGGATTTGAACCGCCGACCTTCTGATCGGCAAGTCCTAGGCTCTGTGGTTTAACCCACAGCACCACCTGCATCCCTTTTATGTTTAAGATAGCCTTTGTTAAAAGACCAGAAGCCTTTTTGCTAGGCATTACAGGTCAAGACTTGCCAAAAGAGCAGAAGAAACTGTTTATGTATGCTACAACAGTGGCTAGGATATTACTAGCCCCAAAATGGAAAGACAGCTGGATACCAACTAAAGAAGAATGGCAAGAAAAACTGATGGAATATGCTAAAATTGTGAAGCTAACTGGAAAACATAGAGACAAGGACAATAGAGACTTTAAAAAAGACTGGGAACCATTCATGTTGTATTTACAAAAATATTGTAAAGAAATGGACTCACTAGCAGGGTTTGAGTAAACACAACCAACAAAATAAACATAGAAATTAAGATGTAAGAATGGGAAAATAACAACGTGTAAGAGGTAGTTTGGAAAAAAAATATGGTATAAAAAATATAACAATATTTAATTTAAAGAATGCAATATTAAGGTATAACTAAATAAGCAGGAAAAGTAAATATATAAAGAACCAGAAGGGGAAATTGAGGGAAGTCGGGGGGGGGGGAGGATTTGGGGAATTGCATTTTTTCCCCTTTTTGAGATAATATTATTGTGATGAATATAAAATTGTAAAATTTAATATTTTTTTTTAAAAAAAAATTGAGATGGCAACCCTATATTCACCTACTTGGGTGTGAGCTCCATTGAATTCAATGGGACTTACTGTACTTCTGAATAGACATGAATGCATTACGCTCTTTTCTTTGTGTGACATGAATGCATTCATAATTGTTCAGAAGAATTAAACAACAATGGTAGTATAAATAGAAGTTTATTTTGCCACAACAGAAATGCATGCATCTATATTTGATTTCCCAATGCAGCATAAGCAACAATCTGGTGAGGGAGGTGAGAATAGAATGAGAGGTGAGAATGGAATGAGAAACTGGAGCAGTTAATTTGCTGTGGAACCAAAAACACAAATGTAAGAGCACAAAAGTCCAAAGGATTCATATATTTGACTATTGCTCTGCTACAGACATTTCAGCTTTTATATGCACCAGGCTTTCCCTGTACATAAGACAGCATCAACAACCAATCTGGTGATTCAATTTGACATGAAAGAAAGGCAACATGTGAATACAAAGAATTGGCACTTGTTACAACACTAAGGATCAACCCACAGCAATTTTTCTCCACAACACATTCCACTCATGCTTAATTAAGTAAAATTTGAACCTTTGACACATCCGGGACTGACTCCCATGCTCTGTTGCTACATAATAATCCTCAATTCAAAGAATTTGAACAAACATTGCGTCTCTCAATTTGCTGTGCAATCCTGCAAAAGTCAATGAACTGTTTAACCCAATAGAATTTTTTAAAGAATGTTTCTGACAAGTGAAGATACCAGTTTCCTACAATGAATGAGTACACAAGGAACCAGTGTTTACGTTTCTTTTTTTTAAATCCCCTTTAAAAAAAATTAATGGTATTGTTTTTGCAGTTTTGGGTTTGCCACCCTGGGCTCCTTTGAGTGGAACAACAGGATAATTTAAGGTAATCACCATCATCACCAACATCAACAACAACATCATCATCTGAGCTTTTAGCAACATCTCTAGCAGCATCTCTGCAATTAAAACAGAAGCTGCTTAGCCTACCTTTTTCTTTCTATCAGAAGACCAAAATTCTTGCTTTTGGGGAGAAACCAAAGCTCAGAAACTGAAAAACTTCAAGGCCAAAATTTAGATCAAGTCTCGAACTATAAATACTTAGGAATGGCAGTCTAGGCATCAGGATCCAACAAAATTCATATTAACTCAAATGGGTGTGCCGGAGAAAGATTTGCAAATGCTATCCTTAAATTTTTTAGAACTCAAGGGGGTTTTTATGTCCCCGTGGCACTAAAATTATATAAAGCTAAAACGTTGGCAGAGCTCCTTTACGGATCCTTTCTGGGCCCGCTTCATTCCCCTTGAAAGAGTGCAATCCAAACTCCTCAGAGCCCTTCTACAAGTTCCTAGATGTGTTTCAAATGCATGGCTCAAACTAGAAACAGGAATGATGAAAGTCGAAGCTCATATTAGTCTAACATCAATATATAAGTGGCTAACTCTGAAACTGCTCCCCCGAGGAATAGCCCCATTGATTCTGAGTGACCAGTTTCAGTCTGGCTGGCAGACAGCAGTCTTAAATGCTCTTCAGAAACTGGCCCTTGCTCCCCAAACCCTTCATAACTATGGGCCTGGGCCAAGCTAGATCCATGGTTAGGCAAAGAATCATGGACACAGAGAGACAACAGGACTGTACAAGGGTCCCCGATTATAAAATCATAGAAAACAGGAGATACGTAGCCGCTCCAGCAACATATCTCTATTTCCTCACATCCAGAAACGTAAGAAGGGCTTTCACTCTTGCTAGAAGCTTGGCCTTGTCCTCACAGGTTCTGGAAGGCTCCTTTAGAAGAGTCCCATACGCACAGAGACTTTGCGCCTGCCTATTAGGGGAAATAGGAAGCCCCGAACATATATTTTTTAGATGTCCTTTTTATGTTGAGATTCATAGAGACACCATTGATCCTGTTCCCCACCTGTGACCTACATGTATGAAACACATGAATAAAGCTATTCAATTCATTCCATTAGATTGCCTTCAGGGGCAAGATACCTGAGCTATGAGAGAGCCACTGTTCCATAAGTAGCTCCTGCATGGCTGGGGTAATAGTCAAATCATCCAACCAAATGAGCAGTGGAATTCTGATCCTGTGCCAAAGGCCCATGGGATCTGCACCCTGCCCATGTGGTTCTTTAATTACATGACACCCCTCTTCAAAATAAATTCCCAAGTATACCAAAGGCACAATATTACAATAGCTGTTACACCATTGAGTGTGCTGAGTAAGAGTATTAGAAGACTACAGTGTTTCGTACCTGCATTTTCCTTAAAGGTCTGTGAAGCAGTTTGAAAGGACACATTTCCTATGTCATTTGCCAGCGTCTTACCTGCAGTCAGCTGCTCACAAATTGAGAGCCAGTGTGGTGTAGTGGTTAAGAGCGGTAGTCTCGTAATCTGGGGAACCGGGTTCGCGTCTCCGCTCCTCCACATGCAGCTGCTGGGTGACCTTGGGCAAGTCACACTTTGAAGTCCCTCAGCCCCACTCACCTCACAGAGTGTTTGTTGTGGGGGAGGAAGGGAAAGGAGAATGTTAGCCGCTTTGAGACTCCTTAAAGGGAGTGAAAGGCGGGATATCAAATCCAAACTCTTCTTCTTCTTCTTCTAAATCAAGTATGGAAAACCTCACGCTTCCTAATGTGTGACAGTGCCTGTATGTCACTGTATGTGACAGTGTCAGTATGTCACAGACGGGAAGTTGATGTGCACCAAGCTACCATTATATACCTGAGTTGCTGCTGTATAATTAAAAACAACTGGCCATAATCAGAATCCTATAACATTTTGCATGTGAAGTTTTAATAAGGCTACTTTTCTGCAAAAGCAATTGACTGCATTCCTCATTTCTCTACAAAATGATCATCTTCTTTCTTTGTCTTCAATCCTCACAGCTTTTACATATCACAAAAATAAGCCCTGGTAGCTGTGTGGTCAGGCCATTTCTTAGGAAGATTTTATGACATGAACATATTTGGCAGGGAAGGGATTATGTTCAAGATACAAAGCATGAATAACTGAGGAAATATTTTGATGACTGAATAACCCTAACATTTGCAAAATAGGTAAATGCAGAAAACTAAATGATATCAAAGCTCCGGAAATCATGTGGTTGAAGCTAATCACCACAATGTCTATGTTCGCTTGTAATGTTAAACCACATGGGAAATAGTTGTATAGGGAATCATTCATTATCCCCTCCAAGGAAAATGAAATCCAATTCCTCATCCGCAGCAACCTAGAGAAATAAGATACTGGCTTAGAATTTGTACATATATGTGGGGCAACAAGGACAATCCAGCAGTCCAACTTTAAGGGACTGTTCAAGGTGCAATTGTTTTGCTTCTTTATCTAATAAGAAAAAGCAAAATCCTTTTTCTATGTGTTTAAACCACCTGGGCTAGTATGACAGTTTATGCACTGAAAATGTAGCTGCCATTAAGGAACATCCTCCATTCAGTTACTAAGCACAAATGATCATTTGGTACAGCAGAGACATTACTTGCACACGTGTTCCAAATGTATTCATTTTATGCTTAACCAAGAATCTCTCACTATAATGTCTTCAACAACAAACTTGAATATAAGATGGCAAGTGGAAAAGTTTTCTTTGGCCTTAACGTGTCATGTCTTATTCTCAATAGATTGTCTGAGGAATATTTGTTTCTGCTACATTGTTCAACACCAAAGACGATGCTAGTTCCTGTATGAAACTTTCACAGAGTCACGCCATTGCTGCTGTTGCTAAAGAAGATGAGATGGGTTGATTCCCTAAATGTAGCGTGCAGCTTGTTGCTTTAAGATTTGTCAAAGTTTGCTTTCTGTTGGCATACCATTTCATAAAGTGGATTATACTGTCAACCTACAGTTCATTTGTGGATTAGCCAGTTTCTTCCCATCTATTCATCCCCTTGCTGTGTGTGTGGGTGTGTTTATATATATATATGTATTCCTTCATCAACATACTTCACCCAAATGTTTAGATTGACAGCAACTCTTCAAGGTCTCTGTAGATGCCTTCCCTATTCCAGATACCAGAGATCTGTTAAGCAAATATTGGCATTGGAACTTCTAAATGGGAAGTACTGTGTGCTACACCACCATCAAGCTATAACCACATTCCCTTTCTTTGGGTGTCTTTTATATCCTCCCCTACCCCAAGGCTTAGCCTATATATTCTTCTCCTTCCCTCTATTCAATGAGACTACACACCAAGAGTCAGCAATTTGTCCAAGACTACCTGGTTATCTTGATGGACACCCAGGATTTGAGCCTGGGCAGACCATATTTAAGCCATATTTAAATAAATGACAAAATAAAGAAAATGACACAATAATGTAATAGCACCAGTAAGAATAGTTCTATCATTTGATTCTGTATGATGATTTGGCAAGCTTATAACACCATATGGATCAGGATGAATGTGCAAATATGTCCTTGGTTATAGTTTGTGAGCCTTCAATTATTATTTGTTCAGAAGATTAATCAGATTACATTCTCAGTTATCTGTCAATGTTTCTTACATATAATTTAATTTCCAGATAATCTTAGTTCTATTGATAATGTCTATTTGGACCATTCGAGGCAGATCTAATCTCTGAAATTCAAGCTTATTGTGTCTGGCTTATTTTATAAAATGGACATTTTTTTCTAGCATTCTCCTTTAGCATGCAGGTACGGATGAGAGAAAACAATTATTCTAATATTTATTGGAACAGGAAGCCATTAAGTTTATTAAATGATTACAGTTGAAATGGTAAATAAAGGATTGTGTTGTTCAGTGAATCTACCACAAGTCAGACCCCATAAATTTGGAGCTACTTACAGTCATATAAATATAGGGGAAACCCTGCTTGCATTTGTGGAAGTCAGAGCAAGATTTCTTTGATGTCTTGCCAAAGTGTGCCCAAGTCCCCTGGGAGCATTTAATGTAATGTACAGATATTGAATTCAAAATCCCATTTCTAATGGAGTCTTATTCCATTGCAGCTTGCATCTCTGTGTTCAAATTAGGCTGTGCTCCATGCAAAAAGAAACAACTAAAGGAATAAATGCAATAAAATAATGTATGAGATGTTATAATAATAAAAAGTTCCTAAGTTCATGTAGAAATGTTCTTTAGGCCCTTTGATTTGTCTACAGTTCAAAGTTTGTTATATAGCTGCCCTAAAACTGCTTTGCAAAAATAGCTCTACTATAAACTATAGTAAGCTTGTGACGTTATTATTGGCATTTGCTTCAGTAATACTTAACGGCAAGTATGATTTTTATTCCCTTTACCCTGAATGTGTATGTGTTTGTGGGGAGGTGGATAGATGGGTAGTGCACAATGGAAGAACACTGAACTAGAGGGACACAGTATAATCTGGACTAGGGTATGGCAGCTTTCTATGTCTTATTGGAACAACATTTTGAAACTGCTGTAGATCTAATCTACAATCATGAAAAAATTCACAGAAAAGCCACAACACTGAGGAAATGTTCAGCAGATGTTTTAGGGAAGGTTGGTGCCACTGGATATGACAAAGATGATTAATGAAGGACATGTGACCTTTTCTTTACTTTTACACAATGGATGCTGTTGGGGAGCAATGGGATTCCAAACAGCCACACCCACTACCTTCATTTCTCAAAGTGCTCTGCCTCTAGGGGGCGTTTCAACCCTGAGAGACACTCTTGGAGTTGAAGGTGGCAGGCGCAACTGTCTGTAGCATCTCTGCTCCATGTGGCTGAAAGCATGGCTCCTGCCCTCTAAACAAGAGATAGTTCCAATGTCCGTATCTGCTGCTGTACGCAGTGATGGGCCACCCATTCCCAACAGCGACATCCCCACCACTTGCCTTTCAGAATTGTCATGCCTGGATTTATGCCACTCTGTGACCCATAATGGCTGGAATCTGACAAATCTAAAGCTAGCATTCCTTATTGTCTTCCAAAAGCTAGGACTAAATATCCACATAAAGCTAAAACTGGGAGTCAAGGTTCACCACTGTATCTGCAGTATGACCTCTGTGTTCTAGAAATAGAAGCATGGTAAATTTGAGGTATCCACCTGACCATTCCTCATATGGAGTCCATCTTGCCCAATACAGTCTACTCCGAATGGCAACAGCTCTTCAAGGTCTCAGGAGTGTAATGATCCATCTATAGCTGGAACCCGCAAGATAGGGCAGCACCATGGAAAGCTCCAAGTGAAGGCTTGAGGTGAACTGAGGTATTGTGAGTGCCCTTCATCCATTCTTCCCCACCCAAGCTTCATTTTCAATCTGAAGAGTGTGAATCTTTAAAAAGCCACCTCATGGCCTGAAGGTGAGTGTTTCCTGTGGCCTCCCACCTGACATATTCTCTGCCCTGCTGGGCAAATGTAGTGGAGTGAATTCTCAGGCCAATAGACCTTGGGAGAAGGCATCTACTAAGGTTTTGATTTGGGTTCTGCAAGCTCCTGACCACTAGCCACAGGCTTGGTATCAGGAGATCAGTCTAGCTGACCAGCCCAATGGTACATCAGCCCCAAACTCAGCTGTCTCATTCTCTTCTGTCTCTGAGCTTGAAGCCCATCTTTACTCCATAAGATCCAGCAAACGGTCAATACCAGAGATGGACCCTAAATGCAAATCATTAGCAGAGATGATCTAGCCAGCTCCACATGAGCTAGGCCTTCTTCGCTGTCCAATACTGTGAGTAATCATTAAAAGGGAGTTGGGTAACATTTTGATTCATGGGACATGGAATTATCTAAAATCTCTGAAAATGGCCAGAATAAATACTGGTAGTGAGACAACATGTGACATAGTCAACTTGGAAACAAAGAACCTTAGTCATGGAAACGCAACATGGAAACTCTCCCCATTTGAATACTCCAAATGCTCTAATTGTGAAATTTAGTGTTCCTTTACTATATCTTCCCTAGTGATAATTAATGATAGAGAATGAGATTTATCATTGCACAGGTTAGAAAGGCCAATAGTCTTGTCAGGCTTGGATTCATTTTTGGCTACGAGCGCAGATTTCAGAACAGTTGGTCAAAACATCCTGATCTTTAAGACACACTTTACTGTTCTCAGAAGAGACAGTACTTACAAAAAGACTGATGGTAGTGTACAGAACGCTAATGTGAATCAACTCCACTGAAGCTGATTTTTTCTTCTTCTTCTTCTTCTTCTTCTTCTTCTTCTTCTTCTTCTTCTCGAGAGTGTTTTTTGTCTTTCTTGAAAACGTAAGAGCTATGCTGGATCATTCCAAATACTATCTAGTCCAGCATACTGTTTTCACAGTGGCCAACCGGATGCCTATGGAAGCCCACATGCAGGAGCGGAAGGAGTGCAACATCACTCTCCCCACTTGCAGTTCTCAGCAACTGGTATTGTGAGTCATATTGCTTCTAATGCTAAAGGTGATCATGACTAGTAGCCACTGATAGTTTGATCTAACTTCCAGTAGCACCTTAGAGACCAACTAAGTTTGTTATTGGTAGTTCAACATTCACTGTGAAATCAAGGAAATGCAAACAAAGATTTGCTTATCAAAGAAAGCAATCCTCTTTTCTCTCTTTCTCTCTTGTGTGTTTTGTTTTGTTGTTTTAGATTGTAAGCCTGCAGGTAGGGATTGTCTTGTTTTGTTCATATATGTAAGCCATTCTGAGAACCCTTTTGGCTGAAGAGCAGGGTACAAATGCTCCAAGCAAGCAAGCAAGCAAATGCCCATGAAGCAACTGAAGCAAAATGGCTGCTTACTTTATTCCAGGTGAGCGGCAGTTACAGCCCCTCACAGAATGGCCACAATCCCCAGCAGCCAAGATACATGGGCACAGCCAGCCTTTGAGACGCTATCTGGCCAGCCATATTGCAGCGTTGAATTCCCTGCCATAAACACTCATTCGAACTGGCCAATCAGGGGCCCTCTAGGGGGCAGAGCCTCACTAGTGGATTGTGGATTGAATACTTCTACTCCGGTCCAAAAGCGATGCTTAAAAGTCTACTGCCTGGTGCACCTTCAGTGCAGTCAGCCAAAGAGCAGACCCTCCTTTCTTCCATTTCATACTCTTGTAATTTGTTTTGTTTAACCTTGTCTTTGCATTCTAGGTCACTTGTTTCAGCATGAGTTTTAACCATTTTCTTCCCTAGGTTGCTTGTTTAACCATGTTTTGCTTCCTTATATGATCTGACCTTGGCTATGGTTGCCAGTGGTTGCTGTATTCAGACCCTTGAAGGAATTTGCCTGCAGACAGATTGACCAGTCTGGAGGTTTTGCCTTCCCCATAGTGAAACGGCACAACTTTTGGTGGTTAAGGCATTGGGTGGAATCCTCGTCATCAAGATTTTGGGTTAATTGGTTCATCACCCGGACCTGGACCAGCAGCATAAGCAGGGTACCCAGTTAGAGGGGTCTAGGTGGAAGCCAGTGTCCAGAAGCCAAGCATGGGGCAGATGGCCAAGCATGGGGCAGAGCTTCCAGCGGTGACCTGAGGATAGCCACCTTGGTAGACTGGCATCTTGGAGAAGCCATAATCCTTGGCACAACTCTGTAAAAAGTTTCAGCCCTTTAGCAGGAGGCTAAAACAGATACACACTCAATGCCTGAGCCAAAATCCACCTACAGTACATCTGGAAACAATAAAGTTGTGGCCATTTCTAACCCCAAACGTTGTCTGCTTGAGTTTGTTTATTACACCTTAGCTATAGCCACTGGGAGTGTGACACTGAGACTGGGACCGCAATGAGATGGTTTCAAAAAGGATGTGACTATTGCTGTTATTGCTACTGTTGCCCCACAGGCCCCACAACAAACCGCAAGTAAGGAAGCATTAGATAATAGGAAAGGCAGGTGGAAAAAGCAGTGTGAAATGTCTTGAAAAGGCTTAAACGGCGAGGTGACAGAGTGAGGGCTGCTTTTCACAGAGGACAGATCAGCCGAAGAAGTTGAAAACAGTTTCTTAGGAGAAAGAACTCTTAGAGGCAAAATCCAAGTCTTTGCCTCCTTCTTCTATAGATTCTGCAAGACATTTCCCTTGCCACTGTGGACAGTTTTGTGTGAAAATGGGACCTAGTATAATGTTAGGTCCTTTCAGTAAAATAGATCGGACAGTTTACTGTGCCAATTTCTCTTTCCCCTTTCTCCCCACCTCCCATAACCTCAATTTGACCCCTTTTGGCTACAAGGGAGAAATGAAAGCTAAAATGTTTTCGAATGCTGTTCTGAATGAGCAGTGAATTAATATGTGGCATTTGGAGTCATTTCAGAATTCTAGCATTTGTTTCTTAAATAATAACGGGCCACATTCATTACATTTTTTAATTTATCACAAAATGAATACACACCTTTATTTTATTTATTTATTGTTGCTGCTGCTCTAGGAACTGAACAAAGTGGGCAAGATGGACCCTTTGTCAGGTCCAGGTTAGCAATGAGAGCTGGACAGTGGAAACATGTCATTCGGGGGGGGGGGGGACTTCAGTTTGCTTCCATGCCCAATTCAAAATCCTGGTTAAAGCCAATTTGGGACCTGGGACACCTGATGGGCCAGCTTCTCCCATTTGAATCTACCCATTTATTAAGATGCTCAGTGGAGGCTCTCTTATGTGCCCCACCAATGTCTGCAGTCCATTATAACAAAAGGTGACAATTAAAACATAGAAAACAAAACCATAAAATAGGCACCAGGGAGATAGCTTTCATTGCAGCTCTGCAGCTCCTTGCCTAGGGGAGGGGGGTGCCTCACTCCCTCTCCAATGCTCCTTGTCTTAAGACCTTTCTTTAGAGAGAAGAATGTGGCTTGTAAGAATATTTCTTAACAACCTTCTGATATTTTGTTTGGGATGAAATTCTATGCATTTTTCTTGCTATGTTTTGTTTTATTTTGTTGTTGAGGTTTTTTGATTTCATTTTATAATGCATATAAAACAGAGAGAACAATTATAACAAAAGATGACAATTAAAACATAGAAAACAAAACCATTAAATTGGCATATAAAATACGTACAGTTTCTGGAATTGTACCCAATGGTGACCCATTAACAGTGCCATTGCCCATGCACTCTAGAAATGACCTTCTCTCAGCCATACATGCTTCAAGCATCTTGAAAAGGCATTATTTTTGTGTAGCCTTTCTCTGACCCACAGATTGGACCCTGTTATTGCAGAGTTTCTGTTTTAGATTTCTTTATGTTTGTACCTCTGCTTTTATTGTGTTGCTTTGTGTGGTGTTTTTGTACACTGCTTGGAGATTTTTCAATATTATGCATTTTAAAAGAGCTGAATAAAATCAAAGCAGTTATTGTAGAGGTGTGATCTTTTAGTGAGATAGAGTGAAACTTATGCTCAAACTAAGCTCAGTAGATATAGAGGAACATGACCACTTATGTGCCAGACCAATAGCGGATTAAGTCACATTATCTGTCAACACCTTGCAATTAGATGTCAGACTCTGAACAGGAAAAGGTTTTTGTTTTGTTTTTTGCAATAAATTTTCCAACAGGAAAAGAGCCCACAGGGAAGAGTAGTAATAGTAGTTAATATGCCAGTGATATTACTGTAAAGTGGATAAGATTTATTTCAACTGACTTCTGTGCTTTCCGCAATTCCCTGGCCACCTCTTTGCAAATAGTGTAAAGACTGCATTTTGATACCACATATAATCCCAAACACCTGCCATTTTAAACAGCAAGATTATATAAATCACCATTTTAAAGGAGTGTGATTAACAAGACTACAAGGTCCATGCTGGTCTAATCCAGCATGTCAGTTCTTATAAGGGTGCTATGAAAACAGTTGTTGCAAGACTTTTAGAAACAGCAAGACTATTGGTTTCTTGATTCTCTCCTCTGAAATGGGACGGACGTACAAAGAGCTTCATAACATAGGCTGCTGATCATGGCTTCAGACAGAACTATAACCCCACTGATGGGATGTAAACTGCTTTAGTACTGGTTAAAGACAACAGTGGCCTGATACCATGACATTTGCTCTGCACTAAGCAGGGAGCACTTACTGATACATTTTATATGTACGAGGTCTGAGGCTTGACCCTTCTTAACGCCAGTTAAATGATCTCTTGGAATAAATCTGAGAAAAACTTCTGTCTGAGAACACAGTCCATACCCACGTCCGTGCCCCCAAATCCCTTCCACATGGAAACTAAATCTTGGAAGGTGAGTTTTTGCCCAGCTTTCTCCATGACATGCTTGTTTTCTATGTGCAGGGATTACTGAAAGGACAGATCTGTAGATTTCAGCTTATCTCAGTTTCTTTTTTCCAGCATTAATTTCAATTCACCACTTTTTTGTATCAGTTTGTGAATTTTCACAAACCTTCATGAAAATTCATCAGCATTCTACTACACGTTACTCCTAATGTACACCTTTTTGGATGCAATTTTGCCTAACATATTTTTGTATGTTATTTTCACTAATACGTATGCATTTTATGCACACTTTCCCTTAATATATGCATCACAAAATCCAGAGATGTGTGAATTTCAAAGGATAGCTGTGTTTTGTCTCTTATGCTATTTTATTATTACTAGTAGTAATATTATTTGTTGAATTTATACACTGCCCTATATATATACAGGGCAGTTCACTAAGAAGTGTTGATTACGTGGGTTCACATTAAACCACAAACAAAATCCCTCCCCTATCCTTGTAATCAAAATGCTTCTGAAGTGGAACAGCCTGCACCTTTTAACTATTCTATAATGATCTAATATTGTTTTGATGTGTGCCGGTAAAACATTTCCCCCAAACTATGTTTTACCGGTTAAGATCATCACTGGAACCTTATTTCCTGGGAAACCAGAATCCCAAGGACTGGCTGGAGTGGGGATATGAATGGGTTAAGAGGAGGCTTAGATTCTCAAATTATACACTGTTTCATAAAGAAAGAAAAAATCATGCTTGATCCTTTCATTTTTCATGATGTTTATGAAAGAAGGGAATTTTACTATCAAGAAGTTATTTCCAACATGCCATGAGAATTTGTTGAGAAAGCCCCTTGGGATGGGCAGAGGTCCACTCCCAGCCACGGTCTTGCTTTCTAACAACAAAATGGGAGAGATTGTTGATGATATACTATGCAAAACGTTTAAAAGTGTCAGTTATTTCTAAAAAAGAAATGGTCAAAAAACTGTATCTTGATAAATATCAGCGCAGAAATTCTCAAGGGAAGGAACACGGGAAATGCTTCGCTGCGCACTGTCAAGTAGGTTCCATGGCTACCTTCCAAACGGCCGTTGGCCGAGTCCAAATGAACTCTTGAATTCTCCCAGGGTTGGGATTTTGTTTTGGTTTTGTGAAAAGGGAAAACAGCATGCACATAAATACTTAGAGAATGAAGCACAAAGGGGAAGTTTCACTGATCCCCTATAACACAGGAGCCTAGAAAGTGCCCGGTAGTGCAAACCTATGCATGTTTACTCATGCAAGTGAATCTGACAGGATTCAGTGGGGCCTACTTCCCAGTAATGGGGGATTAGTTGACACTGTGAGAGTCCCATAACATAGAATAAAATATAATAGATTAATACTCATATATACCAGTCTATATAAGACACAGCAAAAAAATATGTCCTGCTCCATCAGTTGCCATGCTAAGCAAAAGAAAAAATAGGAAGGGAAAAAACGTATCTCCCTGTACCTCTCATTTACCTCAGACCCTGAGGTATTGATGCTTACTCACTAGTTCACACAGCACACTAAGCCAACCAATAGCTTATTAGGATCAGGCAAACTTTGGCTACAGCTGGTTAGTGAAGAGAGAGTCCAGGTTCAGATGACATGCTAAGCTAAACCTTGGCTTAGCTCAATACACAAAGGACTGGAGAGGAACACAGCAGCTGTGGACTCCTCTTTGGGAATCTGCATGTTCTTGTGGTTCCAGTAAAGACTCTCCTCCCTGCAAGAGAGGGGAGTGGTTGTGGCCGGGAGCCGGACTCCGCCTCAAGCAGGGGGCGTTTGCCCCCTGCCTCCCACTCACCTGGCTGGCGCCCACGCCTTCGGTCAGGCACCCAACCAGGTGCCTTCAAGGGGGCGTGTACAGCAGCCTGAATTGCTGCGGCGCCAGCCTCCAGCCCTCACTTTTGTCGTCCCGTCGCGAGTTTTGGGAATCTGCATGTTCTTGTGGTTCCAGTAAGGTATTGTTTGTCTCACGATGTTGCACAAACCAGTCCAGTTTCTCACCAAGACTGGAGATTGAACATGGTGAGCCAACTGAAGCTGAACCCATTCCAGGCAAAGTTGAGACAACAATGGCTGCTGGGAAAGTGAAGAATAGAAACAACAATTGTAGATACTGTTCTCCCTCACTTGGTCCCTCAAGTCCATGACTGTAAGCTCTATGTGCTCCTGAATCTGTCTTGGAGGAAGGGTAGGATATAAACACAATAAACATAAGAATAACAAAAATCTTTTTTAAAGTTTTGCAGAATAAGATCCCATAGGTCTTCATTGAACGGTTGAAAGTGAGGAGAAAACTTTGCCTGGTTACATATGCGAATGTGGAGGGAGTTTAAGCACCAGGCAGATGGCTTCTGTCTTAAGAGTTCCTTAAATAAAAGAACCAGCCACAAGTCCTAGAACTATGGTTGATTTATGGCTTTAGACATTATTTTTCAGTCGATTTTATATTAAGACTCTGATAATGCATGATACATTTTTCACAAGTGAAAGACCAGTGCCTCTTTTTAAATGTTTTTAAAATACTGAGATATGGTGAGGAATTATTGGCAGGGCTTCAGTTATAAAGAAACACACAAGACATTAAACAGCAGCTCCCATTTTGGAAGGATTCACTGTGTCCATGAACGTTTCAGCTGTTTATAGATGCCAATCTTCCATTTCCCCCTCTAACTTGCAGTTGGCTTGGGCCAGGTTTAAAGAAAACCCATCAAAGAATCCTTCCTTAGCAATAGGCTTTGTAATTGCTAGGTTTCATTTTATCAGTGCTAATAAACTGAGAAATGCCCGAACTTGTTCTATCTAGTGACTTGTTTCAGTTACAAGCCCCTAGCTTTTCACTAACCTCGTACTTTCCAATATTTTTAATGTGTTTACAATGTTTTTGCAAATCAGTTTACAATCTAGCAGCATGAACTGCTGCACCAGAAAACTGTTTTAGGATTAGATTCCAAGGTCAGCTTAACTTGTGGTGTGAATACAGTGGTATCTGGGATATCTCTGCCCAGTTCATGCATACACATAGATGTTTGGTTGTCACAGTTGAAATGCAACCGTATAGGAGTTCTATGTGGGGAGCTATTTGGTTGAAGGGGCTTCCTAACTAAGGATGAATTCTGGAAGACCTGTATGGTACAGTACATATGATATACAGGAAGCCAAATAGGGAATTATGTTGTTGTAGCTGTTGGGATCTCTCTTCAACAGAAGAGCACAGAAGAAACCTACTTTGAATTTCTGCTTTGGATCCTGGGGTGCCTCTTCTTGGTCTTCATACTTCAAACTGCTGTTTTTTCCCCATTTTCGAACTTGTCCTGTCTCAAAGATTGGTAATATTTCTATGTCCTTTGCAATCTCAGTAGCATCTATCAAAAGATGTTGCAAATCCTCATCACGCCTGCAGTCCGCAAGGTAATTCTTGGTCACTTGCAATTGGCTGGTGGCTGAATTTAAATTAGCTTCCTTATTTTGTAGTAGCTTGCTTGTAAGATTGAATTCAGAAAAGGGTGCTGTAACAAGGGATGCTGCAAACCCGAACTTACAAATTGAACCAGCAAGGGTCTTAGCTTCAATTCAAGAAGTGTTTCCAGATAAACTTTTTAGGCTTGTGTCATCAAATATCTCTATTAAGGTATAGTATATACTATCAAGGTGATATCTCAGTGGTTTCAAAGCATCAATCCAACTATCCCATCTTGTTTTGCTCAGTGGCTTAACAGTTATGCCTAAGTCTGATACATAGCTAGTTAAAATTTGCCAATGTTGAGTCTATGCAGAGAATTATAGATCTGTTGAACCAAACCGGGGAGGGGGAAGAATTGTTGTTTCCAGACAACACTTAGTTTACCAAGTTTAAAGAGTGTGCATTGCAGGGCACAAAAAGGGCGTGTGGGTTTACATCCAGGATTTTTTGCACGCCATTCCCCGCCCCCCTTTAAAATGTCATTTTCACTTTTTATGCTTGTGTGTGTGAGTATCACCTAACCTGAAACAAACTCTATGTTCTATTTATTTCATTTATAAATATATATAGCAACCCATGCTGGAAGTGGGCAAAACTAAAAAACAATAGTAAAATATTACCAGAAAATTATAAAATAGATCAAAAACTAATCTGTATAAAACCGTGCCCCTCAAAGATCAGTTCTGCACCCCTCTGCTGACTAATTGGGCTAATGGTAGCATCGGCCCTGAACTTACCAAATCTGCACTTCCTGAACCATCGCCAACCCCAACGCAGAGAGGTCCTTCAAAATTTGTGTTTTTCAAATTCCGTGCATCAAATTATGCATCAAAAATTATATTTTGGCGAAAAGAATAAGAACAAAAATGCATTACATTGCATTGTATTTTTTGAGGGAAACTGCTCGCAAATTTGTATTTTCAGCAAAATTGTGTACGAAATGCGTATATGAGGTGAAATGCAAGGAATATTTTAAAAACGGATGTGAAAAGGGGGAAGCTGAACGTACGACTGAAAACAAACGAGAAATGACAGATTTGTCTGTCCCTACCCTAAGTCATCCTGGGGCTAGGCCATTTAGCCCTGGCAATGAACCAGGGCTGAATTTGAATCGGCATTCACCAGGGCAGATTCTTGAAACCAATCATTAGTCACAGGCCTAAAGCCTGGAACGTATGGCTGAAAAATAGTGTTCCAGGCACATGCATCTTATTGTTTACCTTCCTCATTGACTAACCAAAACCAGCCCACACAAATATTAGGAGTGACGGTTTCTGGGGCAACGGCAATGACTTTTCAACAGGCTAACACCCTGTCACCTCTCGTTTTCGAAACACAGCATAGTGATGATCTTTTCAGAGGAATGTGCATCCCGCACCCTTTATTTATAGAAAGCATATTCCTGTCCCCAATACAGCTCTAATTTTGCCTCTTCTGAATTTGCCCCTCAGCCACTTGAGCTTCATTGTATGGTACCATCAGAGGGTAGGTGTCATTCTGGCCACTTAGTTTAGGAAATAAAACAAGAACAAATGGCCACTTTGTGCAGGAGAACAGTATCGTCCCCCAGTTGCTCGAGGCAGATGCATTGCAGCATCCAATCCAAATATCTCATCTACTTTGAACAAAGGAAGTGAAGACAAAGGAAGTGATTTTTGTCCTTTAGCAGCACTGCATGTTATAGGTTAAATGCCTCTTTTCCCCCTTCTAAAATGTAACAGCCTCAGTTATCTGTAGCAGTGGGATATTTAGGCATTCAACAAAAAGGAAGTAAATAACAAATTGGCTCACTTTTCAGATTCCACTGGTCTTGGGAATGACCTGAACAAAATTTGTTATCTAGTGGGAGACTCAAGTAAGTATGTCACCCACAGAGTTCTGTGTTTGTTGTGGCAAGAGTCAGATGCATCAGAAAGAGAACTGTCAGAAGACAAGCACAGCGGACATTCGTGCTGATTTGTTTTCTCAGGCTGATTATTCAGTTTTATAAACTTCTGTATTTTTGCTATTTATATTGTTCCAAATGTTATGTGATGGGATTTTTGCTATTTTATATGTGATTTATTGCCTTGCAATTAAGCATGCAAACAGATATATTTCTTGACCAAAGTTTATGAGGCAAACTGACAGGTAGCAGCAGCATGTGGGGCACAGCGTGAGCCAAGCCATTCTGCTCTATTTCTTTGCACAGGTCAAACTCTTTACAGATTACAAGCTACATTTGACTGGGTAGTTTCCAAGGGGTGAGGGGTGTATACTCACTTTTTCACAAATGTGTCAAGAAATGGATTAATGGATCACTACCATAATGAAATATAGATATTCAGCATATATTGGGTTCCATTCAACTAATTTTTACTCAGAGGAGACTGTTGAAATAAGTGGCCATTAATTTCAGTGGGTCTACTTGAAGTACAGTGGTACCTTGGTTCTCAAACTTAATCCATTGCGGGAGTCCGTTCCACTCCCGAAACCGTTCAAAAACCAAGGCATGGCTTCCAATTGGCTGCAGGAGCTTCCTGCACTGAAGCAGAAGCCACATCGGACGTTTGGCTTCCAAAAAACATTCTCAAAGCGGAACACTTACTTCCGGGTTTGAAGCATTCAGGAGCCGATTTGTTTGACAACTAAGCTGTTCAAGAACCAAGGTACCACTGTACAAGTTAGTCAACAACAACAGTGTTGTTCTATGTATGTATGTATGTTTTTTTGTTTTCTTTTTTGGATTGTATGCCACTTAGAGATTTCTAAATTATTACGAATTGCTTTTACATTAAAATAATGAAGCCATACTGGACACTGTTGTATGATAACAACAAATGCTTTATTCGTATAATCTTAGGGCTGTAAGTGATTTTAAAGGGCATCTAACCCAATCCGCTGCTAATGCATAAAACCCACTGCTACAGGATCCTTGATAAGTGGTTTTCCAGCCTTTGCTTGCAAAGCTCTAATGAAGGAGAACTTGCCTCCTTCCAAAGCAGTCTGTTCAAACACCTGATACTGACCGCAAGCTCTTACTGATATTGAGTTGAAATCCACTTTCTTGTAATTTGAACCTGTTAGTTCAGATCCTACATCCCAGAACAGAGAACTTCTTATACGTTTTCAGGATCCACCCTATTCCTCTGATTATAATTTCTTTTCAACAGCTTTTAGTGTTCTATTCTTATATGATGTGACCTACCAGGGGCCTAAGGGTGAAGGAGGAGGTAATAAATTAAAATCAGCATCTTTTAAAGTATGAGATAAAGGGGCAAGGGCAGTGGGGAGAAAGAGATGATGCAGGCAACTCTCTCTCTCTCTCCTTGATGGCATGGTATGCCCTGTTCCTCATTTTAATAGCTCCAGATCACTCTGGGGGGACCTGACCCAGTTCAGGGCTGCCTTGACCCAATCCTGAAGAGCCCCAATTCAGTTAGAGAGTCAGGATTTAGTTGGATTGGTTGTACAGCCCTAATATCCAGCACCTTCATCCTATTTTCATAGGAACTCAGAAAGCTGCCTTATACTAAGCTGGACCATCTAGTTCAGCACTATTACCAACAATGACCAGCCGTGGTTCTCCAGGGTTTCAGAGATGGAATGTTTCCTGGCCCCACCTGGAGATGCCAGGTATTGAACCTGGTACTTTCTGCTTGCAAAGCAGATTCTTTGCCACGGCCCTTTCCCATAGGATGCAGCCTCTTGAACAAGCACCAGCTTGCTGATGCCACTGTTAAACTGTTGTGCTTGTTCTTAGTTAACCATCCTATTTTCCCCTTCCCACTCTCTCTGTAATGTATTTCTTCAGGTTGTTCCTTCCAGCCCATCACTTAAAATGAGCTTTATTCTCACCAGTATGTTGCTGTTTTTTTCATATGGAAATCATATGGTAATAAAGGTGTGTCCATACCCTTCTTTTGAGAAGCACTTATAGCTTTGGGAGCTACAAGTACTTATGAAGTACTTATCATGTCCTCTAAAGCATGTTTAAACAGTTCCTCCCTTCCTAGGAATTGAATCCAAGAAGACATGGGTGGATCCCTTTAGAAATTTAGTAAATAAAGTCTCATTATCCCTCTGAATAGACTTTGTTTGCCCTCAGTGATGTAAGTAATTTGATTGGCTGTCTTACGCTGCAGTGTCATCACACAGTCTAATTGTTTTCTAATTGGCTGGTATTGACCAATTTAATCCAAGAACTATTGCCTTCATGCGGAATGGGCATTGTTTGCCATCAGTGACATTTGGCTGTGCAATGTCGTTGAGTTCATTTCATAAACCCTGATTGGAGAAAGAAGCTGGAATAAAATGGCATCAAGCCAGCAGACAAGGGAAACAAATCTGATAAAACAGGATTCCTCTTCCCACACTTTTATTAGCTTTAGGGTGGGGTGGGTGGGGGATCCCTTTGGCACCAAAGCTTGCAGCAGGTGTGTAGGGATTCTCATCAGGATTACTTCTGATAGAACACTGATAAAACCCTATCTATGAGCACTGCAGTCCCATTGAAGATTGACTTCCATGTCTATCATTAGAGGTGGGGACTACTGTTGTGCAAGCAAAAATCCTTGCACTGACAGGATGAGAGAGGTCTTTTCAGGTGTCGAAATTGCAAAGCATCTGCGTATTTGGCAATTGACTTATCTTTCTGGTTGGTTGGTTTGTTTGTTTGTTTGTTTGTGTGGTTTTTTTTAAAAAAACACTCCTCTGTTGCTGAGGGTCCAGGGCAGATAATATTTATAAATAATTGCATATTTAAAATATAAATGTCCCACAAATTAAGATCTAACAGTCCCCAAAAATATTTTCTAGTCAAACTTGGTTATTGAACATGTAGTTGTCTTAATAAAAAGGCCTTGCAGACTGCATTTCTCTACACACCACACACAACTTGCTCAGCAGTTCTAAACTGGGATGTTCATTATAACTGGTCTTGTAGGTTTCTTGTATTCTTCACTGACATAACTTGTCATTGTATTTCATGTAATCTCTTTAATTGACTGAGTTTAGCTGTTCTGGAGGAATATTACAGGCATGCTGTTCACATGGATATTCTCTGAAATCATACAACTTTCAAGATGACAACTTTATGCCTGAAAAAGAGGACATGTCCTGGAAAAAGAGGACATATGGTAACCCTATCTGAAGTGCTCTCTTCTGGTCTGACTCATTTTTGCTTGAGACCATTGACACAGGTGCATTACAATACTGACGTTTTGCTCTCTGCCAGGGATGGGGAACCTGAGGCCCTCCAGTTGTTTTTGTCCTGCTTCTGGCCTTCTGGTTGGCCACTGCTGGAGTAGATGGGCCATTGGTCTGATCCAACAGGGCTCTTCTTATAGGAAGTCATCCATCAGCCTCAGGCAGCTTGGCCAATGGTCAGGAATAGTGGGATTTGTGGTCCAATGCAAGAACTTAGGAAGCGCCTGCTGGATCAGGCCTGGACATCTAGTCCAGCATCTTCTTCTCACAGTGCCCAGCCCAATGCCTATGGGAAACCCACAAGCAAACAGCAGGACCCACAACCGTGTCCTTTGCCTATTGCCCCAGCAATGGCAGGAATGTTTGATTGTGTAACACATTAGCACACCACTGAAAAGGCTCTTCCCACTGCTTTGTTACTGCTGATGTGTTATACAATCAGGCATGCACTTCTTGTATATACCTGCACTCCAGTATACCTGAAGGAGCGTCTCCACCCCCATCGTTCTGCCTGGACGCTGAGATCCAGCATTGAGGGCCTTCTGGCGGTTCCCTCATTGCGAGAAGCAAAGCTACAGGGAACCAGGCAGAGGGCCTTCTCAGTAGTAGTGCCCATCCTGTGGAATGCCCTCCCATCAGATGTCAAAGAGATAAACAACTACCTAACATTCAGAAGACATCTTAAGGCAGCCCTGTTCAGGGAAGTTTTAAATGTGTGACATCTTAGTTTATTTTTTGTCTTTTTGGAAGCTGCCCAGAGTGGCTGGGGAAACCCAGCCAGATGGGTGGGGTACAAATAAATTATGATTATGGTTATGGTTATGGTTATGGTTATGGTTATGGTTATGATTATTTAGTTGAGGATGAAAATTGTCTCCTCACATGCTTAGAAAGAACTGTGGCTGTTGTAGACATGGAAGAGACACCTTCAGATTCACAAGAGAAAACAGTGGAGGTTCATTCATCTGTTTGGCTAATGTTGGAAGGAAAGAATGTTTTGTCATCAGGAAATCTTTACAGAGATGACCTAAGCTGAGCAATCAAAAAGAAATGACTGTTGAGAGAGAAACTATTGTGTTCCTTTTCACTCCATTTACTATGACAAGGAAGGCATTCATCCCAGACGATTTATTACACAACGAATGGCTGGCTGTGAAGTACAATACAAGTGAAAAGTGAATATTATTCACACTTAATGATGCGAGGGGCAGGGGCAGGGGGGATGGATCAGGTGGAAAACGCATGTAAAAGCACAACAATCTGCACCTGCTCCAGAGATGGTAATAGCATGGTGAATTGCAATGCAGTTTGAGGTACTGTCTGCAGGGAAAGCTAGCCAAAGGGTCCATCACACTGACCTTCTGAGTGCAAACGAGCTGCCACCATGGCAGTGGTGACCTTGGGATGACTGAATGAGTATTAGGGGATAGCATGGACACAGGCAGGGTGATCATGAATAGGTAGAATATCAGAATTTTAGAGCTGAATGGGATCTTCAAGCCCCACATTCAATGCAGTACCTACCATTCAGAATGCAACTACATCGTCCCTCTGCCTAAATACTTCCAGTGAAGAGGAGCCCAACACTTCCTGAGGCCACTGTCAAAAAGCTCTGACCTTTAGGTGTCTCCTAGAGCAGTGTTTCCCAACCTTTTTTGGGCAAAGGCACACTTGTTTCATGAAAAAAATCTTGAGGCACACCACCATTACAGCCCCGTGACGTCAGCGCGCAGCGTCACGCCGGGAGGGACGCACGAAAGTGTAAGATTCAATTTTTCCCCTCCCCCTTGCCTTCCTTCTGTGCCAACCGCCAAAAAGCCAAGAATCGCGGGACCGCCGGCGGAGGGGGGGAGGGCGAGCGGAGGCAGCGGCGAGCCCCGTTCCTCCCCATCCGCCCCATTCCGTGCAAGGAGCGCGAACAGGTGTGAGAAGGGGTCAAACCTGCGGGTCGGGGCCGGGGAACCTCCAAGCTTTGGGGGTGGGGGGGAGGAGGCAGCAAAACTGGGAGCCGCAAAACAAGCCAAATGTAAATAACCACACATTCTTCCCCTTCCCCCACTCTCTCTCTTTTCCCTGAGTCTATTTCAGATAGCAAAGAGGGGTATGGTACCTCTCATATCCATTTTTTGCAAAGCACCATGTGCATAGAGGGCATTATACAAATTAATACATAGAAAAGTGTCTGTCCCTCCCTGCAGTTCAACTCCCTCTCTTTTTACTAACAGCACATATCCATTCCTTCTGCTGGTGCAACTTTCTCACCATTTCTACATAGCAGCATTTATAAACCAGTGCCAGAGAAACTGGGTGAAAGGAAGGTGAGAGGGAAGAGATATGAATATTTATGTGTGTACGTATATGTATACATACATACACCTACACAATTACAGGTTTGAAGCCAACTTAAAATAAAAAGAGCTGGTAAGCAAAGGAATCTGTGGCGCTTTCCATGGGATCCAGGGACATGTCAGCTAATACTCTTCCCTTTCTTCTTCATTTGCTTGTCTCTGCAGCAAATCTCGAGGGGGAAGGGAGAAGGGCAGGAATTGCATAGGCACGAGAGAACGGGGGAAATCCCGCATGCAGGATTTTGGTGCCTAACAGCCCCCCTCCCTCTGCAATTGCTCTCGTGCTCCCCCGCCTCTCCTGCTGGCTACCTCTGGACCCCCTCCTCGTCCCTAACGTAATTCACCCCTTCCTCCCTGACAGGGAGGGCGGGCCCATTTTGTGGTTCTCCTCAGGTGCTCTCCCCTCAACTGGGCGGCCACTCAGAAGCAAGGCACGGAAAAGGATCCCGAAGCACCACCGCCATCCCCCCCACAAACACACACAAAAACCCCGCCCTGCCATTCCCCTCGAGCTCGCGCGCTCTCTCTCCCTCGCCTCAGGTGCCTCGCACGCGGAGCTGAGGAGAGCGTGGCCTGGGTGGGCAGCTCTCGAAGTCGCGCGGCGCGCGGGGCCTGAGGGCGGGCGGGCTGCCGCGACGACGAGAGGGAGCGCGCCTGCGTGTGGACGCGCCTATGTGTGGCGGCCGCCAGCGGTGGGAGTGGCAGCCGCGTCCACCTGGGGGGAGAACCGTCGCTGCGCCCTAGCGCACCTTCCTGCCACCGCCCTCCTCCTCTTCCTCCTCGCTCCCTGCACCATGAGGGAAGAGGCGCCGCCGTGAGCTGCTCGGCCGCTTCCTCACTGTCCTCCAGACGAGGCATCCCCCTCGTCGCCGCCGCCGCCCATCCCACCCTGGGATGAGCCATGAAGCCGCCTGGCAGAACTTCCCTCCGGAGGCAGCAGCAGCAGCAGCCCTTCTCCGGCCGCCGCTGCCTCCTCCTCCATCCCAGCAGCTGCCGCCTCTCGAGCTCCGCTGCCGCCGCCGCCTTGCTTTGCCCAGCTCCATCCCCCTCCTCTTTCTGGCGCTTCTGCTTTTCTGCTCAGGGTCCCCGAGGATCTCCGGAGCCGCGGCAAAGGTGTAAAAGAGCCGCATGCGGCTCCGGAGCCGCGGGTTGCCGACCCCTGGATTAGGACCTAATTTGACTTTTACAAAAAAAAAATAATCTTTTGAATTTTCCCCGCGGCACACCAGGCAACGTATCGTGGCACACTAGTGTGCCGCGGAACACCGGTTGGGAAACACTGTCCTAGAGTGCCAAAATCTGCTTTCTTGCTGAAGAGAGACCATTAGCCTTGTTAACTGTCCACCATAGGCACCCTGCCTCTTTCCCTGTCTGTTCCCTGGAGACTATTAGTAAGATCCTGGGGAAACACTAAACATCTAGCTGATTCTCCTAACACATACATTAAACCCTTATAAATCCACTGAGATTCCCATATGAAGAAAACATACTTCTAAATTACTGTTTTTGAAACCACAAGTATTACAATTGTACAAAATAACTTATTGAAAATAGAGATAGAACCAAATCCATTTAATGATTGCTCAACCTTGACCTAACCTAATTAATTTGAACTGTGATGAGCACTCCAGCATCAAATACCTGACGGAAAGGAATAATGTTTGAACCCGTAACTGGATGAAATTTCAAACTGAGATATTTTCACTCCACAAAAGAAATATAACATCTTCAGAGCCCTGAAGCTTAATTCCGGGACAATTTCTAATTACTCTTGAGACATCTTTTGACTTCTCAAAAAGGAAAGTGATGTAAGAAAATAATCAGGGTTGATGTTTGAAGGCTAGATTTTTCTTTATGACAGCATGCCGTACTTAGACATAAAAAAGAGGACATTTATTAACCAAGGATGAATGGGATTTTCTATATTCATATTTAACACAGGTCAGCATTCTGAGAGATTTCAGTCAGACACAGCTAATTAGCCACGGTACTTTCAAACAAGTATAACAAACAAGAATCCATTGTGGACTTTTATGCTATCATCCTATATACTAATAGTGAACTCATTCTCCATGTGGATCTTTATGTAGTCAAAATGGCATCATCCATTCACAACAGGGGAGTATGAGCAGGCTTAGGAGACCCTCAAGCTTTGCAGAAGTACAAAAACTATTTTGAAGTGGGGACCCTCATGAGGTAACTTCCCTCCAAAGTATTTCAGTGGGCACAGAGTGCTGACTGACTGTTGGGTGGAGGAGGGGAATCAAGGCACCAGTGGGTGGGGAGAAAGGTGCAATGTAATGGAGTGTTCTGGAAAAGGGCATAGCTGGTTGGCTGGAATCCTGAAAAATAGCATATTGTGTTGCACATGCCACTTCTGATGTTCAGGTATAAGTGTCATTGCTTATGAAGCCAAAATGGTATCAGCTACACACAGCTAACTCAGGTTGCATCTCTCTCTATTTTTTCCTCCCTCCCTCTTTAGGAAAATCCCTAAGGGAGCAACAGGGACCTCAAATACAGTGCAATGAGGACTGAGTGTGCTCATGGAATGCTGACTGGTGTATGTGAGGGGGGGGGGGGCTGGAAAACAAGAGGAAGATGGGAGATGGAAAGGAATATAATGAGATGACATACTGGAATTCACTGTATTCCACACTGCGACATTTTGTTGCAGGCCCCACTTGTTAATCTTCTGTGGAGATTTATTACAGCTTTGAAACTAGTAAGTGCTTCTGAAGTTAAATATAAACCATTACAGATGTAATTTGGTTAATTTATTTCTTTGTTCTTCCTATTAGATTTCTCCATAACTCCATGGTTTGGGGGTGGGGAGAGGGAGTGTGGAAATAACTTTTTAAAAATCCCTTCCAGTAGCACCTTAGAGACCAACTAAGTTTGTTATTGGTATGAGCTTTCATGTGCATGCACACGAAAGCTCATATGAAAGCCATCCTGAGCCCGGCTTCAGCTGGGGAGGGCGGGATATAAATAAAATTTATTATTATTATTATTATTATTATTATTATTATTATTATTATTATTATTAATAACAAACTTAGTTGGTCTCTAAGGTGCTACTGGAAGGAATTTTTTTATTTTGTTTCAACTACGGCAGACCAGCACAGCTACCTACCTGTAACTGGAAATAACTTGTCACTGAAATCACTGGCAAATTCATCGTTTTGAGCATAGGCCTTATAAAATGCTGGGCTGGTAATGACATAATCAAGACTGACATCTTAACTAGCATCTTATTACAGTTTACCATCATTTTGATAAATTGGGTATAATTATTTTTTTGAAAATATGGAGCAAATTTTCTAGATTTGCTCAGTGGTTTTCTCCTTAAGTGCCCCTTACTATATTTTTGTTGTTGTTGATTCATGTATGAATCATTTCTTATGAAGCAACTCACAGCAATTCCACAATATAAGAAAAACATATGTAAAATAATTGCACGTGTAAGAAAATTGAAACAATTGCATATAGAAAACAATATTTATACTAGTTCAATTCATTCTGTTTGATTCACTTAGAACACTTGCTGCCTGAAGCTTTCTATAGATCCTCTTCCAAATGTTAAGATATGGAGTTTTAACATACTCTCTTTGAGTAGCTGGGAGTTTTGCAATTGCCTTATTCAGAATAGTGCATGAGATGTACATAATGGCACATTTAGTGCAGCCAACATCTTGGAGACATAAGAAGACCACTGGTGTCTCTGCACTAGTAAACTCCAGGCAGGTTAGTGCAATGCATTCTGTGTGGGGCTGCCCTTGAGACTGTCCTGGAAAAAGCAGCTAATGCAAAATGCAACTGCTAAGGTTGCCATACAGTCATACCTCGGGTTACAGACGCTTTAGGCTGCACGATTTTGGGTTGCACACCGCGCCAAACCCGGAAGTACTGGAATGGGTTACTTCCAGGTTTTGGCGCTTGCACATGCGCAGAAGCACCAAAACGCAACCTGCGTGTGCGCAGATGCGGCGCTGCAGGTTGCAAACGTGCTTGTTGAGCTTTTTGCAAAGTTCTGGAGCTTTTCTTTTTTCATTTCTTTTATTTTCTTTTTTTCTTTTTTTCTTTTTGCAAAATCAGATGTTTTGAGCTATTTTTCAGGAAAAATGGCAAAATTGACACTGCCGACACAGGTTGCCATATGGCCAGATTTTCCCAGACTTTTTCTGCCCTGACACTGCTTCCAACTGCAGTATTCCAGGTATATCCGGAAATACTGGATGTATGGCAACCTGGCAACCCTACCCACTGCTCACTGGGATGGAATACTACCATCACATCAAGCCACTGCTGAAATAATTGCACTGGTTGCCAATTACATACTAGGCTCTGCTCAAGGTATTGCTGAGAGCCAGTGTGGTGTAGTGGTTAAGAGTGATAGACTCGTAATCTGGGGAACCAGGTTCGTGTCTCCACTCCTCCACATGCAGCTGCTGGGTGATCTTGGGCCAGTCACACTTCTCTGAAGTCTCTCAGCCCCACTCACCTCACAGAGTGTTTGTTGTGGGGGAGGAAGGGAAAGGAGAATGTTAGCCGCTTTGAGACTCCTTCAGGTAGTGATAAAGCAGGATATCAAATCCAAACTCTTCTTCTTCTTCTGCTATTGCTGTACAAAAATCTCATCTCCCTGCCTCACCCCCCTACACACATACCCCAAACATAGCATTCTGCATGAGAGGGTATACTGCAGGAGATGAGTTCTGCCCCATGTTCCTCATTCAAAAAGCCCTCTAAATGGATATCTTTATCCCAGTTGGAATGCAAATTGGATTTGAATTGGTTTCATGTCTATGTTGCTATGAAGCTGTTTTTATGTTCATTTTTTTGCCAATATTTTATATATATATGTAACTATTTTAGATATGTTTTTATTATATTGTAAATCACAGCAGGATGCCTTGGGGGAGTGATTCATAAATGAAATATATCATGATCTACTTTGAGTTTTGGCTGTTGGCTTCATATTCTTATGTATATGTGCTTGTTGGCTGAAGAGCTCGCTAACAAAACGTCACTTCATTTTTCTTCGTATCCAACGATATCCAGTGCACAATATCCCCCTCCCCACTTGGAGAGAAGGAGGGTATGGCAAAGGGACATCTGGTTGTAATCTGGGAGGGGGGCACACTGTCACAAACCTGTTAGAATACTTGTAAGTCAGCAAACTTGAAACTAGTATTTTTTAAAAGGATATATATATGCTCTGGTCAATTTTCCCACTCCAGCAGTAGTGGAAGCAGCTTTCCACATTCATGGTCAATGCTGATTTAGATGTTGATCTTGAGGCCCATCTCCATCCACATCAGTGGTCATCCAAGCCCAGGTGGTCTTTTGATGTACCGGTATATGGGGCTTTGCATCATTCTCTGAGGCTACTAGGGGCAGGCAACTAGTGGTGGGTTGAGACGACATAAGATTATTGTTGATTGAAGCCAGTACTTTGTTTCTTTTTGTGAGAAAAAGCTTGCTCTCATTTTCATGTGCAGGTTTTTGAAAGGGATGCAGTCAAAAGCACTAATTAGGCTTAGAGAGTATATTGGCCTTGATAGCTAAGCAATGATACTGTTGAAAGGCAAACCTGGTGACCCGATACTATGAAGATCCACCACTGGGATTTCTCTAAGAGGAGAGGTAGCACAGGGAAAAGTACTGTTTCATGAGAGGAAAAGATGCTGGGGTTAGGAGACAGCTTCAGCTAAGTCAATTTGTAAGTACGGTCTGCCTGGTTTTACAATAATTCTCAAACAAATGGAAGTGGGGAACCTTCTAGACAAAGTATTTGATAAAGAATTTTCCAGATATAGCAACTGCTTTTTTGAATGGGCAAATAGTTTAATCTAATCAGCATTTTCCATAGTGAATTTCTGTAATCATCAGTGAATGGTCTCCCATCTGCTTTTGGCTGCTTGGTTTCCAGAATCTGTATATGGCAGAATGATTCACTCTAGATCAAAGCTTTTGGTTGATAATTTCCCCCAAAATGCTCCATTTAGACCTGGAAAACTACAATATGACGTAGGGGAGCTGTTTCTGTTTGTGATTCTTTCCTCTTAAGGATCTGTGCATGAGTGGTTCTGGGAAACTTGCGACCTCATTGTATTTTAATTAGAAGATTTAATTTTTCCATGGCAACCTGTTTTGATGTAAAAAAAAAAAAAACTACAGAAGCTGTTAAATCACATGTCTATGTAGAGAGAACCTGGCTTGACTTAACAGAAAGACAAACATGGCAGAATGGTATTACAAATAAGTTTGGCGTAACTTCAAAGCACTAGCAAGTCAATTGTCTGCTAATCGAATTCACTGTCCATTCACTCAAAGTACAACTTAGTGCCAGATCATATGCTCAATTTAATCCCAACATGTTCCTCAAGTGTCTCTGTACGTCAGGAATGAGCCAGGGTCTCCATGGACACAGCCAACACTTCACAGAGTTGATTCCCATGAAATAGAGCGGCACATTTTTCAGCCAATGAAGTCACAGAGATTGCCCCTGAGTTGTGAGAGATGTACCTGTAGAGATGCTGGTTCATTCACAACAGACATTCTCCATTCAAATGCCTGCTCAGGGATTAATGAAAAGCGGGTGGGGTGGGGTATGATAACTGGAGCTTCATTCAAATAATAAATTCATTCACAATACATTCACCAGAGGGTTTTCTCAAGGGAGAAATCCTGGGATGGTGAATTCCAATTTGTGTGTGTGTTTAGCTTGACTTGCATTGCATGGGTACCCACAACTGGGAAATTTAACTCAAGCAAACAAGTCTTATGATCTGTTTGTTGTTAACAGGGAGTTGCCATAGGCTAAAGGGGAGAAAGAGAGGTCTGTGATGAGCTGAATGCCAAAACAGCCAAGCCAGGGCTGCTGTAAAGCATACCTGGCTCTACCCCAGAAGGTGTGTTTTCCAGCTCAGCATCCCTAAGGCCAGTTTTACTTATCTCTAGTAAGGATAGCACACATACATGAAGCAGATTTGAAACAATGACAAGAAACACCCCTCATTTCCTTTTCTACAATGGAATTGCTGCCGTTTGCATGTTCCTCTGTGGCTGGGAACAGAAATCATTCAAGCAAATAAAACTGGTATTTGTTCACATCCTTGTTGTTGCTTTCAAAGTCTGAAAATGATATGTAATTAATGGCTTGTTTTACAGTGTTTTGATGCTTTCTTTGCTGTTAAATGAATATAAGTTACATAAATGGTTGCATAAGTTATATAATTTATGTCAAACAGCAGACAGTGAGGACAGTGAAGTAGTTTTTGGTAGAAACGGAACTGCAGCAGAAAGGAAACAGTGCTGATCATGAAATGGAAATCACATCCCTATTGGTGTTTGTGGTGGGGCAGAGCTGACCTCCTGACACTGGCATCACTGCAGCTTAACTGAATAGGCATGGAATGAGGCAGGGCATCATCAAGGTCATGGCTGGCAGAGCCAATCTGCCACTGCCACTGGTACATCCATGCCGCCCTCACCTCATCACCCCCCTGCCTGCCCTAGCCCCGTACCAGTGGTGGACCTCCATTTTAGGGGCCCTGAAGCTTCAACTGTCATGGGGGTCACTTCACAACCAGCAACGAGGTCTGAGCAACCACTGTTATCTTCTTCCATGGCATTCTTCCATGGCAAATTGACACCTTTACGACATCTGTTCTGCTGACTCTCAAACTATAGGACTGTTGAAATATACACAACAAAAAATTAATCAATTTGAGTGGTGCAACTCAAATTGGGTCTAATAGACCCCAAAATTTAAAGTAATGTGGACTAAATTTACTTCTAGGGCCCCTCCAGGATTAGGGGCCAAAAAGCTTAAGCTTCATTAGTTTCATAGTAGATCTGCTCCTCCTCTGTCCAAGTACCGTATTTTTTGCTCTATAAGACTCACTTTTTCCCTCCTAAAAAGTAAGGGAAAATGTGTGTGCGTCTTATGGAGCGAATGCAGGCTGCGCAGCTATCCCAGAATAATTTTTTCAGAATATTTTTTTTCTTGTTTTCCTCCTCCAAAAACAAGGTGCGTCTTGTGGTCTGCTGCGTCTTATAGAGCAAAAAATACGGTAAGTTGTGGTGGAGTCGGTTTCAGGGCAGCTTGGCTGCTGTCCTCTACCACATGGACCACTACATTATGAAAAATAACCTTGCTATTATCAGTATGGTTTCAAAAAGACTGGCTTGTTTCTAGACGAGGAAAGAGTAGCGATTCAGTCATTTCCTATAAACAGGCAATAAATAGAGTATTCTATGGTAATTGACTCTTCCCCACATTTTCACAGTCCCACTGCCGAACACATCAAACTGAAAGGGAAATAGATACAATGTCATTGGTGGAGGAAAATATTTTAACTCAACTGAGGATCAAACTGTATTCTCCAATATATTTTATATTTTGTTTATGGTAGGAAACACTTACCTTTTGACTCTCTATGTACTGTTTACATTTATGTCACAGAAAAAAAAATTAGGAGCAATGTAGCATGCATGTCTATAACATAAATCAGCTACGTTTATGCCTATTGTAATTCATTACTTTGCTGGGAACACAACCAATAGTGATTAAAAGAGTGAGTGCAAACTGTTCTGCTCTTATTCGTTCCTGATTTTAGGATTAAAGGTCAGATACTGCCATGAACTGACAGGACAATGGGGAGAAGGAAGAGGATCCTGGCAAGGGATGCAGTTGGGAATGGGACACATCAGGGCAAGCGGGGAATGGGGAAGAAGAGGTTGATGTAGGAAGTACTCATAGGATGATGGAGGGTGGCAAGGGGATAGGGGGTCAATGCACAGGAACCAGAGCAGCAGGACCCATCACCAGAGCCAGAGGGTCCACAATCATGGTAGGCTCTGAGGTGTAGGGAACAGCAGGAGGTACACTCTAGGAGGCTGAGGCAGGCAAGGGCCCACAGCCCAGCTCAGTAGTTGGCAAGTGAGGTTCACTAGCTTTAGGAGGAGGTGTGTGATTCCTCAGGTGGAGTAGGCTTGGAACAGGTGAAGGTCACGTGCCTCATCAAGCCCAGATGCTGCAATCAGCATGCAAAGTATAAAAAGGCAGCAGAGCCAAGGTGCTGTGTCTACTCAACTGCCCATGTTGATGGACCTCGGCTTGGATGTGCCCGGATCTCTATGCAACTGTGCTTTGGTTTCGACTTTGGACACTTGGATTGACTCCAGACTGGGGACTTGACATACTGACATGCTGCCAGGTAGCCTGGGGGTTCAGAACACACCACCACTCTCTCCCACTATTGTATTTCACATGCCAAATTTTAAAGCTTATTGTGTTCTCTCCTTCTCTCTCTCTCTGGACTGACCACAGTGCACTGATAGAAATAGCTAAGTCTTTCATGGTGTATGTTTTCTATTATTGTTCAGTTTTCAATAAAGGCTGATTCTGCGACTTTAAAACTCTAGGGAAAGAGGGGTCAAGTATCTGGCATCTGTTACTCACGCACTATTATGCAGATTAAAATGTTATTTTGGTGTTTAGATTTATTTGGTATAAACACATTCGGGTGATTGTTCCAGCATGAATTTGTTGAAAGCCCACATCTCTATGTTATCACCTCATTATGTTATCTTTTAGTTCAGGGGATTATTATTTTTGGCACTTTCATTAATGGCCATCCCCACTCTGCTAAGAGGTCAGATCTTTGAAACAATCCTCAGCATGTGCTTAACATTTAGGTTAGGATGTGAGCGGATTAGCTCTGTAGCAAAACACACTGGAGGAAAAACTCTTAGGGTCTTTTGCAAACACCTTTGGTCAGGTAGACCCTACCAATCTCATGCTTCTCCAATTTAAAGTCCAGGATCTGTGCTTCTCAGCATCACCTCACAGATTTTATTTTTTTCCTTTTACGCAGTTGTGTTGCAGTGATCCTCATGCTACTCACACCAGCCAAAATAGCTGGGGCAGCAAAAGAGCAAAAAGCTCAAGTGGATTTGGCACACTGGCAATGCCCAGATGGTTTACATGTGCAACCTCTGCTGCCTGAGCCAGAGACTCGGTAGAAGCATCCAAATTATGCTATCATTCTTATTCTTCCAGGCTATAGCTTGCACTATAATTTTAACAGAACCGTTAACAAGAGCAAGTGACGCATCTCCAGGTGGAGTTCACAGCCCCTGTAGCAGGGCCAGCCCAAGACATTTTGTCACCTGGGGCAAACCACAAAATGGCACCCCCTCCCCACTGGGGAAATGTGGATGAGTAACTATCTAAATCAAGAACGGGAGTGGGGGGGGGAGATCTACACTGGGATCCCTGTGGGATAAAGATCTACATTGCTGCCCATGTGGATCTTGCCACCTGAGGCAGTTGCTTCACCTTGTCTCATGAGTGGGCTGGCCCTGCCCTGTAGAAAGTAGAACAAAACTTGGGGATCTGTGGCCATCCAGATGTTTCTGGACTACAACTCACATCATTCCTGACCATTAGCTATGCTGGCTGAGGCTGATGGAATTTGGAGTACAATAGTGTTTGGAGGGCCACAAGCTCTGCACCTCTGAAGTAGAAGCATTTGCGACACTTCTTTGGCGCATCAAGGGAAATACACCATCAGGTACCACTTCACACATTATTAAAGCTTCAAGGCAGCAAGTCCAACTGAACCAAATAGGGCTTGCTTTTGAATAGGCATGTATAGGATTGCACTTCACATCTTATAACTGCACAGTTAGCTTGTCTTCTTGGTAAATACTAATGGTTGTGAAGTCAATGGATGTGAAAGGGTCGGCACAGCTAAGAGTACAAATAGCCCCTTAGGGCCTGACATTGCAGCATTCTAAACTGTTGCAGCATCCTACGCTTACAGACCACATTTTGTGCCTCCCAGCTTGTAAGATCTAGGTAGCACACAAGTTCCTGGCACTTCTGTAAAAGAGCAGCCAGATGCAAAAGAGGACAGGGCTTCTGTTTTGTTGGTTGTGCCAGCTACACCTGCTGAAATTCCTTCTGCTCAAATTTTAGAGATGCAGGAGTCCTGCTACCCTCGTTTGCATCTGGCCACCCTCTTTCAAAATCATTACTATTTATATAATCTCTTTGCCGTATGAAACCACTAGCTGATTGACTACTAATCTTAACATGCAACAGATGAACATAGCGGGAATTCCGACAAACTCTTGCTAAAGCTGTGCCCTTTCTGACATCTGTGGGGGGGGGGACCATATAATCCACATCTGCCATTGAGCAAAGTCATTTCCATAGTAGCTGTTGCTACAAAACTGGCTTATGCCAATATAGATACTGAAGTGCCATAAAAATAAAATGGCAATGACAGCAGCCCACACCAATTCACCATGATTTCTATTTTATCAAGGGTCTAATTTGTATCTAAATTCTCAACAGCGCCTGCAAATACGTTTAATTCAATACTGAATCCTGTTCCATTACAAATGCTGAGGAAGAACCAGGAAATTAGAGGCAAGAGACCTGTGTTTCGTCCTCCCCCATGTATTGTCTTCTGCTGTTTACTTTACCTTTACCTTACAAACTCACTACAAACTTTATTCTTAATGAGGCCTGGGAGCCTGCACAGATTATTAACTAGCTCTCCCAACCACCTCTGAATCAGCCCCCTAGGAACTGGTTTCCTGGGTCCTAGCTGTTACTCTTAAAGAAGCTGTATATTAGTTTACAATGCATATCATTTGCCCATCTACTCTGCAATATCTCCTTCAAATTACCCCATATCCTGACTTCATTGTGGTGTCTGTTTCTGTGTTTGCCCACTTCTTGATTGGCTACCACTGGTAGATCTGGCAGAGGGATCTTCTATCTCCCATCTTAATTCTAAGCGCCACAATGGTAAGATGGGAAATAAAGCCCTTGCTTGCTCTAACTGAGAAGAAAAAGATAGCATTTCCAGACACTGGGGTGGGGAGGGCCAGAAATGATGGCCATGGGTTGTGTGTGGAAATGTATGTATGGGGGTGTGTGTGGGTGTGGGTGTGGGTGTGGGTGTGTGAGGGAGAGAGTGCTATGTGCCAGCATATCTTGTATGTGAGTGTGCTGCGTGTGCTTTTTTCTCTGCAAACAACCTGCATGGGTGAACTTGGAGATGATGAATTTGGGACCTTCTTCTGGATGGTGGGCAACAAGAGGAAGGGCTATTTCCACCTGGAGTTTCAGTGGCTAAGGAGGCATAGTGTTTAATGTCTCATCTTTTATAATTTGTCACATACATTGGTGCTAAATTAGCTCTGTAGGGTAACAAGGCTTTGAAAATAGTAAGGCAGACATTTTTGTGGAAGAAGTGGACGGATTGTGGTTGCATTTATTTAGCCCTTGAATGCAGTTATTTGCTTTTTTTATTAAAAAAAAATACTGGTCTTTGTTCAATGGAGAAAAAGCTGCAGCTCAAACTTTTTGAGCCTGTGGCAGAGCCAGAATTCAACTAGTGCATTCTGCCCCAAATTGTGCCCCTTGGTGCATAGTGGCACCATTGCCATTTTGGAACTGTTAGCATTGTTGCTTTACAGCACTGTAACACAAAAAGCTATCCAGAGGAACTGCTAAAGGCAGGGGTTCCATGGGGGGGGATGCTTTTATTGGACACAGCCCTTCCTCTGTCAGAGTTAACATTTCTATCAACAAGATGTAAGAGCCAGTGGATTTATGGAGTCCAACATAAACATATCACAACAGTTCAGGAAAACTACGCCATACGTCCAAGCTGAGTTAAAAAGTAATGTCAAGCTGAAGAGCAGACAAAGAGACCTTGAGGCACAGAGATTGTTGCTTAGAGAATGTGGAGAAGTTCAACACTGTTAGTCAGCCTTCCTGTGAAGTTTCAGGGCAACTGTGCATGCTTAAAGCTTGCTGTAAAACTGAGTATTTCAATAGGACAGTATTTACAATAAAATACACTGTCCTCCAGGGGAAGATCATTCTGCAGCTGCTGGGCAGAGGAGATAGAAGCTGTGAATTGTGACTTGTGTTTTGTTTTGTATTAATCTAGGAACACTAGTAAAAAGCAAAACTGATAGCTAATTGCACCAAAGCCAGGGAACTTTATGAATCCCACATCAAGCTTAACTCCACCTTACTATACATGTTAGGTATCAGTACAATCTTTTATTCACAAGTTCATGTCTAGAACTGCAATATATAGTCTAGAATTATGCGATGAAGAAATCTTGTGCAATGCATCATGCACATGTAAGGGCAAGACTGGACTTTTGCCTCCAATTTCCTGGTTTTTAAGGGCTCAGTACTGAGATTTTAAAATAACTGCATCCTTCTAAATACTTTCTGGATCTGTCAGATACTTGCACAATGAAGATGACACAGGCAGAATGTATTTCTTATCATTTGAACATACCGTTCCCCATGAGCTATCTCCTTTAAGTTTGATTATGGGTTCCATTTTGAAAAGAACAAAGTTGGGGGTTGATGGCAGTCATATTAACAGAACATGCACAGTGGATCGATCAACCCCAGAGTTTCTTCCTGTCTTGGAAACTCGGGTTACAGATTAATCAAATCAGCAGATCTGCTGCTAGCTTTGAGACCACCACCCTTCGCCCTCTCTGCCGCCACTGCCTGCTTCTTCCTTTCTTCTCTTACCTTTTGTAGTCTCATGGGTGACAGCGATCTTCTCCCTCTATCTTTTCCTTTCTGGCTAGTTGGCAAAGGCAAGACTGCTAGCCAACTTCCACGGCAAAATGAAGTGATGCACGGGCCATTTCCTCTGAGGCTCCAGCTGCCCCCTATTTTAATTTAAAACATTTCAGAACAACATAAGACAATCCTGCTGCATCAAGCCAGTGCCCCATCTGGTCCAGCATCCTGTTCTTGCAGTGGCCAGCCAGATGCCCGAGGGAAGCAGGACATGCGGGCAGCAGCACTCTCTCATCCTGAGGTTTCCATTCCACTGGTTTTAGAGGTCCATAGCCTCAGACAGTGGATGTAGAACATAAACATCATGGCTAGTAGTCTTGGAGAGCTTTAACCTTCATGAATTTGTCATAGTTCACCTGCTATTTTCCCTACCTTACTCCTAAATTGATGATCTTGGACTCTTCCCTGTCTTAATGAGGCACAGCAATTGCTGAGGCTACTAATGTCTTCATTCACATAGGGCAAAATGCTTTAATGACTTGCCAGGGCTGTGCAGACTGGTTCCTTATTGGTGAGTAGGTTAATTCCTACCAGATTTTTAACAGAGATTTTCATGTGTGCATTTAATTCTTGGTAGATTATGCAAGTGTTGGATTACCATAACTTCTCTTGAGTTCCACCCCACCCACTCCCCAGCTCAGAAAGATGCGGTAATTGTTTTAGAATCATTAGACAGAAACACCTACCTCTGGCTTAAAAGAAAAAGAGAAAAAAACAGTTAATCCTGCCTGCAGAACCAGCTCGGATTAAAACCAAAATGAGCATGTGAGGAGAATGTTTACATGACTTTAGAAGCAATTAGAAAGCTAGCTTCTGAAAAAAGTAAAAACCAAAACCAAAAACCCATAAATGAATAGAAGAGTCTTCTCTGCACTGGTACCGCAGCTTTAAAACTCCTTGCCACATTATTATTATTATTATTATTATTATTAATTTTTCTAGTGCATATGCTTTTGACATTTAAACACCAGGTCAAGGCATGGCTTTTTAATGTTGATTTTGCTAAGCTGCTGCAGAGAGGTGATGCTTATACAGAAGTGTTTAAGTGCTTCTGATTATCTTGCACTGATGTATAGGGTAAAACAAAAAAGCAGTCTGCTGGATCAGGCCAATGGCCTATCTAGTCCAGCATCCTGTTCTCACGATGTGCAACCAGATGCTGCTGGGAAGCATGCAAGCAGGACCTGAGGGCAACGGAACTCTGTCCCCCTTGTGATTCCCAGCAACTGATATCCAGGATTAGCCACTGATAGCTTTATCCCCCATGAATTTGTCTAAACCTCTTTGAAAGCCATCACTGTTCCTTGTAGGAGTGAATTCCATAGTTTGAACTATGTGCTGTGTGAAGAAGCCTTTCTTTTTGTCTGACCTGAATCTTCTGGCCCCAAGCTGAGTGTGTCAGTGAAGGCAGCTAATCGGATACCACGTGTGGGTTTATGGGGACATAAATAATGCCACGGCTGTGAAGGTTGGACCTCGGCCCATTCCCTCACTGCTCTCAATGACCCTGTTACCTCAAAGGGGGGGGACACATTGGCTAAGCCCATTGCTATTCTTGCCCTGGGATCAAAAATGTTGAAATAAAAATGGTAGGAAGCTAGAGTCTCAGTTGCTGATACAGCTCTTTCTTCATTTCACAGTGTTGTCAGGGCACTGCTAGGCCATCACTGGGGTCACCTGGGGGACATCTGAGATGTCCAAGGTCCCAGACCTGCACCTAGTGGTTTTTTTAAAAAAAAATTAATCATTTTTTGGATACAAACAACGACCGCAAAAGACACTACAACAAAAACCATAATAATAACACAATTTGACAATTCAGATTTAAATACACTGATATACCTATGACTGCACCTTTTTAACAATATTTTCCCACCTCTCTCTCCTCCCCCCACTTCCCCCCACTATCCGCCTTATCGCTTAAATATTCATTCCAGATTTCTTCATATTTATCCATTCTTAATTTGCGTTGACATGCAGTTCGTTCATATGTAGCTAATCTGTCCATATTGTCCATCCATGTGCTCAATGGAATCTTTTTGCGGCTCTTCCAATTCATCAAAACAAGTTATTTTGTTTTGTAACCCAACCCTACCAGTGCCAACTGCACATCAGGGAACTGAATTCAAGCTCTTTCCTCCATACTTCAGGCAAATCGTTGGTCCTCTTTTTTGTTGTTGTTGTTAAAATCAATATTTACCAATTGTCTTATTAACGAAAAACAAACTTCTTTTTTTAAAAAGCATTAAAATTTCCCCAACTACCTTTTATATCCAATTGGAATGAAGTCCAGAAGTCACTGCAGAGTCCTCTCCCACCCCATAACCCAGCCTCCTGCCCATTCATTCTTCTAGTTGGACCCCAGAGCCACTTATTGAATGTAGCTCTCATTACTGTGACATTCATACTTCAGATAAGTATAAGATCATTTGTCTGTCTAGCCCAGGACTGTCTGTTGCAGGGGTAAGGAATCTTTTTAGGCCTGCAGCCACATTCCCTCTTGGCTGACCCTCTGGGGGGGCCACATGTCAGTAGTGGACATGGCCAAGAAAAGCAGACTCTACTGTGACTGACAGCAGCTCTCTCTGTGCCAAGCAGAAGCCTTTCACAGCTGTGCTTAAGAACCTGGGACCTTCATCACAGAAGGTAGGTTCTCCAATGATGAGCTGCGCTTCTCCTCGAACACTTTTCATTGGCTGACCTTTCAAAACAAAATGGTGACGCCTTGCTAATCTGTTCTCCCAAGTGCCTTGTCTATGAATGTTTCCCATCCCAGTTCCACATGTTTTTGCAGCTGGCAGCAAACTGACATTGCCTGCCAACCTTTATGGGTAGTGTATTCCCATCAGCATACTATTTTTATTGTTCCTTTCTGTTTCTTCTTGCATACAGAATTCACATAGTGATTTGCATTTCTCCATAAGGAGCACTGTAAAAATAAGGAACTGGTGGGTAAAGGAATCCAGATTCTCTGCATCAAGGGGCCTGTAATGCCACATTGATACATCTGTAAGGTCTGCAGCAAAACATTGTGATTTTGCTTTGTGTCTGTGGACTTATTAGTCAGTCTCTGACTGACCCAAGTTGTTGGTGGGAGAGGTTTGTATGTCACCTGCTGAAATCCCCTCTTTTACACAACTTTCAAAGGTGCACAAGCCTTGTTCGCTTTTTCACCTAGCTGTGCTATAGCAACTGCTACATACATAGTCCATATTCATCATCTCAAGTCAGTAGTCTAATGATTATCCCACAATCCTTTGCTTGAGTGACAGATGGATAAAAATGGAAGGAAAAGTTAAGGACCTTCAAGTGCTACTCTGTGCTCATACTGGGGGATATAAATTAAACAACAGTGATGGGTAATCTGACAGTGACTAAACATAAACTGAGAAGTAATTACCGTGGGGAAATGAGGACATAATACTGATAATTATATTATACATACAGTGGTGAAATTGTAGCACAGATACACCCTGTCTTACTTTAACCAAGTGTATAATTAACTAATTAAAATAAATAATAGAGTATCTCACCGCAGGTGATGTTTTGACACCATTTAATGAAGACAATCATCTGCCTTATTAAATAACACAAGCAATGCATATAATATCATCATGAATGTATTGCGTGGCCAAGAGACACATACACACCAACTTAATTCTATGAGAGTCCCATTACCACTAACACTCTATCACAGGAGGCACTGCAGGTTTGATGATAACTTCTAAAATCACATTTCACCTGTACAAGTAATGAACGCATCAGAAAATTCCATTAATAAATCGACGTATGTCATCAGTCCTAAAATAAAGGGTCTGAATAGGATTTCTTATTTGCAAACCAGAAGGAATCTCACAGGTTGTGGACTCTGCGTTACATAAAGGGTCACTGTGAGACTCTGGGAAGCATGACAATTTCAGGGGTGGGGGGTGGGTTGTGAAGACGAGCCTCTTGTCTTAGTGACGGCATCAACAGCTCTGAGCAAGCTTCACATAGTTTAGCTTGTTACCACAAGACTTAATGCAGTATTTTTAAATCCTTGTGATAAAATTGCTGTTCGGAAATGTCAGAACACCTGCACCCTAGCATTGTGTATTCCTTAGATTTTTTAAACGAACTAAATAAATCCTATAAGCAAGCCTACTATTTGGGGGTTAGGGAAGAGTTTTTGCCCCCCCCCCCAAAAAAATGACAATATATTTTCGTGGCATAAACATTTCCTTGAGACCAGGAAGCTTTCACCTTTAATTCTCTTTGACAGATATTTGTATAACAATTAAACAAAGAAGATGAGGCCTATTGGTAAATCATAGAGCTGAAACCACTTGCCCCACCCCCACCCCCAAAGCTTATAGCTAGCATCAAATCTCTGATCACGTCTGCCTCCATTGCCTGAGTAAAACAAAAAACAAAAAAGGTCAGTGCTTTCCAGTGCTACCATGGTGCAAACCATGGATCTGAGATTTGTATGGATCCTCATAAATTTGATAAGTGATCCCTTCAAAACCACCATTTACCTCTATATCCACTGACATGTTCTGTGATTTGTTGGTTGTTGTTTTCTCATCCTTTCTAAAAACTGTGAAGTTCCATGAGGAACTCTGCCTTGAATTAATTCTTTCTGTGGCACTGACAAGCGCCGGATCTGTGATTTCCACTGTGTAGTCAATCAGCGTAGGCTTTAACATGATGATGGGTTTGTGGGGGGGGGGATGGGGAACCTCATTTAAAATCATGACAGGACTATAGACAAAATGAGCAGAAGGAACCTTGGCTGCCTTCTCTTCTACATGACAGGATACTTAAAGGGCTCTTTCCAGTGTCCAGGATGTAAGGTAGGAAATCCTGTTAATAGAAAGCAGGAGATGCCCTGGTACAATGTTTGTGGGAGGGCCATAGCTCAGTGGCAGATCATCTGCTCTGAATGCAGAAGGACCCAGGTTCAGTCCCCAGCATTTCCATGTGGGGCTAAGAGAGACATCTGCCCCAAACCCTGGAGAGCTGCTACCAATCAATGTTGACAATCTGGACTAGATGAACCAATGATCTCGCCCAGTATAAGACAGCTTCCCGTGTTCCGAATACAATCAAATAAGCGTGCTATTCATCAATATCCACCTTAGCCCTGTAGCGTACTATCTCCTGCCTCTTTTAAGAATGGTGTTGTGGCAAACTGAAAGGGTGTGTTGAGTGAAGGATGAAGTGTCACATGGGAAACTTTCATGTTAAACAAAGAAACAAAAGGCAGGAAATGAAACGCTTGTGCCTCATTATCCTCTCTCTATGTCATTTCTTTGATGTATCCTCAGGATGGCCTAGGGAAGCCTGGACATTGGGGCATGACATATCATCATGGAGCCCAGGTTCCTCGGATAAAAGGAGAGCACACCAAGAAAGCTCAGGATTTCTTAGAGCACTTTTATTTACTGAACTAGCCCTATAGATTTGAAAGCCAGCAGAAATATGTACTTTGTTGCTGCTGAGTCTCGGATTCATCCAACAGCCTCCTGCCAACTTCATTACAACTGATTTAGGGGGATAACACTCTGTAACAGAGAAATGCAACACCCAGCGGAATTTGGGGGCAGAGATGTCATAAAAAGTGAGAGTTCTTCAACCTTCCACCATCTGCAGTTTCCCCACCTTCTACAACCTCCTACATTTTTAGCATTCATCAGTAACTGTACAACCAAGGTACCTGCCTAAACTTAATAAACACAAAGATCCAGATAATAGGGGCTGCCACAGCAAAGGATCCAATCCTAGCAAGAAAACTGACTTTCTGGACAATATGAAGGGTTAGAAATAAAGCCGGTGAAGGGGCTGAGTATGGCATCAGGTGCTCAAAAGGCAGAAAATTTGCATCTCCTGCATTAACTACCTGTCCATTTCCATATCTTCCCAGCTGCTACATCCTTTTTGCACTCCCCCTATATTATATAACACTAACCAAGTTAAGCCACCCGAAGGCAGGCTGATGGGAGCTTGATGTGGCATCAGTGCCACTTCAATGACAGGGAGGAGCTGTTTGTTAGGATATTGATGTTCCGTTCCACCTTAAGAGGAACAGACATGTGGATTGTTGTATGTCACATGTCTGTTTACTTCCAGCACAACCTGCTGGGAACTTCCGTTGTGTATAGCTTTTGCTTATGCTTTTGCTTGGACACGAAGGGGAGCAGACATGTTTTTCCTTTGTCCTATGCTGAATAAAATGCTTGTAAATATGCTTTACACAGCCTCTCTCTGACCTTCTGTTACAAAGAGTTCTTATCTTTGCTGGCTTGCGTGCCCAGCTTCTGACAGCTTCTGAAGCTTGGGTCGCAGATACATGCTGATCCAAGGACCGGAGTTCGCCTGGCTGCCGGCTGGTGGGCTGGAGCCAGCTGGGGGCCTGCCAATTGCCCCCGTTCCCTTGGACGCATCCCAACACTGTTCTGGTAGATCAGCACTTACTCCCCAAGACAAGTTATTGGTACCACCGGCAGTGTATCACTGGCAGTAGAGACCAAGAACACAAGAGCCATGCTGGATCAGACGAAAGGCCCCTAGTCCTGCATCCTGTTCTCACAAGAGCCAGCCAGATGCTCGTGAGGAGCCCACAAGCAGCACCAGAGTGCAACAGCACTCTCCCCAACTATGATTTTACAACGCCTAGTATTTAGCGGCATACAGCAACACAGCACCAACCTCCATGCTGACTCAACTTTTCCCCTTTATAAAGTGGTGGTTCCTCCACTATGGGATCGTATAACTATTGCTCAGCAACTCACAAAAACAACCATTAAGAAATAAACATATATAATAGCTACGGCAGTAAAGCTAAACACAAATTGTACAGTTGACTATAATAATAAAGAATAATTTATTATTTATACTTCCCCAGCCACTCTGGGCTGCTTCCAACAAAATCTTAAAACACAATAGTCCTTCAAATATGAAAAGCTTCCCTAAACAGGACTGCCTTCAGATTTCTTCTAAAAGTCAGGTAGTTGTTTTTTCCTTTGACTTCGGATGGGAGGGCGTTCCACAGGGTGGGCGCCACTACCGAGAAGGCCCTGCAACTTTGCTTCTCGCAGTGAGGGAACCGCCAGAAGGCCCTCAGCACTGGACCTCAGTGCCCAACATACTTGAAAGTACACTACATCATTGCTTCTTTAGAGGGGTCACTGTGAAGAATTACAAATATGTCAACCTGCAATTAAACTGGAACAGTGGAGTAAAAGACACTTGTTACAGCATTTACTCACAAGCAATGTAACTGAAATTCTATCACTTGAAATCAAACTATAGATTTGCAGTCTGCCATCCTCAAAAATGTTCCTCCCTGTTCTGGGACTGGATAATCATTTATTCACGTACGACCAATTTATGAATAATGTGACCCCTGTAGCTCTCCATAAGCCAAAACTTTCTGCTGAATTGGAAAATTCATCTGATGTGGCCTAGAAGTTATGTTTTGGGGTTTTATCTGTGTTGCTCCTGCCAAAGTGTGGATTATCCGTTTTCACATCCATTTACCATACTGGGGTTGTGACAGCACAGACAGCAATCTGGATTTCATTGGCTGGGAAAGCTGCCCTCATAAACCTGACTTGATACATCTGTCCTCTTGGCTGCCTGCACTTGTGCCCATGTGCTTTCTTGGACTTCTGCCTGCTCGGTGGTGGATCAGCTTCTGTGGTGACAGCTCGGAAGATTTTCTGCATTCCCTTCCTCTTGTACAAAAACAAACTTACCCCAAGACGTAAAGAGAGGGAGATGTGTTTATGAGCAATTCTGGATGACAGCCACAGGCAAGATTTATTCTCAGAAATCTCAGGGGGAAAAGAAAGATTACTTGACGTGTCAAATTTACTTGATGTCTCCCTGTCCAGGCATTCCTATACTTGTCATTTGCTCTGCCATAATGAGTGAAGAAGAAGTAAATGTGCCATGTTCAGAGGAAGGTTCTAGAAGGCTTGCTGCCTTGTTTATTATGTCTATCACATGTGCTGGTCCTCTATGGCATTGGTCTTCAGCTGGTGGGTTGGGACATGACCTAAGGTGGGTCACAACAGCAACCTCCATGTAAATACATAGTAAAAAAGAAAGAAAGAAAGAAAGAAAGAAAGAAAGAAAGAAAGAAAGAAAGAAAGAAAGAAAGAAGTGAGTCCCCAGTGTTTGGACCAAAAGATGGGTCGATGGATGGGCAGATGAGCCACTGGATTAACTTCTCTCTACCTGCTTTGAAATTTTGCATGATGCTAAAATGTTCTCCTGCATTTTCCCAACCACTGTCCTTCAGTCAATGAGGGAAAAATGCATTTGGAAATTAACATGGGGGAAGGCATTGCTCATCAGTAATTTGTGGGGCTTTTTCTTGTGCTTCCCTTCATTTTGAGGGGACTGAGAGGTGTTTGTATGTGTGTGTCCTTTCTTTCATTCTACAAATCATCTCTCTGAAGGTCTGTGCTCTGCAGCCTTCATGGGTGCCCATGCTTAGAGGGAAGCCCAACCATGGATGTCATGAGTTTGTGAGAACATGCAGGATGGGAAGGCTGACAACAGATTGTTGTAGTCACTCGCACATACCCCTCATCCACTTTGTAAGTAAGGTAAGTGCAGACCAGGAATGGCTGGTGGGGGTGGGGTGGTATGCACCTGCCTTCCAGGCAACAGTGTCACCACTGCTGACCAAGAGGAAGAGGGGTCAGGCAGCGGGGAGGTTGGCACCAGAGTGCTAGATTGGCTCCATTGGTGCATCTCCATAGCACTGATCTCCCTGCCACCTTGCCCTCCTCAGTAAGCTGTAGTTATGCAGCTGCCAGAGGTACACTCCCTCCCTCCTTGCTCATGGTGCAAGCTCTGATAAAACAACATTATAAAACTCTATATCTAGCTATATTCCTACCAGCAAAAGAGGTAGAGTAGGTGGGTGGGGAGAGGAACAGCCTCTTTTGCATGGGAAGAAAATTATCTAGAAATGTTGAGGGCAGAATTGGCATGGCACTAATTTGAGGTGAATGCTTCACAAAAATGAATTAGGCACTCCTTTGCAATGCTGCATGGGTTACTCCCCATTTCAGGACTCTTACAGGGCATGCGTACAGATAGGAACTTGCTCTCCACCACCCAACACATTCCTCCCTGGGCACTGGAGCCCACAGTTGCCAGGATCTGTGTTGTGTGCTCAGACATATGAAAAGTCATGCAAGATCATTAGAAATACATGCAATTAATTGTGCCAAACACATGCGCACACACATGTGCACCCCAAATTTAAAGACAAATTCAAAGACACTATCCTGGAAGGAAGGACGTTACACATATAACGTTAACTTAATACCACTTAAAAAGCAGAGACGTCACCTTGCCGACAAAGGTCCGTATGGTTAAAGCTATTGTTTTCCCAGTAGTAATGTATGGAAGTGAGAGATGGACCATAAAGGCTGATCACCGAAGAATTGATGCTTTTGAATTATGGTGCTGGAGGAGACTCTTGAGAGTCCCATGGACTGCAAGAAGATCAAACCTCTCCATTCTGAAGGAAATCAGCCCTGAGTGCTCACTGGAAGGACAGATCCTGAAGCTGAGACTCCAATACTTTGGCCACCTCATGAGAAGAGAAAACTCCCTGGAAAAGACCCTGATGTTGGGAAAAGATTGAGGGCACAAGGAGAAGGGGATGACAGAGGATGAGATGGTTGGACAGTGTTCTCAAAGCTACTAACATGAGTTTGGTCAAACTGCGGGAGGCCGTGGAAGACAGGAGTGCCTGGCGTGCTCTGGTCCATGGGGTCACGAAGAGTCAGACACGACTAAACGACTAAACAACAAACCACCATTGTTTTGTTGGTTTGCTGTTTTAATTGTTATACAGATGTAGTTAGGGAAGCAGGAGTTAATCATTGGAAATTAGCACATGATCACTTTGTATTACATTTATTTATGTAATTTTTATATCTTCTTTGTATCTGTTGTACATTGCCCTGAGACCTTTGTGGTAATAGACAACCAATGATATTAAAATTAAGAACTTAAGACGAGCCTGCTTTATCAGGCCAATGACCCATCTAGTCCAGCATCCTGTTCTCACCGATGCTGATCAAATACCTGTGGGAAAAGCCTGCAAGCTAGACATGCGTTTAACAGCACTTTACCCTCCTGCGATTCCCAGCAACAGGCATTCAGAGGCAAAAATGCAAAGTACGACAGTTATACAGATTCTAATGAGAAAGGTGTATTTACAGCAAGGTATGGCAAGTTCCACAATTACCAATAAATGAAAAGTAGCTACAGTAGAACCATTTTTTGAGATGGCGGGGGAAGATGACAAGATGAATGGAACTGTGCATTTGCCCTGTTCCTGGTTTAAAGCATCCATGCCCTGGTCATTTGTATCTGCCTGATGCTACCAAATATGGTTTATGAGGGTGAGGGCGGGGGTGGGAACTTGCGGAGAACAGGGCATTGATAGAATATAACCCCTAGGCAAAACTATATTCTCTATTCCTCCTGCTTTAATTGAATTTGTAGCTCTACCTTTTAGAATCTTTGCTCTCACAGAGTCAGCTAAAGTACGAAGAACAACAAAAATAAAGTTAAAGTAGTGGGAAGTATCAGATTCTTGAGTAGTGTCCAGCTGGAATTGGACAAAAATAGACAGCAAGATTCTCACTGCAAATTTGCCACTGGAATGAAGGACTTGTTTTTTCATGTCTTCACTAAAGTCCTCTCGGTAGAAAGGGGGATGTGGAAGAGTAACTACTGGGAAAGGGAGATTTTCTTGTTCCCAGCCATGAGGTTAGGGCCTAAAAGTGAGTGGCTGGTACAGAACAACACACAGCAGCACTTGACAGAACCCCATAATAACTTGGCAGGATGGGTCAAATTGCCATCAACAATATCAATCAAGCTATCAGTCAAAAAACCAATAACTTCCTGTCAATCAAGGACTTGTTACCAGATCTCAGTATATTACTGGTATCCAGCTTCTGATAATGGTAACTCCCAGTATCCAGTCTCCGAGAACAGCCAGGACATCACAGTTCAAATATATAGAAAGGCACCAATATTGTTCACCCCAAAGAACCAGCAGTCTAAAGTAGTCTTTAACCTCTGTGTGGATGTGTTCAGCTTCTTTGGGAATCTTCTATATCATTTTTATTTTACCTTGAGGATCCTTTGTTTACTGTAGATCAGGGGCTGAGAAAATGCAGGGGGAGATCTTTTTATCACCCTGATTGAAAACTGAGGTGGTAAAATCTGAAAGTTCTCTAGAGAATTAGCTCCTACTTTAGTAACTCCTATAAATGCCACAAATCCATAGGTTGCTGTGTTGTGCCTAATCAATAACAGACCTTGTGGTGTAATATTTAAATTAGGGCTGATTATAATTTTCTGACTTCAAACAAATCCCCCCCCCCACACACCACCACCAATTTTGTTGCCCACAAATAGAATGGAGAATTTTGGAAGTCCATTTTAGCTCAGCCCTAATTTATATGATAACTTTGCTTTTCTTATTTCTTGAACACAAAAAAATAAAAAATCTCCCTGTGCATTGAAAAATCTCCCCAAATGCCTGTGGGAATCATCCTCAACCCCAAGAACAGACCACCACCAATGTATTTTACAAGGTGACAAAACCTGCTTTCACTTTGAAAGGCAAGCACCTGAAAAATGAGACCAACCAGGACCCATGAATGTAGTGAAACTGTGACACCAAGATAAGGATCAAAGAACAAGGTGTGGTGCAGGTTGTCCTCTTGTGCTCATCTCTATACTGATGCTAGCCATTTTTCATAATCCAGTTCTCAGCATTGTTGGACTTCATCCAGAACTGGTGATAAGATTTTTAAAAAAAACAACCCATTAAGCAATCATACACCTTAGTCTTTGACTCTCCACCTGGAATTGATTTTCATCGCTTAATGTATATGTATGATTCCCAGAAGATATTCCCATGCAATTTTTTAAAAAAACATTATTCAGTACTACAAAAGCACTTATTACAAAACATCCAGTATACCACAATAGATGCTCATCTCAAGAAGTTCTTCCTATTGCCAATTCCATTATATAAATATATCAGTTCTGTTGTTATCTGTTTCAGTGACAAATAATCCAGAGTACACAAAGGATCTCTAGATTTCCTGATTAGTACAATTATAATCTTAACCACAACTAATAGATATGCAGCCAATTTGTTTTTGATTATACTCACTGGAGCAATGTTGTAAGAGGGTTCCAATTCAACAGCCCCTGCTATGAAATTTCTTCAAAAATTCCTAACATAAGGGCAAACTCAAGACATAATTAAGATGGTATTTCCACCACTGAATCAAATATACGTGTGTGTGTGTGTGTGTGTGTGTGTGTGTGTGTGTGTGTGTGTACACGTTATATATATATAATCTTGCTAACAAATCTTTGGGATATGATAAAATCTACACATAACTTTGTTCTATGCTTCTGTCTTTTAAGGATAAGGGCAATTATCTAAATGTCATGTAACATCTTCCAACCTTCTTTCATTACTTGAATGTATAAGATCCATTTGTGGTCAGGTAGTGTGTGTGCACCTTGTCAGATGAAAGTGCATAAACTGGAGGGGCATGATGCCAGTGTTGCTGCAACTTCTCCATATGGCACAGACCTGGGAACAGCTGCCTAGAGGCTAGAAGCATGTGTGCATGTGTATCTGGGGCACCGGGGAAGTTGTTGTAGGTACACACTTTTAGCTGTGGGTGCTTTGGAAGCATATATGCATATTACAGTGAAACGCACATACTAGTTCACAGACAGAGCAATCATGGATGGTTGATGAGATGAAAATTAGCATATAGGTCAAAAGTAGACTTTTCTCACTTCTGGAATGCATAAGACCCAGAACATACTCCTGATCAGTAGCTGTAATGGATGCAATATACCATGTGTATATATACAACATGGATAATGATTTTGGTGGTGTCTGAAATGCGTTTGAATGTCAACATTGTTAACATGTTCAAATGTTAACAATCCAAGATGAATTTTGTGAATGTCATTCCCTAGGTTTATATCTATATCTAATCATTCATAAGATAATTCTGACAATCAAAAATGCAAAGTACCACAGTTATACAGATTCTAGTGAGAATCTGTATAACTGTATAACTTTATAACTTTACAGCAAGGTATGGCATGATTGACACTCACAAAAAGCTGCTTGGGATTTTCAAAGTGTGAGTGCTGACACTAACCATATTTTCAACATTCACTTCAACAGAACATGTTGGCTTGTGGAATCCCAGGGCCCATTTAAATAGTATACACACCCTGATATATTTTTCTTGGGGCGGGGGCCTAATCAGGGAATCTGGAATGGTCCCGATTTGACCTGGATCTGGGCCCTGAACCCAATCATGGAACCTTGCAGTGTTTAATTAAATTAAATTACTCATTAAACTAAAATATTAGTTAAACACTGCAAGGTCCCATGATTTTAAAACATAACTGAGCATGTCCTGGGAGGTGAGGAGCTGCAGGCTGCATGTTCAGTTAGGGTTTAAAACAGGGGACAGCAAACTTTTTCAGCAGGGGCCAGTCTACTGTCCCTCAGACCTTGTGGGGGACTGGACTATATTTGGGGGTGGGGTGAACAAATTCCTATGCCCCACAAATAAACCAGAGATGCATTTTAAATAAAAACACACATTCTACTCATGTAAAAACATACTGATTCCCATCCGTCCATGGGCCGGATTTAGAAGGCGATTGGGCCGGATCCCGCCCCTGGGCCTTAGTTTGCCTACCCATGGTTTAAAACACCATTCAAGGCTCCCAGTTAGGTTTATTGCCTGAAAGCCCCCCTTTTGACAGCCCCAGATGTCTCCGGGTGGACCTGAATTTGGGCAATTCGGGGCTGCATCAACCTGCTCCAGCCAAATCTCAGATTGGCCCAGATCAGCCCAATTTGGCTTGAGTGGTTGCACATCCATGGCTCTTTTCTTTTAAAGAAGACTTTCAGAATGATGATTCTGTCCAGCAGGCAGGCAAGCCTGACTTTCCTTCCACACTTTATTGCACCCTGTAAAAGTCTTGCTTCTGGCGGCATCCTCCGTCCTCCTATAAACCATTCGCACTGTACAAATTATCAAAGCTACATGTGTGGCTGTCACATCACAGTGACGTGTCCCATAGATCAGAACAAGAGCCTAACGTTTTATGTGTGTAGAGGCGGCATTCTAGTAAGGCATTTCCACCCCACCCCAAACTAGTAATATGGCAACGTCACCCTGTGCTATGTAGAGTGAGAGTCTCAGTATGCTATCCATTCCTGGTTTACTTCAAAGTCACAGACTATGGGGGGGGAAACTTTCCCTTTTCCTATTAAAAGAGATAATAGTACATTTCTCAGAAATCTAAGCACACTAAAACTTCATAACTCTGTTTTGTGAAACATAACAAACTATAGCTGATTTAATTGGGGATTTTTTAATAAAAAAACATAGACAACTGTTGCCACATTTATAGCAGAACCAAAAGTCTTGTGTGTGCCCTTTATAGGGAAAACTGAAGCCTGTTTACAGGATGTGCGATTTATAAGCCTGAACTCTTCTCTTAATATAGCCACTATCGTAACTCTCAGGTTAAGTGCCATGCCGGATGGCTACCCATCTGACAGTTTGAATGCGGAGTCCAGACTAAATTATAACACCAAAAATGCAATGAAAATATCCTCATAAAATTCTGTGCGTATGAAAAGAAAAAGAAGTACATGAAGGAGATATCACTACTTGGAGAGGCCTGAGGTACTAACTGAGCACAGAGTAGTCACATATCCTTACTGCATGCTTGAGGACAGCCAGTAGGGGAGCTGGACAGTGCAGAGAAGCATGCACTGCCCATGCTCTGGGTACCTCCAGGGTAGAATACTGTAAGGTGCTACACAAGGTGCTGCCCTGAATACTGATTTGAAACTGCAGAATAAGACTGTTAACCGAGACTTGGCTTTTACAGCCCTTCATGGTTTAGTTTTGGAGTACATGAAAAATCTCCATGTGTATTTTCCCATGCACCCAGTCCCTGCAGCTACCACCAGAGGTGAGGTGGGTTGTTACCGGAGAAGGGTGTCTCAAGAGTGGTCCCACAATTGGGGAATGACCTCCCCAAAAAGATTCACCAGGCATCTTTGTCTTCTGGGAACCAGTGGCCTTAATGTTACCCTCACCCCATGATTTTTAGATGCAGGCTGGATCTAGACATATCAAAAAAAAGTGTTTCAGGAAAACTTCAAGGAAAATCAACTTGGCGAAAGATGGGACTCCACAGCGCCATCTGGTGTTATAATGCATATAAAGCGGTTTTTCTTTACTAAAGTAGCTGAGTCCACAGTGTTAAACTTGCTGATTTTTGTGTTGCTTTTGTGATCTTAGGGCCTTGGCTGGAGCAATCCAAACTTCCAAACTCTGTCCTGGAGAGGGTTTCTCTGCCAGCACTGTTTGTCTTTGCCAGCCTCTGCTGATAGTGGAGGCCACCAAGGAGTAATTCAGTGTGCTTGCCTAGACTGTGGCCAGGTGCAGGCTGCAAGCCAATGGTATCCATACTGGCAGTAGACCGTATGAACCCCCAAAATGGGGTGGTCAGGGGATGGGGTGGGTTAGAGGTACATGAGCAAAGGATCAGCTGGATACTGAGCCAGCCCTGCTACTGTTACATGACAGCCCCCAATCCAGACATCTTCACTACTGCACCCTGGGAGGCAACATAGCTGAAATGTACCCCATACCCTCCAGCAGGCTGCTGTGAGCATCAGGGTTGTAGATGCTGTAGTGGCTAAGCCACTCCATGGAACCTTGCTGCTGTTAGCTAGGGGATTGGATTGGAGTTTTATTTTATGTAGTCCCAAGGCAGGAAATCTCACAAGGACCTCTTCCTCTCTCCCTCCTTTGGCAGTAAAAATACAACAATAATAAATTAAATAATTTATCCCTTCCAAGGTTGCAGCTGAAACTTCATCTAAAGTGAAATGCGAAGGAATCTCAAAAGAAGCTCAAAGAGTTCTGATGACTACCCAAATGGTTGTACTGCTTGCTAGCAAAACAGCTGTGTGAATGGTGTATGGAGCATTCATGTCTGTGCAGAAGTAGGCATTTCAATGAAGACATTCCAGACCTTGTGTTTCTGGAGAATTTCTCCCCATCCCATGGCCTGTTGCAATTATTTGAACCACACAGGCAGAGGTGGAGCTAGCTGCTCTGGCACCTGGAGCGGTGCACATGCATGCAGCTCAGGCAAGTGTCCCGGGGGGTGGGGCAGTGATGTCAACCCCCCACCCCGGATGACACCCGGGGCGGATTGCACCCACCACACCCCCCTTCCTCCACCAGTGCACACAGGTACCCATTGAACCACATGACTACACTGCAAGTGGTCATCAAGTTTACCCCATGTGCAAATCAGACTTTAGCCACGTAGCTCCTCGGAGGCAATGCTGATGTAGAAGCACCATGGATGGATCATTTTTTCCACGAACACCATGGAATAGTGGATCAGGCTGATATTCGATTTACTAAGACAGAAACAATTATGAACTGATTCTTTGGTAACAAAGTTATTTCACTTCACAAGCCAAAGTGATGTCTCAATAATAGATCAGAGAGTTGGAGAAGATATTTTCAGTCATTCTGTCCAAGCACAACACATTTTGGGTCAATTCAAAAGGGCACGACACAAGGTCCAGACTTCCAATCTGCAAGCGACTCCATTTGGCTGGAATATGTGCAGTATCAGATTTCATTAAGCCCAATGCTTGACTTATTGTCACCACACTAAGTGCATCCTGTGCTCTGTGGCTGACCTGTGCAGAATATTATGTGCCCCTGTTGCTCTGATTCTAGCTTATCAATGAAGGACACAGATGTTCACACATTTATTTCTGTTTCTTATTCCCTCTGCCCAGCTTCCTTTGCTCTCCTGACAGCAAATGCCATAAACGAGGTCACAGTATAAAACAAGTACTCTGCTTGGATTAATTTCCCAGATATCTCCTTGCCAATTTAAACAAACTGTCTAGTTCAGTTTCTGATCTAAGCTAGCTCCATCTAGGGCTCTGCCCACTTGGGAGCTTACTGAGCAGGCAATTCTTTGCTAAACTCTAATTTTGGGAAACAGTACCATAAATAGGAGGTACTAGACTGTTTGTACAATATACTTCCATGAGAACAGTGGTACCTTAGTGAACCCCAAATTGCCCAGGCATACTCTGCAGGTTAGCAACAATGAGCATGGAGATCAGCATAATTGGCATGAAGTTTGCAAGAAGTAGGCATTGGAAGATGCAATAAAATGCAGGGGGGAGCACCTGAGATGTAATGAGACACAGGTTCAATTCCCAGCATCTGCCAGATATATATTTAATAACTTTTGGTTTGCACAGTTCTTAAACAACTTGTAATGAAGCATGAGCCTATTGTAGGGTCCTTGTTTATCTTTCATGGAATATACCTTCCTAACACTAAAACACTGGGGGCATGCTGGAGTTCCTGTTTGTGTCTGAAAACCACTTTGATAGAAATAGCTTAAGTTAATCTTGAAGATTCTGTTGATTCTGATGCCTCCCAGACTTACTGTAGCTTCAATATACATGATGAAGTCAATTTGTCAGGACTAGCTTGATAAACCATCTCTTGTGACAAGAAAGGACTTATCCCAAAAAATAACTGGCCTGATAGGCTGCAAGCCACACATTAAATATCATATGGTACTCATTCACAAACCCAGTTGGATTACAGATTTCCCTGGGGATGGGACTGACAGCTGGTCCCATTGATGCTCTTGTTGTTGAAAGGTGGAATAGCATGGCCATCAGCAAGTTGTTTCTAGGTTGCTTCGAGCATTCTCCTCTCAATTTTCAGCAGCAGAAATTTCACCCAAAGATATCTGATTGACCGCTTCATACTCTTAAACCACAGTTTGCCACCATTTAGTGTGAATTTGCAGGGCTTCCACTTCCAGCTGGCTTTTGGCAAAAGCTGTAAATAAATTAAGAGAGGACATTTCACTGCGGAGGGTCTAACCTCAAGTTGGAGTTGCAATGTTATGACGCAGTTGTAGCTCTTGAGTTGTTTGTCCATGGAAAAAAGAGCAGAAACTGAACCCTATTGCCCAGAGATCCCGTTCACATATTCTAGAAAGAAAAGTACAAATGTACTTGCAAAAATAGTCTGTTGAAATATTCATATAACTGAATTATCTTACTCATAACAAAGACGAATTGAAAACATTGAAAAGCTTTTTAAAAACAAAACTGTATCTAGATTTATGGTAAAAAAAAGATGGTGTCTCAGAATTCATTTGCCTGAACTGCAGTGACAGTTACTCAGAGTAGACTAATTGAAATGAATAAACATGGAAGATGGAGCAAGCTTGTTTTCTGCTGCTCCAGAGGATAGGACCTGAACCAATGGATTCAAATTATAAGAAAGGAGATTTTGACAAAACAGTAGGAAGAACTTTCTGGTGGTGAGAGCAGTTCCACAGTGTAATGGACTACTGCAGAAGGTGGTGGGCTGTCCTTAATTGGAGGTTATTAAGCAGAGGTTGGATGACCATTCTGTCAGGAATGATTCCTGCATTGCAGGGGGTTGTAGATGGCCCTTTGAGTCACTTCCAACTATGACTTCATGACTAAGTGAAGTCTATTCGTCGCAATGTGTCTACTCTTGAGTAAAACTTAGTTGCATACCACCCATTCTATGCCTTCTGATGATTGACAGTGGTCACTTATGCATCATCAAAAAGGGGGGAAGTTGCATAAAATTTGCAGATGATCATTTATCTATAGATGCACATTTAAAAATAATTGCAGCAGTTTAAATAGAAATACAATACATCTCACCATAGTGGGGAATAGCATGGCCAGGTAACTTCTATGCCTGATCAGTCTGCTGTTCAGGTGCTAGCTGTTGTTGGGCAACTTCAAGGTTCCTGCTTCCCCTTCATAGACTTATTTATCTTCAATCAGAACTTGGACAGGACAGCCTTCCCAACAATAGACTATCCTATCCCCTTGACAGTCTTCACTCTCCTCTATAGGAAACAATGGTGGTCTCAGCGGATACTTTTCTCTGCTACTTAATTTCTGCCTTCATTTCTGCAGCCTGAAAGAACAACATAGAAAAAGTCTGAAAGGCAAGTAAGCTCCTTTAGCAATAAGAGCAGGTTATCACTTACAAGATTCTTTTTAAGTTCAGCATCCTGATCTGTGTTTCCTTCTACCTCCATCCTTGCTGTGGGCTTGACAGCGCATTCCTTAAGCTGCCCCAGAGTAATAAAGCAATAATAATAATATTAATTATGGTACTGCTCCTTCTAAGGTCATGCTTATGTTCCATGACCTTTCCTTTCCCACTGCTCCTAAATTCAATAGCAACCTGACTGGAACAGCCATCTTTTCTTCACCTTCTGAACCACTCCTCTATTTTTAGTGGAGTTTAGCCAAAGCCAGCCACACACATGGAGGAAAGGAATGTGAGGAAGTTTTCCCTGTCCACCTCTAGGTAGTGAAATGAACTTTGCGGTTCTAGTCGGGGGGGGGGGGGCTTGAAGATTGTCACCAAGCCTGGTAAGGCAGAATACAAACCAAAGGGTCTAAATGAACGAAGGATTTAAAGGAATGAGAGGTTAGCAGAATGAACCTAATGGAGAGCCCAAATCAATGTTCCTTGTTGTTAAAATTAAATTTTTATTTATTGGTTTGCAGTGGTTCTGCTGTTTACATTAGCAAGCCATACTTAAAATATTGAGAGAGTTTCCATGGTCACAAGCTGGGCCAAGCTTACTAGGATTGTGACAAGACTCTGTGGAAAGGGCTCCATGATGCAGCTCTCCTCAGAGCATCAGGTCCACTTCATTTCAGCTATGTGTGTGCCATGTTTATATATCTCCTTTCTTTCATGGCCCCCCACATAATAGAGTACATGTTTTTACTATATGAACATGTTCTGAGCATAAATAAGAGCAAAGAACTTTGAACACCCTGGCTGTATAAGTATTCAGGTATCCAGGAGAGGGCAGATTGACATGAAAGACTCATGCAGTCAGGAATTGTGGTTGGGTTGAATCCCAAACTCACCATGCTTAGAGTAGATCCTACTGAAATCAGTGGGACCTGTTAGTCCCCTTGACTGAGTTAGTCATGACTCATTAAAGTTCAATAGATTTCAGTGTGTCTGCACTAAAAACATCTAAGCCTGGATTCAACCCATTGAATCGCACACATCCACAACACAGCCACAAAGCCTCACAACTGGACTACTGTAGTGCTCTCCGTGTCTTTTTCCTGAAGCTTTCCTTGACCCATAAGATTAGACTCTGATTTATTAGAATGAACTCCCTGAATTTGTTCTATTTGCTTCTAAATACATTTATATGGTTTCTTTTATTTAGGCTATAATTTTGTTTTAATGAATATTGTTTTTATACTGTACATAGTGTGCACCACTTAGAGATTTCTACACTATCAAGCAGTTTAAAAAATGCTTTGAGATAGATAAATAAATAAATGGATAATACCACAACAAAGTGATTTCTCCTTAACTAAGTGTACAAAGGAAGCCTCAGACTGCCCCAGATTTTTGTAAGAAGGTACGATGAGATATACATTGAAAAGGCATTATTCAGACATTTGGATTTATTTCCCTGGTTATGAACATTATTTATAAAATTGTGTCCACTCAGTGCTTTCATAAACCAGCCAAGACAGCCATGCTTGAAAGAACTCACAGTATGTTCTAGTAAGCAAACCACAGCAGACATGTATAGCTCCATCTTTTATGAATCAAATAATCTTTTAATTCAATCTACCTTGATTAACCTTAGAAATATAGTGCCATGCCTAGTTATCCATACAGAGCACAGATGCATAGAGAATTCATTACTGCTGGCTTCCTATGACATGGCTGTATTATGTAAAGTTGTGCCTTCTAGAAATCTCAAAGCACGTTAAAACCTTTAACTAAGACAATGTGTTTCAAAGGAATTTGTTTTCTTTGGAATATGAATGTCCCCATAAAAAGGCATAATCTGTATTACGCAGCAGTGCCCAATGATTTGCAAGCCCTGCAAAACATGTCCTGGAGTAAACCCTGCTCCCCACTAAACCAAATTGGTTTGTATTTGTCCAGAGCATGCAGAGAACATTTTGGAAAGATTACTACAGCTACGTGCAGTTAACCTAGGCTTTTATTTGTATTGTTCTTTAAATGTCTGCCTTGCGACCACCTAGTAGGCATGGCACAGTGTACATGGAATGTTTACCACAGCCTGTTTCTGCCAATTTGCTCCTCTATCAAACACACTCTTGACACCTCCAGTATTATGCATAGTAATGGAAAGGCAGGGCAGACAATACTGCGCAAGATAGACCAATGGTTTGACTCAGTGTAAGGCAGCTTACTGTGTTCATATGAGTATACTACAACTGACAATTTCTAGAAGAGTAGCCATCTTAGTCTGTTGCAAAAACAAACAAAAACAACAACACACAAGTCCTACGCTGTGGTGACTTAAAGAGTCCCATTTTTGTTATGACATAAGCTTTCATGGACTCCCCATGAAAGCTTATTCCAAAATACAAGCTGAACAAATGAATTAGGATGGGACTGGGAATGAAGATGGGACTGAGAATGAGGTTCGGACTGGAATTGGTTGTGAAATGATGGGAAACAAACAGGTGTGTGTGTGTGTGTGTGTGTGTGAGAGAGAGAGAGAGAGAGAGAGAGAGACAGAGACACAGAGAGAGACAGAGAGAGATATATATGGAAGAATGGTTAGGTTAAACAAAACTGAAGGTTAAACAAAAGACAAGCTGAAAAAAATGTCACACAACTCATGAAATGCTTTCTAATGTTCAGAGAACTTACAAATGAGTAAAAGGCAATGGAGGTGAGGTGCTAGTTTTGTTTTTTTTACCACCCACCACCCCATTTACTAAGTACTGTGATTGGAGAATGTTGCGTGAGATTGGTTTGGGTTGGGTTGGGTTGGAAGCTAGAATTGAATTGCCTTAAATTTTCACCACCACCAAATCCCTGCTGCCAAGCATTAAGTCTGAGCTGAAACATAGTCTTCCACTGTCATATTAAAGAACAGCCTAGATTTCATTGGCCACAACTATTCCTCTCGCCTGAACTTCTAAGTTTTAAATAAATATGTGTTGCTTATGCCAAACATATATCTACCTATTCCTATAAATACAGTAATCAGAAACTGTTTGAGATCTTGGATTAAATATAAAAGTCAGTTTATGTCTGTCACTGGGTTCTTTTAGTTGTTGTTTCCTGATGGTGTTAAATCATTAGGCTCATTATGCCAGAGTCCAGCTGCAAAATCAGCGGGGAACTATACTAATGATGGAATATGGGTAGTGTTTTAGATATCAGACTTCAACAATGCTCTTTTGGACATAGGTGGTAACATAATAATGAAAGTGTGGAACAAGTTACTGAACATACAGTAATGACAATATGTTAACCAATAGAGCATCTTTGAATTCATAAGCTCCTTCAGATGACCTATTGAACTTTCATTCTGATTTGCCTGCACAAAGCTTATACAGAGGTTCTCTGAAAACATATAATTGCCCAAATGTGTTGGAACTGCTTTAAATGAACAGCTTGATATTGGGGGCAGCCTCCCCATGGTTGCATCTCATACATCCACATACCCATTGTTGACCTGTGGGAATCAGGCACATTCAGTCGCTCCCTCTTGTACCAAGCTCAAGTGATGAGGGCTGACAGGGTTGAAGCCAAAGTGGGACTGCAGAGCAATCTGAGGATGGCATCAGCATGACTGAGCGAACCTCAGTGTTTGCAAAAGTATGAAAAACGCATTTAGAAAGAAAGCTAGAGGGTTTTTTGTGGGAGGGAACATGCCAGAGGCAGCCGAAGTGAGACTGAACAAACTCACTAGACACTGCATGTTGAGTGTAGTAGGAAAAGAAAAACAGAAGATGGAGGGAGTGGAAATGTAATGCCATGTTCCTGTATCATTCTAGCAGGGAGGGTAATCCCATTGCCTTCCATAGGTTTGTTGAATTCCAGGTCTCATCAACCTAGCATGGCCAATGATCAGGGATATCTGGAAGAAGACAAGGTTGACTGGCTGTCTGGAATCCTGAACCTTGAACTTCCTGTTAGGGGTGATGATATGTTGCAACATTTTGTTGCAGGTCCCACTTGTAACATTGTGATAACAAACTCACTAGGAGTTGTCATAAAGAAAATTATTTAGCATCCTTAATGTACTGTAGCAGGAACGGTGAACCTACTTTCCTATGAATTTAATCTCTGAGCTGAGCCCACCTCCCTGGCTTGGAAGAATAGTCCTCACTCCTCCTTCTTGTGGATTTCCTACTTTAATTAAAATAACAAGTTGATAATGAAATTGCTGTGCACTGAGAATAAACAGCCGAACAACAGCTGTCATGATTAGCCTGCCAGAGGCTTGCATAATGGAATGCTAATCAGATGAACTAAACTCTTGGTACAATTTCCAGAAGGGTAGCTGTGTTAGTCTGTTGTAGCAAAAACAACAAAGTCTTGTGACTAGCACATTTATTATAGCATATAAGCTTTCATGAACCACAGTCCATTTCATCAGATGCATGAAGTATATTCCTGAACTGGAAAATGGGCAGAGCACAGCAGAGAAGTGAGTTCAGAGGGAAACGAAATGCAAAAAGGATAATGATTATTACCTGAAAGCAAAATAACTACAGTGACCAATCAACAAGGCAACAATGGTGATAGCACAAACATCCTCACATTGGTAAACTATGTTTTTGTAAGCTGTAATCTCTATTCAAGGCACAGGTAACAGAATGGGGAGTTGCTTGATAAACTGTAATTCAGAGGTTTTCTGCTGGAGTTGCCCTTTGACATCCCTTTGATCAGGTAAGTAAAGGTAAAGGGAACCCTGACCATTAGGTCCAGTCGTGACCGACTCTGGGGTTGCGTGCTCATCTCGCTCTATAGGCCGAGGGAGCCGGCGTTTGTCCGCAGACAGCTTCCAGGTCATGTGGCCAGCATGACTAAGCCGCTTCTGGCGAACCAGAGCAGCACACGGAAACGCCGTTTACCTCCCTGCCGAAGCGGTCCCTATTTATCTACTTGCACATGACGTGTTTTCGAACTGCTAGGTTGGCAGGTATGGCCACCTTAAAATCAGGTAGAGAACTGTCCTTAAGGTGGCCAGCCTCAAAATAAGGAAGGGTTGGTTTTTTTAACATTTCAAAAAAGTATTTGTGTTAATTAGCCGGCCAATGTCTTATCACCAATTCTGCCTTGTTAAATTGGTCACTGTAGGTAGCTATTTTGCTTTCAAATAATCATCGTTCAGGGCCCGGGACCCCTACAACCTATACCAATGCCTGAAGTGAGAAAATAGGTTATGGGATAGGAGATGAATAGTGGTCTAAATCATGGACAGGAAGTTTTAAAATGCTCAGTTTTTAGCTCAGATGATCCTATCTTCAGATGGTTACATGCCCTGTATTTAAACACCTTGACTGCCCCTGGGATGTAACAGCCACTTTGAAATATAATCAAACAGTGAAATCACAGGGTCATCTGTCTCTCCTTGCCAGCATCAGACTGCTTTGTTTCCAGTTTCACAGCAGGGCTCATGTTTTAAATAGATTATGTACTCTACTCTGAGCTGGCAACAACTTGCTAATAGCCAGCAGCTGAGTGATAAACTATTGTTGCTGACAAGGACCTATAGGGCTCCAGGCCTTTTGTATGTCTCGGAAGTACAATTACCTTACCTCCGGGTCAGTGGATACTTTGCCTGCTAATTATTTCGAGATATTCCAATTAAGAGCAGCCAAGCCCACCCCTGACACAAATCATCTTGAATACTATTAATATCTGTCGCTTTTCTTTATGATGCCCATAAATACAAATGACACCCGTTATAACATTGATTCAATTGAAGTCCTTTATGGGAGATCTATTATCCTATGGGCAATAACAACTGGTACATCTGTACTCTACACTTCATTACAGTCCAAATCGAGGTGTCTGGCTCATCTATACTGGGTATTCCTACAATGACCTTTGGGTATTCCCACCATGGCTGTGTCTGGATTACAATCTATTATAGAGGAAATCAAGTGGGGAATCGATTTTCTGATTGTGCCCCAGTTCAACATGCACATACTGATTACAGTGTAGATTCATATGGCAGAAACAGGAGACTGCATTGTATAGCAATCTAATTAGGTGGACTCTATGACCCATTTATCTGCAATGTGAAAGTTAATACTCACTGTTAACTAGGTCCTCTTTGGACTTATTTTCTGGGTTCTTGGTATGGAGGGCTGCACAGAAGGAGCAGATCCACAGGTTGTTGTTGTTGTTTAGTCGTTTAGTCGTGTCCGACTCTTCATGACCCCATGGACCAGAGCACGCCAGGCACCTCTGTCCTCCACTACCTCCCACAGTTTGGTCAAACTCATGCTGGTAACCTCGAAAACACTATCCAACCATCTCGTCCTCTGTCGCCCCCTTCTCCTTGTGCCCGCCATCTTTCCCAGCATCAGTGTCTTCTCCAGGGAGTCTTCTCTTCTCATGAGGTGGCCAAAGTACTGGAGCCTCAGCTTCACGATCTGTCCTTCCAGTGAGCACTCAGGGCTGATTTCCTTAAGAATGGATGCGTTTGATCTTCTTGGAGTCCATGGGACTCTCAAGAGTCTTCTCCAGCACCATAATTCAAAAGCATCAATTCTTCGGCGGTCAGCCTTCTTTATGGTCCAGCTCTCACTTCCATACATCACTACTGGGAAAACCATGGCTTTAACTATACGGACCTTTGTTGGCAAGGTGACGTCTCTACTTCTCAAGATGCTGTCTAGGCCTGTCATTGCCCTTCTCCCAAGAAGCAGGCATCTTTTAATTTCGTGGCTGCTGTCACCATCTGCGGTGATCATGGAGCCCAAGAAAGTAAAATCTTTCACTGCCTCCATTTCTTCCCCTTCTATTTGCCAGGAGGTGATGGCACCAGTGGCTATGATCTTCGTTTTTTTTATGTTGAGCTTCAGACCATATTTTGCGCCACAGATTGTATGAACCATAATTTGCTGATTATATGCCAAGGCTGGAGGAGCAGAAAAGATAGCAGCTAAACATCCCTGAATACACGGATCGTTTCCCCCCACCATACAAATTTTGAGATAACACAGTGATGAGTCCTTTGAAGATGAGTGCTTCGATGGTTGACAGTTCACCAAAGGGATTCGTGGATGAGATAATTATTTGCGAAAGTGATGTATGATCTTAGCTAGAAACCAGGTGATTTCAAAGTTCTTCCAGGTTTAGGAATTTATGGCTTACATTTGATAAGGAAAACTGAGTTGCAATGAAAAGGAGAACAGTGAAGGCACAGAATCTTGGTGCAAGCCATAAATTAAAGAAAGCTTAATTTTAATAGGGAGTACATTTATTCAGAGGTGTTACCAAAAAGAATCAATCATAGTGTGGGAAAAGATAAGAAATGAAAGTGTTTTATATTAGGGAGACACAAGGAACTACAACTGTTTTGTTTTGTTTTGTTTTTTGTGGAGGAGAGCTTTTCCTTTTCCTTTTTTTTTTTGTGTGTGTCCCAATCCTCATGAATTATTTTCACTCAGGAGTGGAAACCTCACCATAGCAAGTCTGGTACATATGAACCTTTGACTTGTCATTCCAGAAAGCCCCTGTCTACCTCTTCTTTTAAAATGTGAAGTGACTTTTCTTATATTGTTTTAGAATGCCTTAGTAATACATTTTCCTATAGTAGTCTTGTTGCAATTTTTTTCATTTATCAATGCAATCTTTTAAATATAATTTACTGTTTTATCACTTCTATATCATCTACTGATTAATTTAAAAAAATGAATATTTGCACCTTTTCACCATTTGTCACTTCTTTTAAGTACATTTTAAATTTACTTTCCTCTTGGTGTGTTTCACCATACACATGCTCACTAGAGCAAATTTATATAGACTAGTTTAGAGCCTGTTTTTCACTCAGCTGTTCAGTTATCTGTCTTAACCATGGAACAAAAAATGGAAACAAATTAAATGCATGACAAACAAAACTTAGAGAATGAGTACTGTGTTATGGCCCATTCAGGCTGCAATTCTATATACACTTACCTTGGAAAACATCTCATTGAACTCCCAGTACTTACTTCCATGCTTGTGTGTGTGTGTGTGTGTGTGTGTGTGTACCATGGGTACCAGCACAAAATGGCTGCAATGGGCAACAAAAAATATGTGACAGTACTTTGTACCAGTGACAACTGTCAGAGAAAAAGCACTGCTTACTCCTAAGTAGATGTGCACAGGGTTGCACTGTCAATGTAACACAGCCCTTTTATTCGAGCAGATGCAATGCTATAAATTATCAGGGTAGATTAAAGTTAAGTCTCAGTAGTATTTCAGTATTGGGGAGTATGTTATGTACATTGCAGCCATGAACAAATTGATACAAGATGTTAATCAGAAGATTATATTAGCATTTCTCTACTTAGCAGCAGTATTGAGTACAGCCTTGCTCAGCTGCACAAAGCTGGCAAAACAAGCAAATACTCCATTCCTCTCATTCATTTACAAGCTAGTAGATACCTAAAGCTGAATTGCTTAGAAAATCACTGAGGTATGCTATCATAGGGTCATTTAATTTGTTACATTTGGGAAGTGTCATTCTTAAAATGTAGAATGCAGAAGAGGCAACACATGTTTGGAATGGAAACACACATTATCTGCAGACTCTGACATCAGAGAGGCAGCTCTGACTTGAGCTTTGTCTCAAGTATACTCATGGTGGCAAACTTGGGTTTTCTGCTTTGCAATGTGTGCAACAGCCTTAACAATCCTGTGATCAATATGTATTTTCTGCCATCCCATTCAAGTGGGATATAAATTTAATAACGAAATAAATCACTGTTGCAAGTTTTGTTTTGGCTTTTCTTAAATGTGATGAATGTTTGAATTTGGTATCTACTAAAATAGGAAATGATGGGGCGCTGAATGTTACTTAACATAGGGCTAATCAACCCCTGCCAAACTCCCAGCTCTGTTGCCAACTGCCCTCCCTTTGCAACTGGCCAAACTCCCTCCCCCTCCCTTTACTGATCCCCCCCCAAAACCCCTTCCCCTCACAGCTCACTCATCCCCCAGGCTTCCTTCTCTCAGTCAAATAAGTGGGGGGGGGGGCAAAGGGAAGAAAGTCATCCTTCCCCCTCCAGCCACAACAGCAGCAACAACAGGAGAATTGTGGGAAGGCCTGCATTTGCTTGTGAATGTAAACTTGGTTTTCAGTGTGATGGCGGACAAGTGCTGATATAGTAAAGAGTGGCATACCTACATATTGAAATACTTATATCCCTCCTTTCAGTCCCCAGAGAGACCCTGAGGTAAAGACTTCTCAGAAGTTGGTGCCCAGTATAAAAGGCATGCTTGTAGGCTGAACATTGGATATATGGTGTTAACTCACAGCAGAATGGGAACAGTAGTTAGACACTGTAACAGTAGTAATCAAAAATAGTAAAAACAGAGGGGCTACAACACATAAAATCCAAAAATATGTAGCTATTTACATTTAATATTCAGTTCTATTTATGCAGCTGAATAAAGAGCTTCTCGGAATGAGCATAATATAGGCTTGGATGATTTGTCAAGTTAACAAGAGCAAACACAAGCATCAAATAATTACTTTCCCAATCAGAATTTTTAGACCATCTTAAGTCAAAATTAGGCAAAGAGGAAATCAACATAATATTAGAGGAAATCAATGTAAAGTGAAGAACTTGCTGGGTGTGCTTGAAGAATCAGCGATCAGGCTTTTAGAATAAACTTCCTTCTTACATTTCTCCGCAAGTCCGCTTATCAGTCCTGCATAGTGGAGTTCCTATTAACTCTAGTGAATGGTAATAAATGCCAAGCTGTAGTTATGAATGCTGGATAATTGATTTATTGTTTTAATTTGAACTCTGTTGAGTTGGTTAAGTTTTTTGCCTAGCCGCAGGACCTGGCCTATTCACATTGCCTACCCAATTCACCTGCACTAAGTCCACACTAAGAAAAGATGAAAGGAAAGTGCAGATTGGGTCCCTGTCTTGCTCTGCTGGGGCTTGCTAAGAGTACTATTCTCCCCTCCACAACTCCAGACACCTCCTGGTCTGGGAGCAAGGAGGAGAAATGGGAGGTGAAAGATATAAAACATCTCCCAGGTGGTTCTTCTGTGAGAAGACAGGTGGATTGCGTGCACTGTTTGTCTCACAATAAGAACAATAAGGCAATTAAAACATAAACCACAATAATCAGAAAGACAAAGCAATCAGAATTACTGCTTCACAGAGTGTTCAGCATAACAGGGTCTAGAACAGATTCCAGTGTGCCATAAAGCATATTTCCAAAATAATTTATTTCTATATAACATTTCAGTCCCGTTGATTTCAGCACTGTGGTTAGGCAGGTGCTTCGCTCTTTTCCAGAGAAACCGAAATGCATGTGCTGAAATTTGCACCGTACTAGTGAATTGACAGTAAAAAGAATAAGAAAAAATACAGTCAAAATGTAAGCCAAGTCTGGAATGTTGACCATTTAATCGGTTTGTATGTGTGTTTAAAATTAGAATATAAAAAGCAGAACTAGGTGGCGCTTTCTAGTCATGACATATATTGTACACAAGCATTCCAGGTGCAGGAGTTTAAAATAAAACTCACTGCCCGACAACTGCTGCCTACCTGCTTACCCAAACCATAACTGTAGAGGATTGCTAGAGTTTGCATACTACACCCCTAATTTCCAAGGATTCTGATACATTTTCAGCACACCAAACTTTCCCCCCACCAATCTTCAGTCTTCCTAGACTTAAAAGATATGGTACTCATCTCACCACACTTCCCTCTGCTGGATGGAATGTATGTTACATCATTTTACACATTTGAACTTGGGATCAGAAGCTGAGGCCAGTCTATTCTCAAGTAAGAGGGCCCAAGTTACCAAGTTACCGGTATGTTGTGTTTCTGAACAGGACTTTCTCATGGTTAGTTTAGGTATTGCCTGTTATCATTTATCATTATTATTTTTTAAAATAATAGACAATTCCCACAGCACTTAGGAATTATTCTTTTATTTTCAGTAAGGTTGCCATCGAAGGATATTGTAAAATTGAGTATTTTGGAGCTGTGTCTTGAGAAAGAAGAGCCAGTTCAATGTTTCTATTACATAGCCTGCAGCACGATTGGTACAGTCATGCATTTCAGGTTCCATGCAACTCTCATACCACCTGAATTTGACTTCCCATGTGTTTCAGACTAGCAGCAGTGTTTTGTCATACTGGGAGCCAAATGTGCTGGAATGGTGCTTACAATTAAATCATTCAAGAAGCCAAATGAAGACATCACCACAGCCACATGCATCCCTGGCCACATGGAAGTGGCAAATACTGCAGCTATGCTGAGATAGCCATTGTGTTCTATGGAAGTGTGAAGCAGGCAGCCATCTCTGCACAAGGTATGTTGTTAGTTTCAGGCTTACATCCATAGCTGTCAACGTTTCCCTTTTTTTAAGAGAAATTCCCTTATTCCAAATAGGATTCCTCGCAAGAAAAGGGAAAAGTTGACAGCTATGCTTACATCCCTTTCAGAGACCTTATCCATCTTTGTTGCCAGCAAAGAGATGAAACAAATATGAGTTGTACAATGTGTCTAAACTGCGTATTTATATTCAGAATCTGAAGGAATGATTTATTGCTTTGTTATTGATAAATTATGCAATTTGCTATTACGCAAACATGCATGTTATTTGGGAGCACCAAGTACGAGGCGACACCTTGGGAACTAATTGGTTTATTGTGGCATGAGCTCTGCTTATTCTGGTGCAAAAGCAGTGGATTGAATTTCTTACTCAACATTTTGAAAGTTGTACATATACAGAAGAAGAACCTTGCCAGATCAAATCAAAGGTCCATTTAGCCCAGCATCCTGTTCAGAATTTGCAGTTTGCATATGGCTAGTTAAACTGCAATTAGCAATTTGTGAACAGTTAATTGGCTATGTATTCACTTTTTAATATACAATCCCCATAGCAAACTTGTTACTATGTTCAGTTATGGTTGCTTTACCTTAAAAAAAGGATGTTGTACATTCAGGGGGGGGGGGAAGGCAACCAAAATGATCCAGGGGATTGAGCAGCTCCCCTGTGATGAGAGGTTAAAACCTTGGTTGGCCTTTTAATACAGAGAAAATGTGAGCGGCGACATGGTAGGAGTGTAGAAAATGATGTATGGTAGGAGAAAGCAGATAGAGGCAAGTTTTTCTCTTGCTCTCTCCTAACATTAGAACTTGTAGAAGCTGCATGTTGGAAGATTCAGGGCACACAAAAGAAAGCAATTCTTCACACAGTTTTATTGCCAAACTATGGATCTCACCCACCCAGGAGGCAGGGATAGCCAGCAATTTGGGAGGCTTTAAAAGAAGACCAGGCAGGTTCATGGAGGAGAAGGCTACTTGCCTTGATGGCTATGCTCTGTCTCCACTGTTGGGGGCAGCCTGCTTCAGAATACCAGTTGCTGGAAATCACAACGGGAGAGAGTCTGCTCCGGCTTGCAGGCTCCCTTTTGGGATTTGGTTGGCCACTGAGAGGACAGGATGCCCGATTAGATAGGCCACTGACCTGATCCTGTTCTTATATTCTTATGGCTATTGGCTGGTGTTGGTGGCTCAAAATGGAATTCCTTCATTCCAAAAGTTGACACCTTTCTGTTTGCAGTTTGGTGGTCTGTTGCATCTTCTTTGAGCGGGAGAGGATTCATCATTCGTGAACCAATAATCCGGAGTTTTCATTGAGTTAATCTGCAGCGGGGTTTGTTTTCTTTTCATCTACCTGTGAATCGGGTTTACTCTGCATTCTTCATGAATCCAAACCTTGCTTTTTATGAATCTACTTTACTGCTCTTTCAAAACTCAATGCGACAGGAACTGGGATTGTTGATTGTTTACGGAACAGGTATTTTATAGTGGACCTCCAGGAAGAACTAAAAAAAAAAAAGCTGCCAAATTTAATTCTTCCAGATAATTCCAGCGCGAAACTGGATAATCGCCCCCAAACAGATGACTCAAGGGGGCTTGGAACGTTCGCCTTCCTTTGCGCGGAGTGGCCCGGCGCAGCTGTGGGCGGTTCCTCGCGGGGCGCTCCGCCCGCCCTCCTCCAATCAGAAGTCGAGCAGGCCTCCCGAGGCGCTCGCCTGCATTTCCATTCATCTCCCGCAGGAGACAGGAGCCGCGCACGTGCCGGCGAGTCCCTCTCGAGAGCCCAGCAAAGGCGGACGAGCGCGAGGGCGGGAAAAAGCTCGCGGGCGGCCTGGGCGAGCGACGTCTTTCCCGGGAGTCGCTCCGCGCCCCCTCAGGGGACTTTCCCGCCCAGCGTCTCTTGGGCTGCGCGCGGCGAGTCTGTGCAGCTCCCGCGCCTTTTTTTTTATGGCGCTAGGACCCAGGCGAGTCTGTCTCTCGTGAGTCAGTTGCCGCAACAGCAGCGGCGGCTCGGTCGGAGTTGAGCGAGAGCGCCGTGGATGAGGCTGCGGCGCGCGCGCGAAGTGAATGGCTCGCGTGCGTTGGGAAAGTGGCCACGGAGCGAGGCGCTCGAGGATCCCGTGCGTGAGCCTGCGCGACGGCGCCTATAGCGGCGGCAGCAGCAGCAGCAGCGGCAGCAGCAGCTCCTAGGGGGGCCTCTCTCCACCTGCCCGCGGTCGCAGCGCTGAGGTGAGTCGCCAGCCCGCCTTGGGCCAATAGACGCAGCAGGCGCGTGAGGAGAAGTTGCTGCTGGGCTGCCCGGGCGCGGAGCGGCCGGCCGCAGGGGACGCGAGCCAACTCCCAAGCCCGCAGGCTGCGGTCCCGGGGCTGTCACTGGAAATGAAGGTCCCTCGTGGGGTTGGACCAAGCAAGCCCAGCAGCCTCTGGGATGAGCGAAGATTAGTGGGGAGCAGCAGCCCCGTCCGAAAGTCGTGGCTTAGAGGGCGCAGGGGTCCCTCATCAAATAAATAAATCCATAAACGGCGTGAGTGTAGCCCGTTTTCGCCTAGTTCCGCGTATGGTCGCACGGGGGGGGGGGGGGAATGCCTATGGCATTCTGGTGTAAATCAGGGCACAGGCTGTGGTTCTCTCGCGCTGTTTTTACACTTTTTAAAGCCCCCAGACACGTACAGGGTTGAGTTCCCCTCCAGCTACAAACTCCCTGCTGGGACAGGATGGAAACTGACGGTGCTCATTGATTTATGGTTTGTGATTAAGCTTTTTCCCCCACCCCTGAAAGCGAATGCCAGCCAGAAGGGGAAAGAGGCGAGCAGATGAGCGGGAGGGGGTTGTTTTGTTTTTGTAGCTCCTTGGGACAGTTTGTGGATCTGTTTCTTCCACCCCTTAACTTTTGAGCATTGCCTTGTCCAGTGGGAAACCTGCAGGAAATAAATGGATATATGAATAGTGTGCTCGTCCGGCTGGTTTTCCCCCCAAATTGTCACAAGCTTGGAAATTTGTGAGCATCGAAGTGTATTACTGTAAATCCTTTGTATAAACTAGGTGTGGGTTTTCTCTTGTACAGCATAACGTAGCCTTGTACCTTAGCTTAACTGAAAACATGCATCAAAACTTTGTTGTTACGCTGTAGGAAGAGATTCTGTCTAGAACTCCTCATGTTAGCTTTACTTTCTCTTACCTGGTTCCAGTGATGCTCTCATTGTTTGATCGACATTCCATCATTAAATAATTCCATGGCACTGTACTGCTATAAAATGAGAAACGTCATTATGGTCCATGAAATTGTATTATTGGGGGGGGGGGGGAGTCAGGCATTCGCCTACAGGACAAAAAAAGATAATAAGGACCAACAGCCAAATGGGTTAGATGAGTCATATATTGAGCCAAAGATGATCAGGACCTTAACATCAAGTATCTGAATCATTGCTTAACAATCTTTGAAACATCTGGAGACATTGTTCAGTGATACAGTCACTTTCAAAGGAGTATGTGGAATTGGGATAACGATAATTCAGCAACTTGAGAAATGCAGAGAACTCACCCTTAAGGGACAAAATCTGTTTCACAAGATGCTAGGAGAGGAAGTCATGAAGTTTCTGTTGCTCATTACTTTCTCCTAGTATTAGGTAAGCACAACTTTGCTCAGAAGCAACCTTGCTCTTCTTCTTTTAGTTGTTCTCTGTTTTCTCATTTTAAAAATGGGCAGAAAGCTAAAGAGTTGTGAAATTGTGTCTGTTCAACTTGCTTCAAAGTGTCAAAGTTTCAATTCAAGAAAACTAACTTGTTTCTGAATGGAAAGTGCTTATCCTTTACACAGTACAACATACCAAGATAATTTCAGCTGGTATATTATGAAGTCTGAAGTTGTGTTGGTGAGATAGATCCCACTTGTTGATGCAGATTTGTTTTGCTTATGTACACATTAAAATTCTGTGTCACTTGCATGTATTTCAAAGGGGGGGAAGTCTGTTTCAAGACTCACGTACAGATCGCTGTAGTTTGTTTTCTAAGCATCAGTTTAAAGAAGAGGTGTATTTATTATTTGTACTAAACAATTTAATTCTGCTTGTATTGTGGTTGTGTTTCAACTGTTGAAAATGAAACTGTTGCATTTTTGCTTAAACACCATAAAGTGTAGCATGCATGGAAATACAGTAGTACAAAATTCAGTTCTGTCACATAATGTCAGTCCAGGCCAGGCTGATGGAGCTCTCCCAGACCATCCATTACAGTTTTTGAAAATGTCACTGTTTATCATGGCCATTTAAAGCAATGGTGACCTCTGCTGGCAATTCCCATCTAAAAAATATGTGCTGAATTCAGCCATCTGATAAACATGAATTGTTCCTGATTGATTTAATAACATGCATTAAAGTAGGTTGGCTAATAAAACCATGAAGTTCACTTACACAGTTGTAATGACATTAATGGAGTTTGCTTCTAAGTAAGCGTACATAGGATAAAGTTGTAAAAAAAAAATCCCTATTCTACCACCTCTCCACATGTGTTCTTCAGTTTTGTACTGTTTTGTGAGCTAGATTACACATATAGATTCCATTTTTTTGGTTTATGTTGCTTGCCAGAAACCCTGTCTGTTTTCGAGGTGAAGGAGTAGTTTTAATAATATAACAAAATTTCAGGGGGAAGACTGTTCCACATGAATATCTGGCATTTCAGATGGAAATAGTTTACTTTGTTATTGGTTAAACATTAAGCAATCCATGGTCTGGAATTAATTCACCTATAGAAGCAGGGGGGAGATTCTCTGCTTTTGGGGTTTTTTCTCTTTCTCTTGGCCTTTGTATGATTACCAGAAGACAAAAGAGATAGATATACAGTTGAGTTACAGGTAGATGAGAGAGAACTTACTCGTGCGTACACATGCAGCTGTCTTGCAGTTAATGGTGCTTGCCTAATTTAACCCTGCTTTGGTCTTCTAGCATTAACATTAGTGGAAATAGTAGACCACCCATAAGACTGTAAATGATAGCAAAAACTTTGTAGTAATGAACATGAGAATGCAGAGGTCTTTATAGAAAACAACTGCAATACACACACACACATCTATACATCAAAATTAGTTTTTGTCTACCAAGGCAATAATTCAATGTTGGCTCAGAATCTTGAGATCTGGACTTGATAATAGCTACTGTGCTTGGAAAATCAGCTTCTGGATAACAGAAAATAGCCAAATGGTGCTGTTTTAAATATTGAAAGCACTCAGAGAGTTTGTTCAAATGGCAGATTCCCCAATACTGAAGTGTTAAACTAGAAGTAGATGATAAAAATGTAGAGAGGTGTAAATGAATGTAAAAGTACCTAAGGAAAGATTTTATCTGCTTTATCTTGTTAAGTCAGTTGGATACATTTTAAGTAGACTAATAGATGCAATAATGATAATTCAGTGAGTTCCCATTTGCTATAATTGTGTCTTCCAGTTGGAATCACCAAAGAGATCAAAATGCAGCCCCTTTGAGACAAAGGGGGAAAGCAAAATAACAACACAAATATCAGTAAATCCCATGGTGACCTCTAAAACATGCTATCCTGTATAAGTCAGTTCAAAATTAATTCCCATTGAGTTTCCAGGTCAGAGTGAATAAGACTGCAGCCTAAAAAGTAAAAAGGCAGTAGCAGTTTGTTGTTGGCATCTGTCCGTCTTGAGAGAGAATGGAGTGGGCATTAACAGCCCTGCAGTGACCTCTTCAGGCCTCAGCAGTGTGTATGGAGGTCCTGGGCTTGGCTGCAGGAGTTGCTGGTAGGAGGTGTACGAGGCCCTATCTTAGAGACTGCACTCCAAGTTTGTGTAGGGTTTATTTTTTAGCCTCTCCTTCTCTTAAATATACCCCACAAGGCAGCGGAGGCTTAGGATCAGAGTTTTTGTTCTCCTAGGTAAGCTACCTTCCCAGGTTGACGAGCCCCATCTGCCCCAGTACAGCAGAATAGAATGATAATCTGCAAAAAGACTGCTGAAATTATGCATTCTTCACCCCCCATTTAAAAGTGTGGTACAAACCTCTCATGGGAGAGGGTACCAGTTCTTGGCTGCTGAACTAAATGTCTCAGAAATGTAGGGGAGATTGTAGGGATTCTTGAGAAATACTGGCCCCAGGCCATTTGGGGTTTCAGAGGTCAAAACCAGCTCCTTGCATTAAGCCTGGAAACAAGATCAGTTAAGCTGGTACAAGATCTGTGTAATATGAACTGATTGACTGGCTCCTGTCCAAGCTTCTGGTTGCTGAAATCTGAAACTTCCAGATTGTCTTCAAGTGCAGCCCCACATAGTGAACATTAAAGTGGTCTGATCTGAAGGTGAATGACTGAGACCAGGTCTGGTTTATCAAAAAGAAAGAAAGAGAAAGGGACAGTTATCATGTAAGCTGTAAGGACGTATTTCCTGCAACCACTGCCACCAGAATATTGAACCATCACATTTCTATCTATCTAGAGTTAACAGCCCTAGTCCAGATTTGTTTACTCTTCTGTGGTATCTTCTAAAGTGCATTCATACACCTCAGGTGGGGGGGCTAGAATAATAGAATTGTAGAGTTGGAAGGTATCCCAAGAGTCATCTGGTTCAACCCTGTGCAATGCAGGAATTAACATAACTTCAAGAAGAACCAGCAATCCTGGACCAAATTGGAGAGGCATCTTTTACATTTGCAATATTCCCTTTGCTTAATGTAAACAAACTTCTATTTCCTTCTTCTTGTTATGGGTTCAATTCAACTGAGCCACAGTGTCCTAAAAATGTTCTTTGCCTTTGCAGTTACCCTCACGATCGAAAATGACAGGTGAAATTAATTTAAAGGCAGCTAATATTAATATAACAGCTTCTTTTTCTTGTTATTACAATCTTTGGTTTATGCTTCATACAGAGACATTTAAAAGATTTGTATGTGATTAAAGCTAGAGTAGAACTGAAGTACATAGTCAACAGCTCAAAGCTCAATGGCTTATGCAAGAGTTTGTGGCTCCTATGAGTTACTTGAAATGTGGAGCAAAGCAATATTCCTTGTAGTTTTAAAATCATATCAGACTCAAGCTGAATTATTAAATGTGCATCAATATGACTGGAAGGAGGATTTTACATCACTTTTTAAATTGAATTATATATGTCTAGAATTGGATGGAACCTTGTAACCCCCTTTCTGCTGCAGGAGATGCAGACCTAGAACATTCTCAATAGATCGTTGTCCCTACCAACCCTCTACCTAATTATTTCCATTTGTAACTGCTTTCACCTACAAGACATTTCCCCTAATATTCTCCTAAAGTGAACCAATGTGGTGTCATGGTTGTAGTGTTGTACTAGGGCCTAGGAGGTCCAGCTCCAAGGGCCTTCTGGTGGTTCCCTCCCTGTGAGAAGTGAGGTTATAGGGAACCAGGCAGAGGCCTTCTCGGTAGTGGTGCCCCCCCCTGTGGAATGCTCTCCCATCAGATGTCAAGGAAATAAACAGACATCTGAAGGCAGATGTTTTATCATGTTTTCAATATTCTGTTGGAAGCCACCCAGAGTGGCTGGGGAAATCCAGCCAGATGGGCGGAGTATAAATAATAAATAATAATAATTATATTATAGGAGACAGGGGTTCAATTCCACAGAAACAGAATTGAGTGTTCTGATGGTTCCTAAGCTGTCCCAGGGAAAGAGTGGAGCAAATCAGAGGGTTTCTTCCTGTTACCAGAGCATCAACTACTTGTTCAGCACCATTGCTGTTGCCTGTTTTACCAGTCATAAGGCCAGCAGAAGAATGAGAGTTGGGCTGAGTAGATGGGATTTTCTTCTCCATTGAAGCCCTGGGCGTTTCATCTCTGTCCATCCCAGCAGCACAATAGTAATATAATAGCCCTTTTTGAGATGGATGTGTAAAAAGCAATCTTCCTTCCATCATAGCATTGGGCTTGGTGGAAAGGTTTCTCTCTGCCCTGCAGTGCCCAACCCAGCACCATGATGGGGAGAAAATTCCCTCCGCACATCAGCAAAGGAATGGGGAGGGTATTGTGTATACAGTGGTACCTCTGGTTACGTACTTAATTCGTTCCGGAGGTCCATTCTTAACCTGAAACTGTTCTTAACCTGAAGCACCACTTTAGCTAATGGGGCCTCCCACTGCTGCCGTGCCACTGCTGTGCCATTTCTGTTCTCATCCTGAAGCAAAGTTCTTAACCCGAGGTACTGTTTCTGGATTAGCGGAGTCTGTAACTTGAAGAGTATGTAACCAACCTGAAGTGTGTGTAACCCAAGGTATCACTATATATCTCTTCCTCTGTGTGTCTTTGTTCCTTGGGCTGAAAAGGGTGAGCCAGCCCTATTTTAAGCACTCTGCTTTTGTTTATTATGAGAATAAGCCTTTCATTATTAAGACTTCATGCATTTCTGCAGATATCCATAACTGAGATGATTATGACTGCCTAGAACCTCCATAACTAAGGAAGATGTAATACATCTGTCGCTCTAATGCAGTGATCTAAGTGCTTGTGCTTGGGATTCAGTTTGTAATTCTAGTTCTGATCTAGTAATAATGTTGTTTTAGAAGAGAACCCTTTATGTTTGTAACCTTTCCCACAGATCTGGGTTGGCTTGATCATGGTATATGAAACTTACAGGAGATTAGGTAATGAAGTGCAGAGTCAGTTCCTGTACCCTTTTCAGGCAGGTATTTCTACCTGTTAGGTAAAGAATGATGCTGGCTCCCAGGAATTTTAAACATTTAAACTGTCCTGCATAGCGTATCTAAATATTTGAAACTGAATACTATTGATTTTATAATTTGTTATTTATATCAAATTATTGGAAAACAGTTTAAGCACATAAAAAACCAGCAGAACAAAAATGGAAGTACAATAGGTTATTTCACTCTTTAAATTAATCTGACATATGCGAATTCTTGGATCCTAGTAATTGCAATTCATTCTGGGGCAGGGGAGCCTCGTGGTCAAATGTAGCAAGCCAATGGAACACTTAATTTTTTTCCTTGTAAATCTTCCAGTAGGTCCAGCCAGAAAGGCTCTTAAGAACTATATGCAAAACTGTCCCCTTTTTACTCCTTCTTGTGCCTTTGACAACAGGTTGACATGCAGATATCAAAGAGGAGAGAAAAAGCTTTACCAGTTCAACTACTGCTTCTGCATTTGCTGTTAAGGACACAGGAGCAGGTTAAAAGTCAGGCACCCCTAACTTTATGGAGCATTTGATCTAAAACTTCCAAAGGGAAAATAACCTGTGTTTCCTCTCATCTCGTGTCTTAAATGGTGAGCGTACCTAACAAACAAAACCTACTAGATCAAGTCAGCTCCAGTGTGACATGCAGAATACTGTGGGTGGCATTTTGATAAATAGAGAGAAGTCTTAGTAGCAGGGTTTCTAAAATTCAGGCAGAATCTGTGTTCGAACTGACCTTTTTTCAGCATTGCTTATCAGCTTGTGTGTCAGTGTTCACTCTAAGGAACACTTTGGAATCTTGAAGAGGAGAGAAATATTTGCTTCCCAGGAAACATCTTTTTCTTCTCTTTCCAAGGGTTCTGGGTTTATGGTATTACAGGCTTTAAAGAAAAGAAGGTCTATTGGCAAGTAGCCATATCAAAATCCAATTTTCCATTACTGGGAACAGTAACAACATATGATTATACTTTCCAAGTTCCTCTGATGAATCTACCTTGAGCAGTGGTAAGGAAGATGAGAGGGATTGGGTTAAATGGGTGCAGAGGGAAGAATGTATTCTAGCTAATGACAGGCAGAATCATGGGCAATCATAAACCACTTTCTGTAGCACTAAATGATAACAGTCATTTTGTGTAGCAAACCTACGTTGGTCCCAAACCTGAAGCCCAAGTAATTTGCAATAAAGCTTTAGAGAAGTTTATACTGCTGGAAACTCTTGAGCATGAACCTTCAAAAGCATCCTGATGGGCTCTTTAAAAAGCTATATAATGAAGATCCAAAATAGCTCTCCTTTTACATGTCGTGCTTTCATTAACAATGCCCTATTGAAAGATCACTTAATTTAATAAGAGGGAATTTAAAGCAAATCTATGAGCATAAACCTGCTTATAAAAAATGCTCAGATTCACAGGAATTTGCTTGAGGTACCAATTGGATAATGTGTTGGAAGCCAAATTATCACACTGTGGCCACTGTAGCAAATTATTGGCCATGTCTATTCAAGTTATACTCAGAAGAAGGGAATGGGGTAAAAGAGAGGATGTTCCTCCTGTTTCAACACCTATTGTTTTTCTTTTTTTAAAAACGTTGCAGATGTAAAGCAGACCAAAGCATTGCATGTATGGTGGTATGTTTTAACACACATGCCACGGTTTGTGTTGTAAGGGCACTTTTACTACTATGAGGAAATGTGAGAGATTCCTGTTATAATTGCTTCTCAGCATGGAAAACAGTGTTGTTATTATGTTAATGAAGCAACAGACACCCAACAGAAACTACTGTTGGAGTCTTTATTTACCCCAGTGTTCAGCTATACAGCTTTGCTACCCCTACAATTGTAGAATTGTATCTGAAAACCTAACACGCTTGGTATGTGTGTTTGCTTGGTATGTATGATGCATACTTGGTATATGTGTTTAGCACCAGAAGGGGGCAGAGAAGAGAGATGTGCTCAGGAAACCCAGATTAACCACATACATGTAATTTAATCTAAAATGTATGTGTACAGTTACTTTAAATTACCCATTGTGCCTCCCAAAAACATTTTTCACTGAATTTAGTTATTTTTGGCTTAAGACCTTAGGCCTGACTCATGGGTAGTAAATATGAAAGAGACCTAAACACACTGGCTTGACAGACAAGGCAGCACATTATTGGGGTGTGATGCGTAGGTATCCATACCAGCTTGGTTTACTAGGTGCTACTTCAGATGTAGTGCCTGTTGCTTTAACAGATCCATTCTCTCATTTTCCTCCACAACTATAGCAGGCTGTACTGTAGCTGTGGTTCACCACTGATGGAGAAGAAGACAAGCCCTGCTGCTATGGAGCTCTAAAAGCAAGCAACAAGTTGGTTGGAGTCAGGGCAGAGCTAGGAAGCCCACAATGGGATGCTTGGATTTCTCATATGGGTGCCAAAAGTTGGATCTCGGGTGTTGGTTGTTTCTTTTTTTTTCTTTTTCTTAATAGGTTTAGGCCACTTAAAATGTGGGGTTGCCAAATCCAGACCTTTTTTCCAATGAGCTCATGGCGGTGTACAAGGTTCTCCCCCTCTTCCAGGTGCCAGTCCAACTGTCACACCACACTGTTTCTCAGACTTCCTGGGTTTTTGTCCTACAGCTTCAGTGTAGTTATACACACAGAATTTATTCAACTGGTCTGCAATCTCTTTATACTTATTTAGCACATCTTTAGTTCACTTGTCATCTGACTTCCTCCCAGCTGGATTTTCTACTTCTGGGGAACTTAAAGATATATATTTTTTAAAATCCTTGTTCTTAATTTTCTTAGTGACAAGAGCCTCAAATTCTTTACTTCGTTTCCCACCCATCTTCATCCACTTCTTTTTTGTGTTTGTGTGTGCGCACGTGCCTGTTTGTGACTCTTTTTGTTCTGATTTGTAGAAGAGACCCCATTTTCTGAAGGAACCCTTCTTGCTTGTATATAATATAAATATGCCCAGATTGTGTCAGAAGTAGGAGCTTGTGGATGTATATCACATTGAAACCAGTAGTATTAAGCTATCAGCAAATTCCCCTCTGCTATATTGTTTTGTTGAAAGATGCATATTTAAGCAGCAGAGACTGCACTGATTTTCAGCTGAGCAGGTTCAGGCATAGTTACAGGAATTCACCCAATAGCAGGTATGGTGATTTATTTGGCTGTGCTTTGGGGGATTTTCCTCTGTCTTGGTTAAATGTGACAACTGTTGTCAAAAATATAATCACAGGTCTTGCCTCTAACACTGAGCTGCAATAAACATGACTGTAAAATTTTTAGCCTGGCAGTGGGTCATTTATTTTATTTTTGAATAGCTATGCAAGTTCCAGTTTCAAAGCTGCTATGCTTAAGGCTTATTTAGCTCCTCTGTGGGGTGGTGACTGTTTGGGAAACTAATAAAAGATTAGGCTCCATTTGACAGCTTTGAACCACACAGAGGAAATTAGTGGAATTCGTATTCCAACGAGAGATGGATTATTGCTTTGCCAGTTTCATGTTACGTGAAATGTACCTCTGCTTTTCTTGCCACCTAAGACCCCCCCTTTTTTTGTATTCTAAACAGTATTAAGGCTTGGAGTTTTGTTTTTATGGCTCTCATTAATTTAACAGTTTTTCTAAAGACTGTGAAATCATGGGTCTCAAGGGGCATTTTTTAAATAGATGTCAGCTCCACTCATTTTTATAGTGTGGTTTGTTTCCTATACAGCACAGTCCTGCTTCTCTTCTCTCCTGCACCCAAGAGTGTGTGCAGATGAATGTGGCCTTGGAAGAAAGTTGCATGCTTCAAAGCAGGAAAGTGGACTAACAATGGCAGTATGCTTGTATAATGGCACTCAAGTAAACAGACATTCAAGAGAATTCCATTTAGATTTAGGCATCAAATTAGGGGCATCTGTCATCCCCTCCCCCCCAAAAAATATTGTAGGCTCTATCAGCCATATAATCACTCAGGTGATCAGAGACAGATAATGATAGAATTGTAGAGTTGGAAGGGACCCCAAGGGTCATCTAGTCCAACCCCCTGCATTGCAGGAATATCAGCTAAAGCATCCATGACAGATGGCCAGCCAACCTCTGCTTAAAAACCTCCAATGAAGGAGATATAGAAATAAAAGTCAAATATTTTCAAAATTCCAGGTACTGCAGTTAATATAAAGTTCTGAAAATTTGCAATTATGTTCCCTGTGAGACGTATGGATAAATTCCACCCCCACCCCCACCCCCACCCCCCAATGATGAAGGCATTCTCAATTATCTACTGTTATGGAATAAGTTATAACATGTACTGTACTGTAACTTAAGTGCAATTCTGTTTTTTTAACAAAGCACCAGAATCTTGAAGCTTCCCTCTTAACCCTGTTTTTTTAAAGGGGTGAGGGATATGAGACTCTCCACATGTTGTTGGGACTTTCTTTCCCCATCAACTCCAGCCACCTTGGGCAATCGTCATGGATTATGGGAGTTGAAGTCCAGCAACATATAGGGCCCCAGATTCCCAACCCCTGCTTTATTACAAAGGTTTTGTAAACCCATGGCTCCACCATCCTAGGAATGGCACTGACAACTCTGAATGTTATGCAAGGCTCTCCTTCTCCACAGTCCTCTCCATTCTGCCTCACCCTCTAAAAGCCACTTTTATTGCATATTCAATGGGGCTTTGCATGAGTGCTTTGGGTAGCTGTATCTACATTGGGTCTCAGATTGTTCTCCTGCATTAACACTGGGTCCCCTGTGCTGGTTTATGTGCACCATTACTTCAGAGCAAGATGGCATACTTGGACTCTAAAGTAAGGTTACCATTTGTCACTGAAGGATATGCATTTGAGGACTTTAAAGTGGATGGAGTCCCATTCCAGTTCCTTTCCAGCAGAAGCATATTTTCATACAAAGGCTAATGTTGCTTGGTTTGACCTTATTCATTTTCTGCTTGGGTCCAGAAGTGTCAAACTCAGTTTCTGTTATTTTACTTTCAAAAACCCCCAGACCAAATCCAAATAAATATAAAGTAAAACTAAAAAACATTTACAGTGGTACCTCAGGTTACGAACATAATTCTTTCTAGAGGTGCATTCTTAACCCGAAACCGTTCTTAACCTGAGGCATGCTTTTGCTAATGGGGCTTCCCGCTGCCGCTACACCCACACCACCGCCATTCAATTTCCATTCTCATCCTGGGGCAAAGTTCTCAACCCGAGGTACTACTTCTGGGTTAGCGGAGTTTGTAACCTGAAGCATTTGTAACCCAAGGTACCACTGTACTGGTAGTTTTCAAGGAGTCAAATGCTGAGAAAAGCAGAAGAAAGCAGAACGTGAAAACTAGTCCTTTCCCATTATTACTTGATGCAGAAAACAAACAAAACAAAGACATAGTATTCAACCATGGAAGAAAAAATAGAACATAGACTGTAATCCTGTGCACATTAGGCTGCTTAGATTCCATTGATGTAGGCAAGATGTAAACCAGGGGTCAGCAAACTTTTCCAGCAGGAGGCCGGTCCACTGTCCCTCAGACCTTGTGGGGGCCAGACTATATTTTGAAGGGAAAAAATGAACAAATTCCTGTGCCCCACAAGTAACCCAGAGATGCATTTTAAATAAAAGGACACATTCTACTCATGTAAAAACACGCTGATTCCCGGACTGTCCGGCGATTGGGCCAGCCCTGGCCCCCGGGCCTTAGTTTGCCTACCCATGATGTAAACATTCCCACTGTGCATGAATGCAGTCATAGAAAGTTTTTTTAAAAAACCGTTCACATTCAATTTGCACTGTAGGTTCCCCAATCCTACTCAATATCACTGTATTTCCGGTTGAACCTACTTGTAATAGGGTTTTCATATCAATAGACAGTTAACTTATTAAAAGCTATTGTAATCCCAGTTGCAAAGTCTTGAGCTTCGCAATGCCATGTGCAAGATTTCAAGATTGGACATAGTGATAAAAAGGTGTAGCTTTAGAAGAGGAAGGCTGGCCAGCATGTGTGGAACAATATCTTCTAGGAGTCAGAGGCTCCTACTTCAAAACAAGAGATAATGCAGCACATATTTGGGAACTAAAGTTACAACTTGTCAGAAACGATTTTAAAAAGTTTCACATATGAGTACAGGACAGAAAATATTTTTCAGTTACTTGGGAAACTTCTCCTTCAGCTAGATTTGGTAAATATCGGACAAGCAAAATCCAAGCCGAGAAATTTCAAGTTACATGTCTTATAGATTATAGACTTTAAGAAAATTATAAAAGTGTAAATTAGGTCATGGTTGGCTCAGACAGTTTATTTTAGTACACTAGTCCATAGTAATTGAATCCATTTAAAATAAATCTGCCTTGAAATATGATACTGTGAATGACAAAGCCATTTTAATAAATATAAAAAGTCAGGATCACTCTCTATTCAGGTCAGTGGGGCAGAATGCCTTGCATCAGGACTGCCTGTGAACCAGAGGGTTTGGTAACTACTAGCCAAATTATTTCCATATGTGTGGTCTCAGTACCGTAAGGCAAAAATGTGACTTTAGACAATTAAAATGTTAAGTAACATGTATAACTGCTTGGCAGCATTGCCAAAGTATATCGCTAGTTGAATCTCTAATTGTTCACATTTAGGCAGAATATACATTACACCAGTAAAATGTTTTAGCAAGGAGACAAATCAAGATAATGTTATCTATTTGAGAGGAACCCCGCAGTCTGTTCCATCTGGAAAGCTTATCTCCCCTTTGATTTTTGTTCTGCTTGTATATATTGCCTCCCATATTCATCCCTGTCATTCTTGCAGTCCTAATTTAACATTTGGGAATTCGTGGTTTACCAAAGTCCTAACCCAAGCAAATCTTCTAACTTTCAGTATCTTTCCTATAATGTACCTCTTGGCTTGACACTCTTTCAGCGATGTAATTAAGTAACTTTTGTGCAGAGAAAGTCATGCAGCATGATCTTCTTACAGTGATATAAATTACAGAGATGGTGATTCTCAGCCCCTATTTATGCTGTTGCAGTCCCATTGAATTAATGGCATTCCATCAGTGCAAGTTATCTTATGGCAAAACTAGACATAGTAATGCAGTTTGGTTGTGCACAGCTGTTTTTTCTTCAACTAGTAGCCAGCACAGTGGGACTGCGAAATAGCATGGTGCACTTTGGTTCTCTGCTCTTCTTGTAGTTCTGATTGGAATTGAATGCTTTACCTCCTATTTGTAATGGAAGAAAAGTTCCAATTGATTCCCATTGTGAGTAGCAGGCATGGGATGGGGGTTGCAGGGGGACTGTGGTGAAGGCAAAGGGTTAAAGCCTTCACACACACACACACACACACACACACACACACACACACACCACAATCTTGATCTGTCTTGAGGGTCCCATGTAGCATCTACTAGTTAAAGGGGGGGGGGGGCGATACAGCTGCACAGAACTAAAGTATATTACAAACTTCACATCAGTTTGGCTTGTTTATCCCATTTTAGCAATAAGGTTATTCTTCCATTGATGGGAAGGCAGGAAATAGTGTCATAATATTATGTTGCTCCAATCATCCTGTTTGCCTCATATCATTGCTGTTTAATTTATGAGCTATTGCTCCGACAAGTTAGAAGTTAACATGTCAGGAAATGCACAGCCCTGAAAATTTATTGTGCTCCAACCAGACAAAAGCCACTTTCCAAAGCAAACTGAATTAAGACTCAGTGGCTCATTTATAACATTTTTGGGCGCTGTTCTCTTCCGTTGTGGGGTCGGGGGGGGGCGGAGTATGTTTGTATTGGATTTTCAGCAAATGCAAAATTATTGCCCAGCAGGGAGAAGCTAGTTGAAAAATACAAACAACTCAGAAGAAAGAGGTTCTTCAGGGTTAATAAAGAAACCAGTGCACTAAAACACATTCAAAGAAGGAACTGGCTTCCTGTAAACTCCAGGAGTGTGCCACATTGGATAAAAATATTCAGTTTGGATAGGACTGGATAGATTGCTCGTGTTTCTCCTGAAGTGTCTGTGACACGTAAGGCTGGCACTTAAAGGCACAGTTGTAGTTTTTGTTTTAGCAGCCACATGATACCTAGAAATGTACCTGGTGAAGCTTTTGCTGGCATGGAGTTAAGAGGTGGGGAAAGCATCACTTAGCAAATTAAAGGCATTGACATGGGGCCAGAAAAAAAATATGATGACAGCTCTAATAAAAAGAAATAATGCAGCCCCTACTGACATCATGTCTAATTTACAACATTTGATAGCAGGATGTAGAGATGATGTGTGCTAAAGTTATGTGAGTAGTATTGCGTGTAAGCCAGTGTAGTGCCAAAAGAGCCAAATTCGCAAATAGACCATGACCAGTCACATTCCCATGATGGCTATTATAAAGCTGATTTTATAATATTTACATACTTTCTTCATTCCTAAGTACTTGGCTTCTTGCAGCTGTGACACTGCTTCCTTCGATCATACTGTAGGTGTAGACATCTTGTACTATTACTGCATCTCACTTAACGTTGGGAGAAACACAAGTGCTTTTACTAGCTCCACCTGAAACAGTAAGGAATTGGGACTTTCAGGACCTAATCTCAACTGCAGTGCTATTGATAACTGTGTAACAGCACTTCTCATCAGATGCCATACGCCAGGGCTGGGGAACGTTTCAGCCTGCAGAAGTTGTTGGACTTCAATTCTTATCAGCTCTAGTCAGCATAGTCAGGGATGATGGGAATTATATTGCTGCAGTATCGGTGGAGGGTGGACAGAGGTTCTCCAGCTCTGCTCTCAACTTTTGCCACCTTTCCCACTCATTGGATTGCATTTTACTGGTGGCTGCTATTAATAATATGTCTGGTGATGCTTGTTTTCTTGTCGTATTTGCCATGCTTTGATTCGCAATCCAAAGAAATGAAACATTACCCAAAGAGACACACCTCTTCTAATCAAGCGGTCAGCTCTTCTGGCAAACAAGACAGGCAACTTACGTGATTCCAAGCCTCTTCTCCTATGTTATTTCATTTTATTTATTTCTCTGAATATTTGCACCCCGCCTTTTGTCTCAGATGGGCCCCTAAGGCAATTTGTAATCCATTAAAAGCAAACAATAAAATGCAAAAGTACAATAACTAATAAAAAGTAGTAACTTCTAAAATTGGAACCAATGAAACACATCCTTGCAGGGGAACAGAAACTCAGCCCAGACTAAAGGTCTGGCAAAACAGAAGAATGATTTTGCAGCTTGCAAGGTACAGTCATTAAAGAATGGACCAATCTGGCCTCCTGGAGAGGGAGTTCCATTAACAGGGCAATTCAGCTGAGAATGTTGTGTATTGTACTGTGTACTGTGGATTAGCTTAAATGCAGTGGGCCACAGGACAAGGCCTCTGGTGAAATATACAGTTTGTGAGCATGTTAATGTGGAAGAAGACAGTCCATCAAATAATCTGCCCCCAAATGGTTTAAAGACTTTGTATGTAATAATCAGCACTTCAAACTGGAGTCTAGAAATGATTTGGCAGACAGATTGAACAATGTTGCAGCCTTTAGTATTTTACTCTGGGATAAAGAATGACATTTATTGACGTGAATGTTCAGGAGAATACTTTTAGCTAATATAAAGAACTGTTGACATGTTTCCCTTGAAGAATAAGAAGTAATTACTCTTGAATGAGCTGAGTGATAAATTGCAGTTACCTTTCACACAGGTATGTGCCATGCTAAAGGCGCAGAAGTGTGCCTGTTTTTAAAAAGTTGGCAACTGGTGGTGTGAACTGTATTCCATAACAATATCACACCTAATTTACAACAGTTAATATAGCTTGGGGCTGAGATAAAGTGTGCTAATGCTGTGTTTCTGACAACAATGCAAAGCTGCATAGGCAAATCCACAAATATCTCACAGCCAGCATGTAGACAAGATTATGATAGTAGACTTCAATGAATAGCAGTAGGGGATTTAAACAAAAAAGCCCATACCCCACCCTTACCCATCCAAAGCACATGGGGTTCACGGGCTTGCCCCATTCCCCTTCCATTGAAGCATCCTGTGCATACATTATCTGAGCGGCATGGAACTTCATGGAAGTAGCTCCCTTGCATAAGCGTGCATCAGTTCATGGTCCCCTCCCAAGAAGTGGTACAAGTGAAACCCAAAGGCACAATCACCTGGCCTGGGAGGTTTGAACAATAAAGTTCTCCTGTGGAGGACCCAGTGCGTAAGCAGATGACCTTCCCTAGGTTGGGCTGTGAGGTGCATTTATTGTGTTGCTTCCATTCCTGTATTTCATTGCAAAATTAACCTGTTAGCCGTACATTGTTGATCAATCAGTTAAGGATGGCATGCCATGCAGAGAGTGCATGAATGTGATTTTGCTTTAGGGGAAGTGCTTCTCAGATCTCCTCTTCCAATTTTCCTCCACAAAACAGCAGCCCAGACATGTAGTCATTTTCCTGAGGCCTGATCCAAAAGCCATCAAAATTAAGATTTCCCCTCTGTGTATTGTTTGAAGTTACTGGCTTAGGAAGGGGGTGGGCCTGTGTACTGTTACCAAGATGAAGCAGTAAAATTTTCCAGTAGTGTATGTCTAACAAGTTTGTATCACTGAGCTAGTCCAAAACAGAGATACTCCCTTCCCATGTTGCTTTTCCTTTCTCCATTAGCTGCTTCCTTCCAGTTTTCCATTCCATTCTGTGGCAATCTTCTTCTTCACCTATGCCATACACCCTTGTTTCTCTTACTGTTTTCTCATTCCAGAAATCCTGTTCCATTGAGAATAAATCATGAGTCACAAGAGAGAAAAGTTCGCTTTCAGTAGTCTTTGTGGCAAGCAAGTGTGAGGCTTAAGGTTATTTTGCTTGCTTTTTTGTTGCTATGTTATTCCTAAAGTATTTTAACTTTTTTCCACTCAATACTGCAGAGATGTATAACTCTGCAGAGGAACATGAAAGCTGCTATGTTTTGCACTAGGTTTCAGTGCTGGACTATTATTTATTTACCGTGTATTTTGCTCTATAACACGCACCCGACCATAACACGCACGTAGTTTTTAGAGGAGGAAAATCCGTAGGCATGCCACCCGTAGGCATTCCCTCCATAACACACACAGACATTTCCCCTTACTTTTTAGGAGGAAAAAAGTGAGTGTTATGGTGCAAAAAATACGGTATTTATTTATATATACATACCCTGCCCATCTGGCTGGGTTTCCCCAGCCACTCTGGGCGGCTCCTAACCGAATATTAAAAACACAATACAGCATTAAACATTAAAAGCTTCCCTAAACAAGGCTGCCTTCAGATGTCTTTTAAAAGTAAGATAGTTGCTTATTTCCTTGACATCTGATGGGAGGGTGTTCCACAGGACAGATGCCACTACCGAGAAGGCCCTCTGCCTGGTTCCCTGTAACCTCGCTTCTCGCAGTGAGGGAACCACCAGAAGGCCCTCGGAGCTGGGGGGGGGTCACTTCCTCCAATCGCCCACCCGCCTGCCCGCCACTGCCAATCGCTTGCCACAGCGATCGCACACCTTGCAGTGGCCACCATTGTCTGCTTGCTCTCCACCACCAACAGCCCACCTGCCCACTTGCTGCAGCTGCCAGTCATCTACCCGCCTCACCACAGCCGCCAATCGCCTACCCAATTGCCACAGCCACAGCCAATCGTCAGCAGGCCTTACTGCAGCCACCAATCACCCACCAATTGCCGCTGCCAATCTCCTGCTTGCTGCTGCCATTAATTACATATCCCCCCTCTGCATTCACTATCCGTGTGTAAGACGACACCCAATTTTTGCCTATTCTTTTTTAGCAAAAAGCATCGTCTTATATACGGAAAAATACAGTATGTTCTATAAATACTGAACAAAAGTATCTTACTGCTTCCCAAATCCAACTCCCTCCAACTTTGGCTGCTCTTGACAATGCTTTCCTTCTTTTTCATCTCAGGCATTAGTATTAGTATTTTGAGTCCTATAAAATATAGGCAGGTTTTACTAAAACATATGAAAATTTAAGCCACAAAAGTATGTAAGGAAAGAGTATTCCATTTACAAGCTGCTGGTCTAGCCTGTATTATCAGAGCTGTATCTCAGTAGGACCTTAGTTTCTTCCAAAAATAGAAGTCAGCTTGTGATAGGAGTTAAGTGATGCCATTGTGCTCCTTCCTTTAGGGCTGTCAAATTTATTTCAAGCTGGTTATAATGCCTGTGTGTTTATAATCTCCAGCCCCCTCCATATTAACTGCTTCCTAATTTCTCACTGGTTTACAAAAATGGCAAAATACATGTAATGGCCAAGCTTTCCTGTTATAAATAAGGCAATCTGGAAAATTTTAATTTAAAAAATAAAGTAAAAATCAGTTGTCAGTCTTCAGGTATCATCAACTTGTCCTTTATCCTTCAGCAGCGAATGTCTAATCACTCTCTCTAGGACACTGATAATACTGTGAGCAGGATTTCTTCCCTGCTTCAGTTGGAACGTGCATCTTATCTTGTGCTATCGCAAGTCTTGTGTCAATAATACAATGCCTTGGAACATATTTTGTTTTTCCTGAACTAATTACAGGAACTGAGGAGTCTAAAAAAGAAACAATTTTCACTCTCCCACCCCACCCAAGACATGTCATAATTGGAATGGAAATTGCCCTCCCAGTGTAACTAAGGACCTTAGAAAAAAGTTCCCGTTGGTGCCAATGGGACTTGTCCCCATCAAAGCTCCTAGTCACATAGGGGTGGGTTTGGGGGCAGAGGGCAACTCCATTCTGATAGCTGTTGGAAAGCGAAGTGCTGACATCAGGCGGATAAGACCTGGAATCAACTCCCTGATCAGCCCTTAAACTGACCACATGGCATTGAATATGGCATATTATCTGTCTGTCTCATCCCAGAAGTCTTAACAAGAGGGAATCAAAGTACCATTTTGTACCCGTGTTGACTTACTCTCTTTGCATTCTCCCTCACACACCCTTCAGCCTAATTTACCACACAAAGTCTTTGAGGGGGGTAAATGGAATACATGCTGCCCTGAGCTCCTTAAAGGTGCCCTACATACAGTACAAATAATGTGTAATCTGAAACCTTTAAATGCTAATATTGTGCTTTTGCAGAATTAATTTGGGAATCGTGTGTGTGCCTGTGTGTGTATTCACACAGCATGAACCACTTTTAGTGTTTTTTTGAATTCTGACAAGTCCATATATAATGGAGGAATTGGCATAAGATCATGACTGTTCAGTTATATATCTTGAACCAATTATTCCAGATTAGTGAGGGAGGTTTGTTTTAATGCCTTATTAAATATTCCTTAAAGTGCATATAAAATGACCAGACAAGAGGGAAAATGTTTATGAAGCTTTTGCAGTGAATAGCCATGGCAATATAATGATACCAGACTGTAACCATGACCATCTGTTTTGCTGTCTAATTAATACTGACTTGCAGTAGATTGGAATATGGATTTTCCATCAGGCTTTGCCTAATTGCTGCTCTGCAGCTACATCACTGCGCATTGTGCTGACATTCTATGTTTGTGCACATCCTCACTGTAAACATGGCCTGCAGGTTCTGAGTCCTGATCTTTCCCCTACACATTCACCTATATTTAATGGAAGGTATAACAGTGCACCCATGGGATGCGGGTGGCGCTGTGTTCTAAACCACTGAGCCTCTTGGGCTTGCCAATCAGAAGGTCGGTGGTTCAAATCCCCACGACGGGGTGAGCTCCCGTTGCTCGGTCCCAACTCCTGCCAACCTAGCAGTTAGAAAGAACACCAAAAGTGCAAGTAGATAAATAGGTACCGCTCCGGTGGGAAGGTAAGCGGCATTTCTGTGCACTGCTCTGGTTGCGCCAGAAGCAGCTTAAGTCATGCTGGCCACACGACCCAGAAAAACTCTGCAGACAAACGCCAGCTCCCTCGGCCTGTAAAGCGAGATGAGCGCTGCAACCCCAGAGTCATTTGCAACTGGACTTAACTGTCAGGGGTCCTTTACCTTTTCCTTTTTATAACAGTGCAAGGATTACATGTAGTGCTGGCCCAAGACATTTTGCTGCCTGAAGTGAAGCAAAAATCCCCTTAATCCTACTAGGGCCAAACACTTTAGTATCACAGCAGGGCAGGGCAGGCAGGACCAGTGCTGGTTTTTGTTTGTTTCAGAATTTATCAGAATTCAGAAAATATCTGAATATAAAACATAGATAATAAAATAGTATTAAAACACATAAATCAACAAGAATTAAAAACTATCTAATTTGAGAAGGCTTCTGAGAAAAGAAAAGTTTTCAACGGATATTGAAAACTCTAACAAATATTGGGGTTGCTTCACTTTTGAAGAAAGGGAATGACAGAGAGCAGGTGCCACAGTGCTAAGGTCACATCATGCCTTACTGCAAAGGTGTATGTCACCATCAACAGATGCTCCTCCACAAATGTAAATGACTGGGGCAGTTTCTCAGATTCTGTTGTTCAGAATTGCATAGGGGTTTATGCACCGGTAGTATAACCTTGAACCTAGCTTAGTAGCAGATTGGCAGCCAGTGCATCACTATCAACAGAAGTGTCACATGTTCCTGATAAGATGCCCCAGAGAGCAACCATGCAGCAGTATTTTGTACTATCTGCAGCTTCCCAATCAAATGCAAGTGCAGACAAAAGATGGTATTTCTTCACACAGTGTATTGTTAAACTGCGGAGTTTGCTCCCACAGGAGACAGTGAGAGCCACCAACTTGGATGACTTTAACAGAAGATTAGACAATTTCACGGAGGATCAGGCTATCAGTGCTTTCTAGCCATGATGGCTATGCTGCCTTCCCAGTCATAGGTAGTGTGCTTCTGAATGCCACTGGCTGGAGACCGCAGGAGGGGAACATGCTATTGTACTCTAGTCCTGCTTGCAGGCTTCCCATTGGCCACTGTGAGAAGAAGATACTGGACTAGATGGGCCATTGGCCTGACCCAAGAAGCTCTTATTTTCTTAAGGGCAGCCTCATGTAAAGTGCATTAAAGTAATCCAGTCTAGAGGTTACCACTACATGGATCACTGTTGCCTAGCCAGGAACAGTTTTAGCTAGCATACCAGCTAGTGTCCTTGTGACTAAAGGCACTTGAGCCTTCAGTGACAATGCTGGATCAAGGAGTCACCCCAAATTACACACCTATTCTTTCAGGGGGGGGGGGAGTGCAGTCCCATTCAGAGAAAGCAACTGACCAATTTCCCAGACCTGGAAACTACTTGCCCACGTGGCCTCTTGCCTTTCTTAGATTTAATTTCAGTTTATTGGCTCTTATCCAGACAATTATTATTGAGACCAGGGATTAGTTTGTGACTTGCATGGCACCTCCTGATTCAGATGCTACAGACAAAGATCTATGTGTCATCCGTGTACTAATGAAACTGTGCTCCTCATGACCAACCCCAGTGGCCTCTTATAGATGTAGCATAGGGGACAAAATAGTGCCCTGTGGCACCCTGCAAAACAACTCCCAGCAGGCCAAAGGGCAATTGCCCATGCCCTGGAATCAGTCCTACAGGTAGGAGCAGCAGAGCCAGTGTAACACAGTATTCTGCACTCCCATCTCACAGAGCCAATCCAGTAGGATACTGTGGTCAATGGTATCAAAGGTCACTGAGAGATCAACAGGGTCACCCCCCTCCCCATATCTCTCCCTGTATATATGTACAGGCCTGAATTCAGATTGAAATGAATCTAGAAAATCAGTCTCATCCAAGAGTGCCTGCAGCTATGCCCTGACCACCCTCTATGATACCTTTCCCCAGAAAAGGTGTATCAGCAACAGGGTGGCAATTGTGAAGAACCACAAAAGGGCATTTCACCATAGATATTATGAATGGTTAAAAAGGAAAACCACTCAAAGAGGAATGAAATTAATGCTGTATTTATGTTTGACAATAAAATGTTTGAAATCTGGCCCATACTTCTAGAAAAGGTAGATTTTCACTTGCTGTGCAGGCGAATACCTGTAGATGCTTTGTTTTCGTTATCAAATCCACTCAAATATCTCTTGCATCAAATTTCTAGTTATTCCCATCCTCCCCCACAATTTACCCCAGGACAATAAGATTATCATCATAATTAAATATTTGCATATTACTATTTGCCTGGCTCAGGAAGCAGGATCGGTTTCCAGCTCATGCTCTTAGTCAGAAAATAAGCAACTTAATTTGTTTTGTTTAACCATCACAGCTCCTTTAATAAGAAAAATACCACCATGGTTCCCTCCACAACCCCTTTGAGGTTCTGATCCAACTAAAACGAGTCACTTCTAAAATCCAATGAGAACATTTAAATTAAGTTTTTCCCAACTAAATTTTCCCATTGTTTCGAATGGGACATGCAGCACAATCCTGCACATGTTTACTCAGAAGTAAGTTCCATTGTGTTTAGTGGGCCTTACTCCTAGGTAAGTATGTATAGGATTGCAGTCTTAGTCACATGCAGATTTACTCAGAAGCCCCACGATGCTCAGTTTCATCAAATATGAGTTAATCGTACTCATATTTGTATAAAACTTTCAAGTGCAACCCAAAATGGTACATACCCTCTCCCTACCTGTCCTTTGTTCTCTGCCATGTCGGTTATTTATATTTAGCTCCTGATCCAGTATGAAACTCAGCACCTCTCAGAAATGGCAAGAACTTGCTAAATTCCTCCATCACCAATCTCTGATGATAGATTTGGGTTTTCTTTACAATATAAGATACTTCAGCTCATACAGAGTAAGAACAGAAGAGCCCTCCTGGATCATTGTGAATAGAAAAGTTTTTGCTGTGCCCAGTTAATTGATGAATCAGCAGGTATATTCCCATCCATCTGTCTGCAGATTGCCAGCAAGTGATCTACAAACAGTTTGTTGAGTTGTGAAACACATTTGCTCATCACAAGCATTGGCAGACAAGCTTGACATCACTGATTATCAGAATGACACTTAAATGCTTTTTTTTAAAAAAATTAAAACTACTATAGAAACATGAGTACTACAGCACACTATATTTTAGCTGCCTTTGAAAAGTGATTGAAAACTGCAACAGCCCTAGAATGTGGCCGCCAAGTTAATAAATGAACCTGGCCACTTACCAGCAATACTAGCTGAAGGTTAGTTTCTAGTAGGAGTGTGCATCAGACCCAGACAAGCCCTGAATCCCAAATTGAAGTGGGACATTTTAGACAGATTTGAGGCTTGGCCAAAGCAGGGTCTCTCTGAAGTGCCCCAACTGAAGCAGAGCTCTACAAAGTAGTTCGGGACCATTTGACTTTAGGGACCTTTAAAAAAACTGTGAAGATAGGCTTAACTTTTTGCAGACACACTTTCATCCAGTGAAAGTAGGGGTGACTTTTATGCCAGGCTGGAGGGATGGGAGTTGGATAACTCTTTTGTGATTGACAGCTTCTAGTCAGAGGGAATGGTTGTACCAAGTCTCTTCCACCAGTATTTTGGCACAGTAATATATCACCATGTTCTTTTTCCCAGGCTGATGAGGAACCATTAATGAGTACTTTTTGGGTTTGGTCAGTCAACCAGCTACAAAGCCACCTAAGAGTTACCTTGTTCAACCCACATTTTACTAACTTCCTCGCAATAATATGCTGGGGGACTTTGTCAAGAGGCTTACTGAAATCAAGAGGCTTACTGAAATCAAAAGGCTTACTGAAATCCACAGCATTTCCCTGATCCATCAAGTTTGTAATTCCATCAGAATATAACTCAGAGTGGACTGACCTTGAACAGTAGCCACAGAATGTTGACTATCAGTTGTGAAACAGAAGTGGAGGACAGGGATAGGAGTATCCCATATGTAAGTGTGTGACTGACTAGAATCCTGAAAAGGAGTTCTCAGTACTGCATTGATTTGTTACAGGGTTCTATTTGTGTAGTTGTGATACTCTTTCCTGCATTACATGTGGCATCATATCAGCATGTGAGGTATTTCCTACATGTTTAATTGTGGTCTGTCTAGATAAACTGCATACTTTACATCAAAGCACGAAACCATGTAAAAGTAAAGCTGTTACTATACAGAGGGAGGGGGGGGAAAGATTATTTAATTATGCATCAGCTTCCTTCAGCCTAAATGCCTGGAGCAAAGTAAGTGAATCATACATATCACTTTTGCTCTGCTGGCAGCACATTTGATGTGATATCTTAGAGTCACTTTGCATTGAGCAAAAGTGGGAGTTCCCTCTGCTCAGCAGAAAGTGTTAGCTATAAAACTTTGGAGTAATATAATTTGGAGTCTATTGCTTTTATTTATTTCATTCCTGGTTACGCCAAATAGCAACTTGTCCTTGCTATGATATTATTGATAGGAATGTGAGCATGTATCTGCCTTAAAATAGAGTAAGTAAATTGTGTAATATGTAAACCTGGCTACCATGATCAAAGACAACAAGGGATAGTACACAACTGTATCCACAAATAAAGTGGACTTTTATTTATGCATCTCCCAGATATTTGCCAGAAAGTTGGCGGACCCTCTGGAGTAGATTGGAGGGCACGAGGATTCCATGGAGGAATGAATGGAGAAGTCTGCTCACATGACATTGGATATCACCTATGAGTTTCCAAGAAGCATACCAGCATGTTTTGAGAAATCAGAAAGCAGAGCTATATCATATTGTTTCTACCTGTGGTCATAGGTTTGTCACAGTAACCCTAAGTGGTCTCTTGACATAGAACTGAAAACCTTTCGTTAGCTTATTTCAATTTCGGTCTGTGACTTTTGTAGTTATATGTTCTCAGGGACATAAGATGGACACAGGAAATGATGGACAGATACGGATTGGAGATATAGTTATTCTTGATTCTCTGGAATATGTGGGTGGCTTTTGTTACCATTCACCATGGCATCCTTCTGAGCTATCTTGTCTGCATTGGACTGTGAAGTCTTGTGTTTCAGTGGCTCTGGTCCTTTTTGTCTGGTTGGTCTCAGAAAGGGGTCTGTTTCCCATAAACATTGGCATGTGGACCCCCACAGTGATCCATCTTCTCCCCCTTGCTATTCAACATGTACATGAAATTGCTGCATGAAGTTAGAGCTTTGGGAGGTTGATGATACATGTCTCTATCTCTCTTCTCCATTTGATCAGAGGGAGTGGGCAGGTTAGGTCCTAAAGCAGAGCTGGAACACAGTGATGGGCTAGCTGAATCTGAATCCAGAGAAGATGGAAGAACTGTTGCTTAGAGTTTCTGTTGATCCAGGGATAATTGCACAGACGGTGGCTATGTACACACAACATTTTGTTCCAGAACTGATGGAGACTGAATACTTTTTTTCCCTTTGTAGTCCACAAACAATCTAGATCTATTGCATATGTTTCCATTGAAATGTGCTTATTGAGAAACTGGTTTCATTTAGAAAATAAAAGCTCATTGCAGATTCATTCTGTATTACCCTACAGTGTGCCCATTTGAAAACAGATAGAGACACTCATGTCTAATGATGTTGTGGGTGGCCTTTTACCAAGATCACAATCACCACTTCCTACTTCATTCACTTGGGGAATATGCAGGGAGGAAAAGATGTGGATAACCTAATCAAAGAGAGGGTTTTCAAACACATATCAAATAACCACTCCCATCCTTATAGATGGTAGGGTCTAGAATCAGTATAGATTGAAAGCAGTACGTTGAGAACAAACCATAGTCTGTCATGTTTTGATTTGCCTTGATTGTATTTGAGAAAGCTAATATTTTTCTGATTTGGAGAGTATATCATAACAAAAGTTGTTGAATTTTTAAAACATTGCATTTTGTTACTTAGAAATTTCCACTATTCATAGGAGTTCTTTTTTATGCTAGCTGGATATTAGGACTATTGCCATTGACAACACTGTTGTTTCAATATAAGTAAATAGGTAGTTTTCCCCAGAGTTAATGATATCACATTGAGGGATGTGATATCATTAACTCTGGGCACACAATGAATTACAAGTAGTACTCTGTAATATTAAAGCTCTGCATTTGAGCAATGCTATTAATGATGTCAAATCCTGCAGTATTTCCTGCCCATCATGTGGACCTTAACCCTCAGTAGGAAGAGTTCCAGGCTTCCCTGTAGATTAGTATGAGCATAACTCAGGCTCTGATTTCTGGCCAGAGCCTAGTTCAGTTTGGAAGTATACAAGTCCTTCTTTCCAAACAAAGTAAATGGTAACATCAGCTACTATCTGGCCAGCCTGCGCTCTGAATTCAAAGAAGAGTGTGTTCTATGAGGTGGGGCTTGGTTGTGTTCAGAGCCTCTTGTTGCAGTGCAGCTGTGTGACATAATAGTATCTCGGGACATGTCTGCAAAGTAATTTCACTGCAAAGTGATTTGGAAAGAGGACAAAGCTTACATGGGAATGGCAGAGATGACCGGCAGAATCCGAGACCAGGGGAGTGAGACAGTGGAAGAAGACTGGAAGAAATTTAAAATATATCTTAAAAACTGTTGTAATATTGAGGAGTGCTGAGATGTTATGGTGTTAAGAAACAGAGAATTGCAGCTGTATATCATAAATTTAAGGGAATTACAATGAAGATGAATTAATTAATTAAATGGAGGGTTGCTGATAAAAGGGAAAAATAAGGATGCAGAAAAAGGGGGGTATGGGGAAGTCCGGGAAACAAGGTGAAGGAAAATGAGTTTATGAAATTATACATGTTTATTTGTGTGTATGTTTTGTTTTGTTTTGTCGTTGGTGTATAATACATGTTTGGAAAATTAATAAAAAATTATTTAAAAAAAAAAATGGAAAGAGGACAAAGCTGAGACTGGGAAGAGGCAGGTAGCTTCTTTCTCATTCCATAAGCATGAATGCTGCCTTGCAAACTTCTTGACCTTATCCTATGATCCACCCAAATCTCCTATCTTTGATATGTACAGACAAGAACAAGCTGAAGTCTTCTGTGATTGTGGACCATGGTATCTGATGCACATTGGATAACCTTCAAAACTATTGTGCAGATGCTTCTTTAGTCAGATTGTTGTTTTTTTCTATTCTCTTTCATAGAACCATAATCAAAGATGGAAGAGACCTCAAAGATCATGTAATCCAATCCCCCCACTGATGCAAGACACTCACTACTACAGCATTGCTGGTAGGTGGTCATCCAGGCTCTGCTTAAAAAAAAACCAACTATAACAAAGGAGAGTCTACCACCTTCTGAGGCAGCCTGTTCCACTGTCAATCAGCTTGTGCCACCAGGAAGTTTTTCCTAATATTTACTCTAAATACTTTTGCTTATCATTTGAATCCATTGGTTCATGTCCCACCATCTGAAGCAACTGAAAACATCATCGGTGGAAGTTTCTGCAGGTCATGAAGGGCAGAGAGGAAAACGCTAGTTACACAATTTGATTTCAGGACAGACTAGCACTTACTAACTGGGAAATATTTGTTTAGGTTCTGGAGAATGTGACTGCTTTTTCAGTTCTGTGTTAAAAGACTATTTAGGTAGATACATCCTGTGTTAGTGTTTGTAACACAGAAATAACACTACATATTAGCAGCAACCTTAATGTGACCTCTCCTCTCAAATGATTCTTTGCAAGTTCATTTGCAAACTATATTCTGTCAAATCCCTTTCCATTTTGAAAGGCCTGAACATAAGCCAGATAAAGCCAGAACTAAAAAAATACCCTTTCTTGTGGGAAGTGTTCGGCTTTATTTGCCCCTTCTCAGGCCTAAGACTACAACCCATAGCTACCTTCCCTCCCTCTGATTAGTACAGCATGCTAAACAACTGAATATCAGAGATAAAAACCTCTGCTGAGCAGTGCACAAGATTCCAGGGGTCTTGGTACTTAACTAGGGTTTGTGTTTCCTTCAGAAATGAGGCACAATGGATACTATAGTGGTTTATTTACACTATATGGTTTATTTACACATCTCTATAACCTGAGCCTACTTATGGAAGAAGGTCAGTGCATCAATATTCCAAGAAGTTTCTGTCCCTCTCATAAGATATCAACATATCTCTCTCCAGCATACTGCTTATTACCATCAACCTACCTTTTCTAAAACTCTGGTATTGTCTTTTGAACTAACTCTCAGTTGAAGGAGGTAGGCTTCCTAAAGGATCATTAGGAAATTAGTTTTTACATGTTGATGGCCTAGGATTAAACAGGGTAGCTGATTTAGGAAGGTGTTCTAGGTTAACATATGCCACTTCCATGGGATTAACATTGACTAATGCAAATCTAGAATATGCATTTTAGCACCTATAAATCTATTATTATTATTATTATTATTATTATTATTATTATTATTATTATTATTATTATACCACCCTTCATCCAAGGACCACAGGGCAGTTTACACCATATAAATCTATAACTATACTGTAGCTAAAATGGGGAATATGATTGAGAGAAGGAGAATAAGGGACTATTTTGTAATAATCTGAAAACCCTTTTAGAAGACATCTGAAGGCAGCCCTGTTTAGGGAAGCTTTTAATGTTTAACAGATCACTGTATTTTAATATTTTGTTGGAAGCCGCCCAGAGTGGCTGGGGAAACCCAGCCAGATGGGTGGGGTATAAAGAAATAATAGTAGTAATAATAATTAGATAAAAAGAATACCTTTGTTCTAGTACAAGATGGTGAGGGAAGGTGTCAGCCAAAAACTAGGAAAAAGCCACTCCATAACTTCCTTTTTAATTGTTATCCATCCATCCCCTTTTCATTAGTGTATTCCATGGGCAAGAAAACTGACTGTGTTGTGAGGTCTATAACAGCTGCCTTCCCTCCAGAAAATGAGAACACCCACTCTCCCCTGTTCTCCATTTTCTCTCCCAGGAACTGAGAAGGTCCTGTCAAAACTTGGATTATATTCAAGCCTTTCTCTCCTTAGCTTCCTTCCTTGCTTCACCCCTCTTTGGGAGTCATGAACCAGGCAACAGCGGATGGCCTGTTCTGGGCTTGTCACCTTCACACTGAATCCAGTGTAGAAGGAAAGGTATTTCTGGCTTGATTGGGCTCCCTCTTGGTTTCTGATTAGACTTTAGCTAACACAGCTGGAAGCCTTTGTGAATGAACTAACTGTGTTGGAGAAACAAAGAGGTTCTCGTGGGCTATGTCATGACCTCACAATAGAGTAGTTAGCACTTACATAATGCCATCTTTTTGCAGCAGGGAAGGGTACACATTTGTGCTTGGCTGTTTCACAGAGAAAGTAATAAGCATGGTATGCGTAAGATAAAGGTCCTCCAAAGTAACTAGGAGGATGCAGGAAATGGTCTAGAGTGGGGACCTTAGGTGATGGAGGTAATCCACTCATAACATGCTTTGTTTGTTTTCACTTTGTTTTCCATTTTAAAATTGCTGCAGGTTTAGATTGGGTTGTATATGTATAGGTAGAAATCCAGCATTTGACTTTTCCTTGTCTTATGGAACATTTCAGAAGTGGAAATCAGCCAAGCCCCACAATGAATGCACTGTGTGCTGATGGGTCTCAAACACTCACTGAGTTAGGGACTTCCCCTGCATGTGAAGATAGGCTGTGACAGATTGAGCAGATGAGACCAATAGTGGATCCAACAGTCAAGATGGCAGTATTTGCGCATGCTGTGGAAGAAAATGAGGGGCAGATGGGACTCATTGACCTGGGAAGTAGCCCACCTAGGAGAAGGAAAACTCTGATCCTAAACCTCAGGATCTAAACCTTTTCTTTCAGGAGAAGAAAAGGCTAAAGGGTCACCCTACACAAATCCAGAGTGGAATCCCTAAGACAGTTGGATGGTGCCATGTATGCCTCTTTCAGGCAGTTTCTGCAGCTAAGCTGGTGCCAAATGTATTGCTCTGCTTTCATATGAACCGCATCAGGGTGGCTGAGAGGGGGTGGGTCTCCATACACATTGCTCAGGCTTGTACCTCAGGGAGGTCACTTCAGTGCTCCTAATGCAGCAATGTGACTTCACCCCTGGAGGTGTACTCCAGTGTACTCGAGATAGACAGATGCCAGAAACAACATGTACTTTTAGTTGAGATTCCTGCATTTTATGGGGTTGGAGTAAATGACCCTTGGGGTCCCTTCCAGCTCTACAATTATATGATTCTGTGATTCCTAGACTGAACACAACTAGTTCTAAACTTCTGTGCCAAGCTTAGAAAGTGAATGAAATGTTTTGGACTTGTGAATATCTTCTTCTTCTTCTTCTTCTACTACTACTACTACTACAGCATCTCACTTCCATTTTTGGATATACACCACTTCAAGTTCTCTCCAGCATTCTCTTTTGTTTGCTTCCTGTGAGTAGATTAGCACCTGCATATGGCTTAAGTATTCTTAAGTATTAAGTATTCTAAAAGAAAATACCGTATGCAATTAAATACCGTACGCAATTAAAAGTTGAACATATAGACAAATAAAGAGGGTTGTTTGAGGTCATTATTTATCATCTTATATTTGGAGGAATGTATCGACTAAAATATGTGGCTGCAGGTTATACAACAGGGTGAAGTCAGGACCTGCTTAATTAATCCTTCAGCAATTATAATTTACAATAAAATAGCTACCCTTGATTGCACACTCTTAAAACTGGTGCACCATTTTAAAATTTGTGACAAAGGCCTAACCCAAAGTATTCATTGCACAGAGTAAATGCTACTGAGATTTGGATCTCTTCATCTGTTTGATGTACACAGTGAGTAAAATGTAAAGTAACATGTAATTCAAGCTTTCATTAGATTTTCCCTGTTACCTTTTTTCCAACACAGCAAGTGTACTTCAGAGTTGTAACGTGAGGCAACAAAGAAAGAATTCATTTAGTAGAAAAAGCAACCCCCTCATATGGGTAACAGACCTCTCTCATTTAAAAACAGGAAAGAATCTCCTTGAAGTAACCAAACAAAAGAGGGAATGCCCCTACTATGAAGGAGACATACTGTTTGTCATGAAGTTAGGTTTTGGAGTTTTCTTGATCACCACGATTCATTGTCACTATATGGTGCATGCTGGGTTGAGTGAGTTTGTACATGCCTCTCAACTAATGTGAGTCTTTGAAATGAAAATTAGTGTCAAAGCAGTAATATTTTTCCAACGAACTTCCCCCCCCAAAAAAAAATCTTACAAAGTGTGTGTGTGTGTGTGTGTGCGTGTGTGTGCGTGCACGCGTGTGCATGCCCCAGGAACATGGGGTTGAGGATGAAAGTTGGGGTGCAAAATGGGTTGCAGAATAGGAGGTGGTTGTGACTTCATAATTGGCCAGAAGGTAAAAAGGGTTCTTAGTAGTCACGTTGTTTAAGAGAAAGAAAGCGGGCATTATAAAACTTGCCATGCCTGAGCCTACAGCTACTCAACTCATTGCCTCCGGTTTTCTTGTAAGAGAAAGCTGGCAACAAGGAAGGAAAGGCCTTCTATGTGGAAAGGGATGGTTTGTGTGCAAGAGAATACTTTAAAAGGAAAAAATAGACCTCTTCAGACAATTTCAATAATAGGTAGTTCCTGTCTGTAGCCTGCAGGCTTTTATAACCATGTGATTAAATATTTTAATTTAATTTAACTCATTCCCTGCAAGTTTTATAATTGTATAATTAATTTTTTTTTATATGGTCATAGAAGGAGCCTGGTTAGAAATAATACCCATGTTACCACAACCTCAGCTCCACCCTGATGATTCATGGGATTTGCCCTCACCTTTTTGAACTGAGTGGCTTTTGTCCATGTGCGATAATAGTTCAGTGACTCCTTGGCCTCAGTATATATTCCAGGGTATCCAACTTCTCAAGTCCTTGCTAACTAGTATTGCCAGTTTCCACATGGAAGCAAACTCCTGTTTAAAATGCTCCATAATATATTGTGATATATTTCATAATTTTGGAGTTGTCCATTAGTATTTATTTTATTGTGGGCACATTCTCATGCAAAGGCAGGATGTAAATTTAAGAAATAAATGAGGACAAGGCATGTTATCAGATTTGACGTTCCTCACCACAGCTGCAAGTTATCCAGGCAGTTTAAAAATGGGATATAGTTAGAAGTATTCTTTTTAGCCCTGCACAGATATGAGTGAATACAGAAACATAATGATTTAATGCACAGGTGGGGAGCCTGTGGCTCCATATTCTGATGGACTACAACCTCCCATTATACCTCTCTCTTGGCCATGCTAGCTGGGGCTGCTGGAAGCTGGAGTTCAGCAACATGTCTAAGAATATGCATGCTTGTCTGAATAAGACCTTGTAGAGCAGCCTGAAGCTCCTTCATCCCTGGATCTGATTTGATCACTCTTCCCATGTTTTCTCTAGATGACCTATCACTCCTTTGGGATGCTGTAGTATAATGCTGCAGCTTTTGCTTACTCAGTTTGACCTTAAGTGACCTCCTTATATTCAGAGCTCAGGCAGCAAACATTTTGATGACCCTCACTTTCAGGCCAGCCCACATGGTTCTTGACCTAAACTGACTTTTGACCATGTGTCCTGCAGTGCCTTGTCTGTACTGGGGTCAGAATGGCTGATAAACCTCTCAATTCAACCTACTGCTCAGGCGATCATAAAATCCATGCGTTTTCCACTAGTATATTATGGCACCGAGTGATTTATTTTAAATATTGGAGGAGATACTTACACAGGGCAGATCGCAACAATTCTTGCAGTCACAGAAAAAACAACTCTCATTACAAGAGATACAGACTTAATCTGGCCTGAGGATACATTGGTATAGTTGAATCATGTCTTTTTAATTCGCTTTAAAAAAAATCAAGGTATTTTTGAACTTTTACCAAAGCTTAAATGCTCCCAGCAATGCAAAATACTAGTTATCTAGACTGAATCATCTTCCGAACTAGTTCTGCTAGCAGATTGTTTGTGTTTGTTTTCATGCCTTTCATATGCTTACTCCATGTGCTTGTGACCATACAGCTATCTGGAATCCAGAACAGAAGAATTGTTTGTCTCTCTGTTTCCTTTACTGCTATGTGGTTGCCAAAACTACCTGGCTCCGTGCCCAGCTCCTTAGATGTACCCTATCCCTCCAGTGCTGCAGGTGCATTTCTCGTCTTGCCTGAAGAATTGTACACAAGCCCTCTGCTCTTAGTGTAAGGAGGCATTTTCTGCAGGTCTGGAATGTGGCCATTAACTCATTCCCTTTCACTGTTTTGATAGGCCCCCTGGCATGCTGGGCCTTAACAGTGCTAATTTTAGAACTGTTTGTTCTGCGGAGGTCATTTTTGTCTTGGGTATCGAATTTGGATTGCACTATCTCTTCTGTCAGAGTAGCTCAGCAGTGGCTGTGTCACCCTGTTAGCACTTGGGATTGTCAAAGACAACTGCTTGGCCCTGTAGCAGACCATTAACAGAATGGTAGTGCCCTGGAGGTGATGGGGTGCCAAATACAGTTGCTAGTCATTAGAAATGTGTATACTCTTTTTATCTATCTAGCTCTCTCTCTGCTCTCTCTCTCTCTCTCTCTCTCTGTGTGTGTGTGTGTGTGTGTGTGTGTTGTGTGACCATAAAATTTAGAAACATTATTAATGGGTATTGGAAGCCTGTCTCTGTTTCTTAGCGGCACTGTTTCACAGCGCTGGGGTTTCCAGAATCAACATTCTCCTTTTTTACTGCTCACTTTTATGAGATTCCCCTTAAGGCTGATTCTCTTCACCATCATTTTCTCACCAGATGAACTTGGCTTCCAATGCCACCAAAGTCCCAGCAATGCTTGGAGCCTGATTTTCAATATGATTCTCAGAAACAGAGCACACTGTCTGCCAACCGGGTCACCCGCTATTCTTGCTATAGAGTCTGTCTGGGCTGGGTGCTGGAAATGTAGAGGCGGAATGCTTAATATCTTAATTATCCACACCCAGCAATCTGTAAAGCAGAAAAATGCACCCGCCCTTGCTGCTGTGCTGTGTTGTTCTAAATAAATAACACATTCTTGTAGAAACACTTTACAGCAGTGGCACTGGGACCACCTTGGTAAAAGAGCAGCATGCTGCATAGCTCAGCACATATATAGCTATGTGCACCTTAGCTGTACAGCTAAGCACAAGAGGGACTACAGAATATATGACCATAAATTTAAATTCATTGTTGCCCTATAAACCTTAGAAGGAAGGAATGTGGTTTTATCTCATCTCAGAGCAAAGATAAAGTAGATATTAAGACAGAATCACGTGATGCTGTTTACTAGATGAACAGAGATACAACTGCCAACTAAGGCTGCAGTCCTTATCTCACTTACCTGAGAGTAAGCCCTGTTGAAATCAGTAAGACTTACTTCTGAGTAAGCATGGTTAGGATTGTGCTGTAGGTGACTCATTCAGGCCTTTGAAATTCACCCCTATAATTTATGCATCCTGTCCAAATGCTTGATTTTGGCCTATATATTTGCAGCAGTCCAGCTACTATGCATAGAAGAGATATTTCCGGAGAGGTGACCTTGCTAGTCCATTGCAGCCAGCAAAAATTGCAAGAGTCTGTTACTGTCAGTATCTTCACATTTAAACTTTAAACTATTGACCCAGTTTGCATGTTACACTAAGGCAAGCCATGGCCTAGAGCAAACAGGGTGAGGGGAGATCCCAGAAAAGAGATCACAGCTACTTTGTTTCTCCCTGATCACTTTGCTGCTGAGCTGGGCTGAGCTGAGTTAGGCCATGGTCTGGCTTACCATGTTCAAATCCAGACTTGTGCTTTTGTACTCTCCAGACAAACCATAACTTATAGCTCACAGTTCAGTTTGCCCAGACTGAGCTAAATCATAAGCCCAGATCCAGATATATAGCATTCTAAGCCATGGCTTAGCTCAGTGCTGAACTAAGTGTCCTCACGGTTTAAGTTTTACCTAAACCAGGAATTGCTATCTTGTCTGTACATACACATGGGCATACTTACACAATAGTACTCATCAATATTCTGTACACCCCTCCCCTCAGTTACTCTAACCACACACCCTAAGCGATGGCAGAAATAATGTAGGACCTTCTACACCTGTGCAAGCACAGTTCCTCAATTTATTTCAAAAAAATGTGTGTATATATCTCCGTATCCCTGATCCGTATACTTGGCTGAACCTTTACTGAGCACCAGAATCTCAGGGAGTTAATAATGTAGTCCCTTGGGTTCATTAAAGAGGAAGCAAGCAGCCTTTTTCCAACACCCATGCAAGAGAATTGTAAGCAGATGCTTTAACACACATTTCATTGTTAAATAGGCATTGTTCTCAAGTTTGTTACTATGGTGTTGGCTCCGGTCTGTTTATAATCTGACTCCATTTCATTGTGCTTGGTGATAAAATCTCTAAAGTCTATAGACTCTGGCAGGGCTTGTTGTCTCAACTCTCATTGAGGGAGCATTAATTGTGGAAACACTCAACGCCATCTGTGTAATTTATACCTAAGGAAGTGCACTTACTACTTCATAAGCCCAATGTATTTTGTGAATTTTTAAAATAAATAAGCAACTTCAGTAACATGTAATTTAGCTCCATGCATTTTGTTTGCTTACATACGTCCCAAAAACACTGATCCTTCAGTGATGTGCTTTGTAATGTGTTTTACAGCACAATCCTACATGTTTAACCTGAAGTTACTTCCATTATGTTCAGTGGAACTTAATGCTTAGTCAACAATGCAATCCTCAGAAGTAAGTCCCGTTGAGTTCAATGGGAATACAAAAATGAAGAGTTGAGTAACAGAAGTGTTCCAACCTTAAGATACTTGAGTCTACTCTTAAAAGTGTCTTCCTGGAGATTTTAAATACTGCAACCAGCATATTCAGCATGGGTGGGAGGAAATGGCACATCACTGAATTTTAAAAAATGAAAAGGATCTCTTTCAACAGAGGAAACCGTATAAATACACATGCTGCTATGTGGCTATCTCTGTTAATTAGAAGCAAGGGAGAACTGCTGCTATAATATACAATGTAGGAGAAAGGAGATACAGATGCTGTTGGAAGATTCCCCTTCATTTGTTTCCAATAAATATTTGCGAGATTCCCATGGGTGATGCTTACGCAAACTAGGGGCTGTATCATTAATTACATTAATTACATCAGGAGTGTCCTTATATAAACTCAAGACCTTAGCTTTCATTTTATGCTGAGAACTGTGCAACCCCAACAGTGTGGCTGCAATTACTGATGATACAACTCAGGTTTTAATATAGTTTCCTAGTCTTTTATGTTTCAAATTATGAGCAATGACAAAGCAATGAAATCACCTTTTTTACAGAGCTGCAAAATGAAAGGAGTAAGACCTCAAAAGGGAAACAAGAGTATCGCAGCTCACAAGGGAAATGTGGATAAGTGTGAAAACATTCCAGCCAGGCACAGTGAGAATTATAAGTTGTTAATAGTTGGAGCACATTTTGGCTCTTTCAGGTTATTAACGGGAACATTTTAGAACTCATGTTTGCATAGGAAATAGCAGTTTATCAGCATTCATATCACATAATCAGATCCCCGCAAAAAGTCAACTGTGCTACATTTTGAATGCATATGCATGAATCTAAATGCAGATGTCTATGATTTTTCAGCTAGAAGCAAAAAGGAGAGGGAAGAAAGTGGGAGAGATTCTTTCACTCGAAAGGTCAGCCATCAGAGCAATGCTGAATTTTCATTCTTTAACATTTACAAGGAGTAAAAAAGTATTCTCCAAAGCTTTGCTTTCAACTTTTTCATGTGGTTTTTCATGTCTGTTCAAAACCATTGCTCTCATTCTGCTTCTGTTCTGGTGTCACCTTTAAAAAAAATTAACTGTGCTGCTTCTTTCTCCCCCAGCGCATGATTTTAGCTGGTCATGGTGACTATGATCACATATAGTGAGTATGAGCACATCATGTAGTCATGTATCTGCTGACACCAGTGAGTGCAAAAGAGAAAGCTATTGTCATTGAATGTGCATTGGAATGCACATTCAAGTACACATCCTACTTATAGCACTAATTGTCAGAATCCATTCTCAGCTCTACATATCAGTGTTCATTCAGCTGCATTCCATAGCCAATGTTCTGTTTGGTAGCTTCATTGCCACACCACAAGCTTGGCAAAACAGAGAGCATCGTTGCAGTTGCTGAGGCAATAGAGGTGCCCCTGTAAATACATTTTGTTTCCCTTTCAAATGCCCCCAGTATCTCTCTGAAAATAATAACACTTTTGAGAGGGTATACAAGACTTGGTCCCTTTGTTCAGCTCATCTCTCCTATACACAACTTCAGTACAGTGGTACCTCAGGTTAAGTACTTAATTTGTTCCAGAGGTTCGTTCTTAACCTGAAACTGTTCTTAACCTGAAGCACCACTTTAGCTAATGGGGCCTCCCACTGCCGCTGCACCGACAGAGCACGATTTCTGTTCTCATCCTGAAGCAAAGTTCTTAACCCGGGGCACTATTTCTGGGTTAGCGGAGTCTGTAACCTGAAGCGTGTGTAACCCAAGGTACCACTGTATATTTGGAGCCTAAATCTAGTCTCCTACCAACAATCTGAAAGCAACATTAGAAAAGTAAAACAGGTTATCTAATTCAAACTGATCATAAAGATGATAACAGTATGCTTTGTGTAACATTACATTTTACTGAGCAGGAGATGTTACATAGTAGTGAACACATAATTTGAGATATAGTTTTTCATTTCCACTATATATTTTCTACAGCATCAATAGGCATATCTAGCTTGGAAAATTGAAGATCGACAAAGGGAAGTATCTAGGGATGGACAAACAAACCTATATCAATTCTACGTCACTTTCATTGGTGCTCAATCATAGGTCTGTTCTGGCCTGGTGTTTTGCAGATATTTTGAAAGAGTACATTAATTTATATTTAAATTGTAAACATTTTATACACATTCTTCTCTTAAGATGCATGTTCTTGTTTGTACTCTTTACAAAAAAAATGCATAAGTTTGTGCATTTTTCATACTGAATGCATCACAAAATCTGGAAAAAAAGGTGATTTGGCTGATAGTTGTTTTATAATGTGCAAGCAAGTTGAAGGCTCAAAAACTGGGCTGGTCCATTGCAAAAAGCAGACCAAACTTCTCCTTCACCTTTAGAAATAACTACTGTAACCCAGGAAGAGGCAGAAACCTGAACTGTGTTAACTTCAACAGTATTAAGCCTGAGATTATAACATGGACGTCAAAAGCTAGATTTTTCAACATAGTTGAATTGGAGTTCTTTCAGCACTTGAATTCTGCATGATATGACTGGTTTGGGGGTGCCAGCACACTCTTTATTAAGAAGTTACACTGATTTTTCTTTCCCCAAAATGGGTGACTAAGCTCTGGGCATTGGCTGTAATTGAAACAAGAAAGTCAGTACAGAGAGGGAGGGCGTCTGCAGTTTCTGCTGGGAATTGTATGAATTCATGTTCCTTTGAGTCTTAAATATCTAAATTGCATGGGGTTAGTGGTGAGGGAGAGAGCGCCTGGTTTCCTTCATTCTATAGGTGTGGGAAAAAAAGAAATCTGCTCTTAATCTCAAGGATTCTCTTACTCAAATAAACGGAGTCTCTTGAGGCAGATGGGTTCTATGGAGCTCTTGTTAACCCCAGAGCCAATTCCCTGGGTGGAGAGCTGTCCTTTGTTCATGATGTCATGGTCAAATGGAACCAGAAACACGAAACACTAGAAGATTGTGAGCTTTTTTTGTTTTTGAAATGTAATTATATGTGTATCGAGGAAATTTAGGATAGCAGGTTTTCATCTCCCCCCTGACCTTTGCTACTGAGTTAATGAAAGGGTAGATGGATCCACTTTGAATATCAGCTTCAAACAACCCTTGATAGCTCAGTCTTTATTACAGCTAACCATGTTGTTGACATTTTGTCAGATACCAAAGGGTGGGTTGGTGTGTGTGTGTGTGTGTGTGTAAATAAATAAATAAATCTAAACATTTGTATACTGTTTCTTCACGGCTTGAGGCAATATCACATTTGTATTCTGTCTCTTCAGGGCTTGAGGCAATATCTAGCAAATAAGCCATCAACTGTAATAAAAAAGGAACATTTAAAGTAACAGTGCGCTTTCTAGCAGCAGTACGATAGGACCAAAACACCCTTTCCACAGCTGTAGGACTCCTGGATGAGGTAGACTTTGTGTCAATTTGCAAAAGCCACCAGAAAAGTACAATTTTCTGTCTCATTCAGCAGGTTCTGCCATAACGTCAGAGCAATTGCAGTAAGAGTCCTGCTCCTCTTCACCAATTATTCTTTTTTCATGCACTACATTATTCTTTTTTCATGCACTACAGCCAGTCAGAGCCATGACAAGAGGTTATTTTGTCATATCCTTCAATAGCTACGGTATTTACATTTTATGGAATGATCTAAAAACAAAACTGGGATTCTGAAAACCAAAAAGAAGAAAGGAAATGTAGACTGGATGCCAGCAAAGCTCCTGTTGGCCTCAACCTATAAAAGTGAACAACTAAAAAAGGGGGAACATAGGGAGGTTAATAATGGAATTATAATGAAGGATCACCACTGCATAGGGACTGACAAATACATGTGAAGCACTTGGATGTAAAGACATACTTGTATTATAAAAGTGTAAACAGGCATTGCAAGGACAAATACAATTTATACAATAGTCAATTAGCACAGTGTTTATGGGGAAGTTGGAGGTGTTGCAATGAGCTACACAGGTAATTATAGTAAATAAAACACATTCCATTTTATGGTAGAGTCAACCTATTAATCCACGTTGAACTCTGCTCTGAATGATGAATTATTATGAATGCAGCAAGTAGCTGAAGTAGAGGCAAAAGGCAAAAAATATTGGCTTACAAACTGGTGGGTTACCAATTTTAGTGACTTGATTTGGGGCCCCAGTTTTCTTCTTGAGCTGCGCATAGTTCAGCAAGCATGCCTAGAAATTGTGTTCTGGCATAGTAAAAACTTCTCTCTCAAAAGTGAAAATCACTGTAGCAATTTCAATCCACTCACAAATTTTGCATCGTGTTTGTGTCTGAGGGGGGAAGCAAGTAAGGGAAATCTAAGAGCCTACTACTGCGAGATACTAGACAAACCTACTTTCATTGGCATGGATATAAGAGAATTATCATTCTATTTACTTTATTTTTTGGCAGAATTTAACAGCCTAGGACTATAATGTGTAATTGCAGAAGCACTCAAGATACCACTCTTAGTTAAGTTTACCATCACTGAGGTCCACTGAGGCTGATTATCAGTAACAACTACTATCTAATGCTCAGAGAAATAGAGAATTCAAAGGATTTGACATAAATGTTATGTACTGGCATTCATCTTGGAGAAAACACATATTGTGATCACTTGTACAGTGCAGCATAAAATATGGCATAGTATTCCATAAAGGCAGTTGGGTTTTATTTTTAGTGGTCTTCCGGTTTTGGTTTTCCCTGCCCTAATTTTTGTGACTCTTCTGGTTGTGTCCTCTGCATGAGCAAAGAGAGCAAGCCTTTTGGAGGTGGAAGCATATAGCTGCTTGCTATTAAACTAAATGGATTTCAACTAGTTCAAATAGCAAGCAGGGGAAATAATTTATATCTGGATTGACAACTTGCAAAGAAAGATTTCATTTCAGCGAATGATGTTAATCCCTGAGAATTGGACTGACAATGGAAACACTGACAGATTTTATCCTTAGCATCGTTTGCTTGACACTGCTTCATTTACTGGATTTAGCCTTCATGGTGAATCCAGAAAATATAGATGAAAAGAACATTGGAAAAAACTGCTGAAACTGGAACTTTTTTCTTGTGGTTAAAACAAGCCGCCAGTTGAAATAGAGGCTCTGTTTTCTTAGGGTGGCAGTGCTTGGAAATCCAATGAAATTATTTTTGGCATAAACCCGTAATAGTAGCTCTGTGGTTATCATTGCTTAAAGTGGTGGACCTAGAGCAAAACCATTGTTTTAATAGGATAGTCCTACAAAGAATGTAATTTTGTACATTCTGTGTGGCATGAGGTTTTTCTGTTTTGTAGGAAGAGAACAGCAGCCAGCTTTTGTTCTGAAACAATTCTCATTGATGAAAATTGAATTCCAGAACATTGGGTACAACAACCTATCTATTTATCTACTTTATTTCAGAAATTTGTAAACTGCACCTTCATCCAAAAATGGATTTTAGGGCAGTATACGATCTATAGATATAATATGAAACATAAACAATACAATAAGATTTAGAGGAACACAACTATTTAAATACATTTTAAAAATACTATAGCATAAAATGGCTAGTCAAATGAAAAGCATGGCTTTCCCAGCATCTTCAGACTAAGGAAGACTCCCCTACAGCTCCTCCTCTTCCACAGCCACACAGGAGTATGCAGCTACAACATTTGCTATGGTGTCTTTTAAAGATTGCATACAGCATGCCCAAGGAGATAAAAATACTCAAAAGAAAATGTTAAGATGGCAGCCTGAAGATGACTCTGGTGGCCAGTTTCCATAACTGAGGCAGCAGGGCCCACTGGGAGTTGCACACAGCCCTGATCAGCTTTGCATAGCCTCACACCTGATATAGGCTTGGAAAGCTTTTGGTAATCACTACCACTTCCAAGTCATGGCAGAGCAAGATGTCTGTCTGTCTGTCTGTCTGTCTGTCTATTGGCGCTGTGGGTAAAAGCCTCAGCGCCTAGGGCTTGCCGATCGAAAGGTCGGCGGTTCGAATCCCCGTGGCGGGGTGTGCTCCCGTTGCTTGGTCCCAGCGCCTGCCAACCTAGCAGTTCGAAAGCACCCCCGGGTGCAAGTAGATAAATAGGGACCGCTTACCAGTGGGAAGGTAAATGGCGTTCCGTGTGCTGCGCTGGCTCGCCAGATGCAGCTTTGTCACGCTGGCCACGTGACCCGGAAGTGTCTCCGGACAGCGCTGGCCCCCGGCCTCTTGAGTGAGATGGGCGCCCAACCCCAGAGTCTGTCAAGACTGGCCCGTACGGGCAGGGGTACCTTTACCTTTACTTTTTACCACTTCCAAGTCATGGCAGAGCAAGATGTCTGTCTATCTGTCTGTCTGTCTGTCTATTATACTATTTTATTAATTTTTACAATAACAAACAAACAAACAAACATCACATAACAACTCCCATACATGGGATTTCCAAAATCCCTTGACTTCCCTCCACTCCCCATTCTTGGTTCTTTTGTTTTACATTTGTTCATGCATGCCCATAATATCTTCAATTCATAATAATTCCCAATTTTATACCTTATCATATTACAAGTGTTTTTCAAAATCCTGCTCACATATAATATTATACACAATGCTTAGAAAATATGAATAAATATTTTTCATTTTTCAAATTATTGTCCTTTTATTTTCTTGAGTTTCTATTTGATTAATCATTGCTGCATAGTCCATTAATTTATTTTACCGATCTCCTTTATCTTCTTTGGCGGGGAGCTGCTTCTTTTTTATATTCTGCAATGATCATGCCGGAGCAACTGCTATCAGATACAGGAAGAGATTCTTTGGCAGAGCAAGATATTTAGGGCATTACATTAAGACCCAGTACATTGAATTTAGCTTGTTAGCAAACAAGGTGCCAATATAGTTCTTTCAGGACTGGTGTAACATGGCTGTATCTAGGAAAACCAGTAAATGTTAGCAGCTGAATTCTGTACTAGTTGAAGCTTCCAAATCAATCTCAAGGGCAGTGCCACATATAACGCACCACAGTAGTCTAACCTGGACTTTACTAGATCATGGATCATTGAAGCCAAGCTCTCCCTATCCAGCAAAGGCTGCAGCTGGTTATACAACCAAAGCTGGTGAAAGGTGCTTTGAGCCACTGAAGTCACCCGAGTCACAAACAACAGAGCACCTCAAGGCTGTGCATCTGTTCCTTCAAGGTGAATGCATGTCTCGGGAGACGATGGAGGAGTGCAACTTGGGGGGGGGGGTTGAAGTCAAACTAATCCTATTCAAAATAAGAAATAAACTTTAGGGACTCAAGAACCACCAACCCACAGTGCCCCTGTCTTGTCAGCCTCAGTCTCTTCTTGTTGCGCAGGCAATTGTGACTGATACAGAACTAAGATTGGGTGCAGTATGCCAGCTGGTTCCAGTAAATATCTTGCTGGTGGAGCAACTTTCTGGCCAACACCCAGTTAGATATAAGGGACTACCCACATCCTCCTAAGCTTAGTTTCCCAAGGGAGGAGGAGGAAGAACATAGTAGTCAGAAGAATGTACAGGTTAGTGCTGTACTGAAACCTATCCTCTTGTTTCGCCTGTGTGACGGAGGCTTCCATTTTTCTGCTTCATTCACATGGCACTTTATAAATTTAGTGGGCAAAGAACTGGACCTACTTTTTAATTGCAAGGTAGCCATGGGTGGTTTGTGGTTTTTCTTCCAGTTAAAGGTTTCTCCAACATTCTGCTCCCCTGCCATTCCTGATCCGATCTGAAAAAGCCCCATGTGACAAGTTATCTCACAATTTCTTCCCCTGGGCGTTAATTGAAAGCAGGTCAGGAGTAGAAGCAACTTGTTGGATGAGGCGGAACCACTATGCCAGCTTCCTTGGAAGTGAGTTGGTTATTGCTTACTGAGAGGAGGAGGGGCAAGGCTGTGAAGAGGTTGTCATGGTGCAAACACACTAGCAGGAGCACTGGGTCGGCTCCACAGGTGCATTTGCACCACTGCAATGTCCCCACCATCTCACTCCCATCTCTCTCCTGCCTGGTAAGCAGCAATGATCCACCTGCTAGGAAACTAGCTTAGTGGCTGCAGCTCCATGAAGCAACCCACTTCTGCTGGGGAGGTTGACTACTCAGCACATGAGATCAGCAATCTCAGCACATTTGTTTTTAAGCAGATTCCTTCCTTTTACTCTTAAACTTTCAGACCAGTTTCTTTAAAAATAAAATGACTTTAACAAAAAAAAAAAAAAAAGCCCCAAACCAGTAAACAGTTGTCAGGCACATGGTAGGAAGCCTTCTTGAACTTAAAGGAAAGCCCAGCTGAGGTGCAAAGACATGGCTTATTCCTGTCTTCATTTGTTAATTGGGCTCTTTTGGTTCAGTACCTATATTTTCTTAGTGTGAGCTGAGTACCTCATATAGAGAAGTAAGACCTGACAACCCCCTGCAGTGTAACTGTTGGCTGTTTTCAATAGGAAAAGCTAAGCAGTCTACTGTTAACATTTACCCTTAGCAACTTGCTTCAAGAATTTCCTGCTGTGTAGTTGGCTCCACAGATTCAATAAGCCTCGTGAATGATGTGTCTGCCATTACTTGCATTTTTTCACTACACTTAATACACTTAGTACACTGCTGCTCCTTTTTCTGGATATCATGCCTGTTCCAACCTTGCTATAAAAGAGTGATGCAGGCAACTTAACTCACACATTTTAGGAAGTGACAGCTCTTACATTGTCAATCATCCTGGAAAAGTTCCACATTGCCATGATGAGGAGTCACCTAGACTCTGGCCAGCAGGGAGAAGCCTGAGGCATCCCCTCAAACTTGAAGCTGCAGGGCATTTTTTAGGATGGGGAAATGCCATACCAGAACTCAAAATTCCCCATCAATAAAGTGCCCTTTTGTGTTCACTCAGTTTCTTTCTCAGTATAAAGACATGGACCCCTTTGCCTCTCTGCCCATCTGACCAGTCTTGTGCCCCTTCTCAGTAAACTCAAATCCACCCACCACTGCTCAAGTGCCATTTTCACAGTGTCCCTTCCAAAATATTGTTTATAGCACCAGACAGTCAGAGGGCGCATTAAAACAAATGGCAAAAATGCACATTGAAAACAATGGGACATTCCCCAAAAGTTTGTTGGAGATAATTGAGCTGTGATTGTCAGTTGAAATAAATACAAACTTGAATATTAAATGTGATGAAAGCTTGTGCACTTGAATAATTTGCTATTTTAACAACAGGAAGAGGACAGAAAATAGTCTGGAAAAATTCCTAATGTCCAGTCTTTTATATTGCTGCTGATGCTAGAGAGGATGGCAGGGAAAGAATTTAACCCTTCTTTGTTAAATACATAATAGAGTGGGCTGGGGGTCAAGAGGAAGAGAAAAAGAGCTTGCTTGCCTCTATGCTGAGAATTCTCATACTTTGCATTCATTCTTTGATTTAATTTGTAACTCTTTGACCTACTGCATACTGGTCTTGCCTCACCTTAATAAACATGCAGCCCTAAATGCCAATGTAGATATTTTACTGAAATGCAAGAGCCAATCAGAGTGTAAGGAAGCACCTTTAAGCACTCTTACTGTATGTCAGAGACAGGAAAGCCTAGATTGGAGTCTGGGGTCTGGGTTCCGGCTGATCTGAGCATTCATCCTGATTCGTTTGCAGTGTGCTTAGATGACATTGTATCATGCAAACATTATCCTACACTTTCCAGTCATTTTCCCCATGTACATTTCCCATGCAAGCAGTCCAATATTTGGGGGGAAGAAAGTTTGTTACATAAGACCTCTAAATATATTTTTATTGCACAAACTGAGTTTGCCAGTATGTGACTGAATCCCACCCAAAAATAGCAACACTCTGGAAGTGTCCTGCATTGTGAGATTAAGTTGGTAGTCAATCAGCATAAGAGACTTGGATGGGTTGTTGGTATTATGGCAAATGCTAAAAGAAATGCTAAAAGAAGCATACAAACGTGCAAGAGGCTGCTGAAGAATGTCTTAAATTGACATGCCTTTTTGCCAAGTGCTCATCAGCTGCTACTATTTCTACCAACACTTGAGAGAAAGCTATTTTGGAATTAGGCACCCACTAGCTGTACTTCTGGAAGCAATTCCAGATGTGAATGTCTCTGCCTAGGTATTGTTTGTAAGCCTATATTTGGTTGTAGGGATGTGGGTGGCACTGTGGTCTAAACCACTGAGCCTCTTGGGCTTGCCTATCAGAAGGTTGGTGGTTCAAATCCGCACAACGGGGTGAGCTCCTGTTGCTCTGTCCCAGCTCCTGTCAACCTAGCAGTTTGAAAGCATGCCAATGCAAGTAGATAAATAGGTACCACTGTGGCGGGAAGGTAAACAGCATTTCCGTGCACTCTGGTTTCCGTCACGGTGTTCCCTTGCGCCAGAAGCGGTTTAGTCATGCTGGCCACACAGCCGGGATAGCTGTCTTTGTCTGTAAAGCCCTTTGGGTATGAGAAGAAAGATAACCCAAAAACTGACCCACAATGCATCATAAAAGAGACAACCAATGGAAAGGGAGATGGCTGTTATCAAGTCATAAGATCTGATGTGAAGTTTATTGGCAGAATTGAAATTATTACTTGAAGCTGTTTAAGAATGAGGGGGGATATTTGTTGCTTGTAAACTGTGGCAAGATTATATAGAAAAGGGGGGAAGCACTCAGAGAATAGGACTTTTCTAACTGCTAGTGGTGCAAGAGCTGAAGGGAGAAGATTCAGCTGCCTCACTTTCAGATTTGCTTCTCAGACACAGTCTTCTCCATCAGTTGTTTCTAGAATGTCACCTGTATGTTTTCATTATTTTCTGCTATAGCTTGGCTTATCCTCTTGAACTTTGTGTACATTAGTTGCTGATTCTGACCTAATTGTAGTGTGGATTGTGTTAAGTTGATGGTTTTTAAAGTCCCTTTTTAACAGAGGTATCTCAGTTTGTGGAGAGTTGGACAGACCAATTATTTATCTTATTATTGTTCTGCTGATTGAATACATTTAAAGGAGCTTTCAGAGATAGATAGATATAGATATATAAAACACAAGCTTAATGTGCATTTATAGATAACTGACTGATCCTATGCATGTTTATGTGGAAATAAGTCTTGATACATTCAGTGGGGCTTCTGAGTAAACAGAAATAGTATCAGGGTGCAATTTGCAGCGATCTTTCAAGCTGGTACCTTATAACAATTTCAGTCTTTCTCAATGAAACGTTCTTTCTTTTAATAATTTTGTGTTTAAGATCTAAGGGGGAAAGAGCTTTGCTATTGGTATGAGGAAACTGATTACTATTTCATCAACAATTCAAAACTTTGCTACTGGGAAAGGAAGCCCCGCGTTTTACTAGAACAGCTCTAGCAGTATGGAGAGTTCAGTAAGTTTATACTTCAATATTCTGGGTAGCAACATGTTAAAGGCTTTTTTCGGGGGGGAATGCACATTGAAATATGCTCTTACGTTTATTCATCTCAAATAAATACTGTCCCCTATTCCATATTCACAATTATTTCTTCATAACAGAATTCCCAATTTACCCATTAGGAATACATTATAGAAATGGTATACAGGGTCAACATCACTCTGGTTTTGAGCGCAACAGAGTCATTAAATTAGAAGCAGGGGTGTGTAGAAGTCATTAAATGATTTTTAATCATTTGATCAATTTTGAAATAATTAAAAGAGTATCAAACAAGATAGCGAGACCGTTTCAGTGAATTGTGTGTCCTTGAATTTTATAAAAGGGAGGATACATGAGTCCACCAATTTCAAGCTAATTATTCTTTCCAAGGATCTTTTAAAGGCTTTTGGTATTTAAGCTGATTTTTGCCATGGAAAAGTGATAAAGGGGAGGGGAGGATGCAAAAAACAGGATTCCAGTTGTGGCAAAGCACCACTGGGAGGGGACCAAGGTTTTCTTCGGAAATGGGTGGAGAGGCAAAACTTGTTCTTCTGCTTGTTCTTCAGACAACAAAATGCTTTGGGACAGCCATGATTACATTGCAATACATGCAATTAGTTAATTACGGCAATGGAAGCTTATCCAGTTGGCATTACCATATGCCAGACTATATTTTCTCCCTGTTGATAAAACTGTGAAATTTTTCATGCTGAAGCCATTGTGAAATCCTACTTGATAAAACTTACAATGAGATATGCTTGCAAGCTATGCCTGCCGTTGGCATTATTGCTCTCCTTGAAGATAGATGCATCTGTGAACAGCATGCTCTGTGAATATTAATAAAACTTCTTACCAAGAAACAATAGTGCTATAGGGCCTATGAATGGAAGAACAGAAATGACCTTTGATGTGGTCCCCATACTGAAGTGTACTCATTGCAGATGATGCACAGAACTGTGCCAGCTTGAAACTCCATGTGACAATCATACCTGACCTGTGTCCTTGCTTTTTAATTCTTCCTCTTTCCTCTGTCAACCTATTCCATCAACAAGAATATCCAATTTGATTTTTTTAATGTTAGGAATTTGACGTGGAAGCAAATACCCTGATACTATTTAGCTATGCAATAAAAAAAACCCAAAGGAAGGGAGATAAATCCTTTCTTGAATGTTGCTACAGTTCAAAGCAGCAAATCTGCCCATGTATTTATCCCCAAACGGCATTTTATGTCTATCCCTAACCTCCTTTTTCCTATTCAGAAGGGAGTTACATATCAAGGTATTGTATTTAAACAACAAAGGTGGAGATGCTACCATGTGCTAGAGTCTGGATTTTGTTGTGCAAACCTTTTTTCATTAGCATCCCTATTGACATCAGAAAACTCGTTTGAGCTGTCGTGACACATCTGACTTTAATTTGAATTGTTCATGAAATGGGGCCTGCGTATTCCTGCAGTATATGGCTAGTGTGCTTCTTTTGCCCTTGCCCTCTGTCACTTCCTGCCACACAGCACAGGGCTTCACTCTGGGTCTAAACATGATCTGAGGTGTGCCAGAGAGCTCTGGCTAATGAGTGCCCTTTGTCTAGGAGGGCTTTGCAACTGATGCCTAGTATCAGAGTCTGAACCATTTCCTTATGAGAGCTTGGGACTTTTGTCCACTCAGTATATTCAGCCAAAACACGACAAAAAGAAGGGAAAATCAATCTTGACAACACTTACTCAGTTTACATTTGTCACATGCATTTCAACTCCCTGAAATCAATGCCCTTAAGCAGCCTAAATTGTGGGTTGACTTGTTTATTACTCTTTTCTCTGGCTTTCGACATTTGAGGTGTATATTTTTAGGACCCTCCATTCTTTTGTGACTGCAGGTTGTTCCAAACAGTTTTTAATATTGTGTTTTCATGTTGTAACCTGCCCTGGGAATTTAAAGCGAAGTGTTGGTAATAAATTAATAATAACATCATAATATATTAATGCTTCACTACTGACAAAACTGACAAATGTAGATGGGTTAATGGTCAGGTCAGGGCTTATATATTGATTTTAATTTTCAGTATATCAGTTTTTTTGCAAGTTTCTTACATGTTATTTGGATATATTTTTAGGAAGCTGATTATGTCCATACTGCGTGTCTAGTATCTTGTTTGGAGATATACCATTTCTGGCCTCCCTGTGGAAATATTTAATTTAATTTCATTTAATTTATTAAATTTGTATACCACCCTTCATCCGAAGATCTCAGGGAAGTTCACAGCATAAAAATGCAAAATAAAAACACAAAATACGTAATAAAAATGAAAACAAAACCATAAGCCCCTCTCCCACAAATTTAAACACATTTAAAAGGACATGGAATGTTAATCAGCCCTTCAAGGCCTGGTTGAAGAGAAACATTTTCACCTGGCATCTAAAGATGCATAACGAAGGCGCCAAGCAAGCCTCCTTTAGCCATGTTTGCTATCTTTGTGGCTCATTCCAATCTAAGAGAAGAAAATAATTCTTGTGAGATAGATAAATATCTTTCTCCAAAGGTTCCCATGTAACCAGTGGAGAGTCTTGCCAGGAGCAGCACTCCGCATTAAAGCCCCCAAACAATGGCTCCATAAGTCATCTCCTAATAACAAAAACCACAGGAATTAACAATAACCCAGTTATGATTTCCTAGTGTTCCCACTTTATGAAGCACATCACTGCTATGTGAGTTAGTCTTTCTGAAAGGAGTGGGGAGGAAAGCCACATCTGGCATCCACATGCAAGGCCTTCGCGAAGAAGATGAAATATTTTAACGGTGCACTTTCACTGGGACTGCCTGATCAGCACATATCTATTGACTAGGCTTGAAATGGAACCTTTTGCATGTCGCCCTTTTTTTTTTGCTCACAGTAATGTTCCTGGTCTGTTCTCTCCTAGGTGCATAGCGTAATGTCCATGCTGTGCTACACTCTGATTATAGCATTTCTGATCGGCATACGGGCAGCACCAAAAACTGAAGATAATGCACCACTGGGGTCTCCTGCAACATCTGACATTTCTGAAAGCAGACGGACTAAAACACACCACATTATGAAAATGTCTCAGCACAGAGACCACAGCCAGCCTGTTACTGGGAAGGTAGTGAACAGGAAATCCGGGCAAGCTGCAAGCATCATAGTGGATCCAAAGCTTTTTCAGAAGAGGAGGTTCCAGTCACCTCGGGTTTTGTTCAGCACTCAGCCTCCACCTTTGTCAAGGGATGGGCTGAGTGTGGAGCTCCTAGACAGCACAGACTCTACGAACAGGACGATCCGAGCCAAGCGCGCAGCTCACCCTGTGCACAACCGAGGAGAGTACTCTGTGTGCGACAGTGTTAGTGTGTGGGTTGCCAACAAAACCACAGCGACAGACATTAAAGGCAAAGAGGTGACTGTGGTGGTGGACGTCAACTATAACAACTACCCTTACAAACAGTACTTTTTCGAGACCAAGTGCAGAGACCCTAAGCCGGTGTCCAGTGGGTGCAGAGGCATTGATGCCAGGCATTGGAATTCCTACTGCACCACCACACACACCTTTGTCAAGGCACTGACAATGGATGGCAAGCAGGCAGCTTGGCGCTTCATTCGGATTGACACTGCCTGCGTATGCGTAATCAGTAGGAAAACAGAGAACCTCTGAGATAGACCAACCCTCCATCTTATACCCACCTCCTCCCAGCCCCCTACCTCAGCCTGTAAATTATTTTAAGTTATGAGGACTCTATGGTATATTTATAGTTTATACAGTAAAGAAATGAATCCTCATTATTTATTAAAATCTTTTGAAACTGCTGATGTGGTGTATATTTTAATGGCATCTCTTTCCTTTTAAAACAGGAGCTTTTTCCCCTTTCTTTTTTTACCATTTTGTTAACCGCAACTTTTCCTTTTAACATGATTGCCATAGCAAGATTTTGATAATGGAATACTTTGCCTTTTTGCCTTCCACATCCTGATTTACCACGAAACAGCAGTTTTTGTGTGTGATATTCTATAGTCTTGAAATAGACAAAAAGCAAAAGCTGTCATATTAGTCCATTGGAAGAATTCCAGATATCCTTCAGCTCCTCATCCAAGCCAAAATTAAACGCAAGTAAGCTAACCCAGATATTTTAATATTTGCATTCAATCAGGCCACATATCAGAAGATACATAATTCTGCACCTTCAGTCATTCCGTAGTGGTCTTCATGTTTATACATCCTCATAGATTTCAGCTGACATTTTACAAAGCTTATTTAAAATAATCAGTTTTCACCATCTTTCATTGTGCCTGTTTACCTATTAGAACAGGCATCCCCAACCTGCGGCCCTCCAGATGTTTTGGCCTACAACTCCCATGATCCCTAGCTAACAGGACCAGTGGTCAGGGATGATGGGAATTGTAGTCCAAAACATCTGGAGGGCCGAAGGTTGGGGATGTCTGTATTAGAAGGTAAAAAACCCTTTTAAGTTGGTTGGTGATGTGCCCTTTTAAAGGAAACAATTGAGCAAATATTTTGTAATAGGAGAAATTATCTAGTTTGCAATATGGAATGAAACCACCAGTCTTTTCTACATTTCATTTGGGTCAACTGCAGCTAAAATTAAGACAGGTCCTAATCATGCTCGATTTAGTTCTAATGAAGTCCCATTCAAACTAACATGAGTGATGAATTATTTGTCTGTTGCATTCAATGGGACATGCAGTCAAATCTATTTTTACTCCAAAGTAGGCCTTACTGATTTTATTCATTCATTTATTTTAATAAATTTGTATACCGCCTTTATCCAAAGATCCCGGGACGGTTCACAGCATAATGGGATATGCACAATATTATATGCATCATCATTTTAATGTGATATGCTCCCAAATAAGTGTACATAGAATTACTATCTGACGGCACATGCCTAATGATGTCCATTGGCAAAGGGCTGCAGCTCAGTGGTAGAACATCTATCTGCCTTGCATGCCGAAGAGCCCAGGTCTAATCCACAGCAACTTCTGGCAGGGCTAGGAGACAATCCTGCCTGAAACTCTGGAGAAGTACTGCCAGTCGGTGCAGACAGTAGTGAGCTACATGGACCAATGTTCTGCTTCATTGTAAGGTGGCTTCCTATGTTCTTAGTCCCAAGTCAGTGGGTATACGTACAACGAATTTGTATGTTGCAACCTGCTCTGAGATCCTCTATATAATGTAAGGTGGAATATCCATTTTGCTTAATAAGTAGCTAAAATGGCTTAGCTGGATTGGGACAAATGTAGATAGGAATTGATTGGCAGTTCTGCGGGATTAATCTGAATACAGTTTATCATGCAAAGCTTTTAGGGTTGGAAGGTGGGAAGATCTGAAACAATCTTCCTCTGATCATGACCAATTTTTTAAAAAACAAAAAGTTCTAGTGGATGCTTCAGACACCCACTTTTTTCTGCAGTCACAATAACAAAAAAAAAAAAAAGCACACAATCTTAATGGCATTTAGGAATGCATCTATGTATGCAGCATCCTGGTGCTTCTGAATAAAATGATACTCAAGCTGCCCAGCAGTTTTTACTAAATGAGACACTATTCATGCAATTAGCAGACGTCAGGTTCCAGGAGTGGAGGGATTTGGGTCAGACCCTAACATCCAGGGTTACAAGGTTTTAAGCCTTTGCTCCCTTTTGTGGTCCCAACCCAGACACTATTTGCATCAGAGGGGAGAAGCTCCCATTTGTACATTGCTGGTGTGTGCGGTAGGGGATAGAGAGGAAGAGGAAGCAATTCAGATTGGGACCATCACAGGGAACATAGGGTTAATCTTCATGCCAGGACTCTGATCTAGACCACCACCAGTTTGCAACTGTAATTTGCTTTTTAAAAGCAACACACACAATTACTAATTGCTTGAATGGTCCTCAGAGGCTAAATGAACTTGAGTGCTTCAGCGAGAGCAGCCAAAAACTGTAAGATTGTCTGGAGAAGTTAAGAACCTTATTCTGTTTGTACAAGAGCATTTATGGATTGGGTGACAAAAATGTTACTGTGATTGATAATCTTCTTTTATTTAAAAGGATGGGCCTTCAAGCATTTTTCTTCCTACCATAGCTGTAAAAACGCAAATGGCTTCCTTTTGCCAGCTAATAATGGGGATGGAAATGAGTATGTTTACACAGGTTTTTTGTTTTTTTTAAGAGTATTTTGGCCATCTTTAAGGTAATATAATCCAAGAGAAACCCTTCTTTTCCTGGTGCCTTTGCTCCCACGCTGGAGAGACAGCTTGTTCAGCTTGAAGACCTCCACAGTGTAGCCTTTGGGCTTAGACCTATAATGTGTGTTCCAGCCCAAAGGGGCTGCAAAGAATAAAAATCTTCATAGTTCTCTTGTTTTCTTTGAAAAAGCAACTGCTGTCTGTTCAACAAACCAGTTCAAGATAAATATCACACAAACTCTTTAAGTTATAAAGTCTTTCAGAACTCAGGAGAGCAACTAGTTTCAGCTCCCTTTTTTCTACTTGCACACTTATTTCCCATCTTATTGTTCCCACCCAGAGCCAAGACAAAGGATCTCTGCAGGACAGTGTTTCTGTTCTAAGAATAGTTGTGTTTTAGAGGGGAGGAAACAGCAATCCAGCTTTTACAACCACATTGGTATTTTCAGCAAGTCACAATCTTATCCTTGGCTCTTATGTGTGTACTGTAAGCAAGAACTGTCCAAATTCAGACAAAAATGTGCTTTGCCAGATATTTCCACTTGCTGTGTTGCTAGTCTGGTGGATGGGCCCTGGGCAGTAGCTAGTTTGGTTTGAAAGTCTGCTTCAAAAGAGAAATGGAGGGTAGATGGGATAAGTCCCAGGGTATGGTCTGAAGCCGTGTGAAGCCATCACCTTACTGATAGTAGTGGTCAGTGTGGTGAAGCAGATCTGCCTTTCTGACACCACTACTGCTTACCTGAATAGGGCTGAGGCTGGGACAGGGCAGTGGCTGAGGCTACTTGAACGCCCTGGTGGAGCCAATCTCATGCTTGTGCCAGTGCACCTGAGCATCCTGACCACCAGTCCCATCCAAGTAATCTACAGCAATGCTGATGTTGGGAGAGGGGTTCTGCAGCTGTGCCCCACATCACTGGGTGCTACTGCCAGTCTGGTTAGTGGCTGGAAAGGTGGCCACCTAGGAACCACAAATATACTACATTGGGTTCCATGATGGAAGAAAAATGGCAAATAATTGTAAGAAAATTAAGTCCATAACTCCTGCCCCTCCAAATATACTTTCAGCATGTCCCATTTATATAGTTGCTGCTCCCTTTCATGACCCTCTTTCATTCAGCATCATGCCTCCAAGGGCCAGGTTTGGCTTAGGAGCTTCCAGTTACTGATCCCTAAGCTATACAGTGCACAAAGTCATAGAATCATAGAATCTTAGAGTTGGAAGGGACCCAAGCGTCATCTAGTCCAACCCCCTGAAATGCAGAAATCTCAGCAAAAGCATCCATGAGAGATAGCCATCCAGCGACTGCTTTAAAACTTCCAAGGAAGGAGAGTCCACCACCTCTTGTGGGAATCTGTTCCACTGCCGAACAGCTCTTACTGTCAGAAAGTTTTTCCTAATGTTTAGTTGGAATCTCCTTTCTTGTAATTTCAAGTCCTACCCTCCAGAGCAGGAGAAAACAAGCATGCTCCCTCTTTCCATGTGACAGCCCTTAAGATATTTGAAGATGGCTATTATATCTCCTCTCAGTCTCCTCTTTTCCAGCCTAAACATACCCAGCTCCTAAAAGTGCTCCCCATAAGGCTTAGTTTCCAGACCCTTGATCATCCTGGTCACCCTCCTTTGCACACGCTCCAGCTTGTCAACATCCTTCTTTAAATTGTGATGCCCAGAATTGGACACAGTATTCCAGGTGTGGTCTGACCAAGGCAGAATAGAGTGATACTATTACTTCCCTTGATCTGAACACTAGACTTCTGTTGATGCAGCCTAGAATAGCATTAGCTCCCCCCCCCCTTTTTTCCCCCCTGCTGCATCACACTGTTGACTCATGTTAAGCTTGTGGTCCACCAATACGCCTAGATCCTTTTCACGTGTACAGCTAGTAAGCCAGGTGTCCCCCATCCTATATTTGTGCATCTGGTTCTTCCTGCCTAAGTGCAGAACCTTACATTTGTCCCTTTTGAAATTCATTTTGTTAGCTTACACCCAGTTCTCCAATCTGTTAAATTTATTTTGAATTCTGATTCTGTCTTGTGCAGCATTAGCTTCCCCTCCCAGTTTGGTGTCATCTGTGAATTTGATGAGCATCCCCTCAATTCCTTCATCCAAGTCATTTATAAAGATGTTGAACAACAACAGGCGCAGGATCAGAACCCTGTTGCAGGTGCCTTGTGCTGCTGCTGCTGCTATCTATTCTATTCTATTCATCATGATGATTTTGTTTCTCAAAGAAACATCCAGGCTGAAGTTTCAAAAGGCTGTAATTTTGGCCCTGATTTGGGTGTGACAGTAGAGTAAAGCCACTGCTCATATTTTGCATGTTGGCTAGACCTTTCTGGTGGGACAGCTCATTGGAGTGCTTCAAAGCTCAATCAGGCTTGTGGTGGTTTTAAATTTACCAGAATGCCCCATTCTGAACAACAAAGGGGGTGTCACAAAATGGCAGCCTCCACAAGTGGCATTTTGGGAAATCTGAAATGGCTGTAATTTAACAACTAATGTAAAAGTAAGGGTTTTGGCTGAGTGATGAACCTTAATCTCCCTGGCCTGATATGACATGCTGCTTGCTCACTTGTGTGCATTCTTGGCTGTGCTACCTGTTCCAGCTCTCCCTCTCTCCCTCTCTCTCTCTCTCTCTCTCTCTCTCTCTCTCTCTCTCTCTCTCTCTCTCTCCTTGTGTTTCTTTCCAGTACAAGGTGGATAAATCTATTGCTCCTAGCTCATTTGTACTCATGGGCTGCTTTTTGAGTATTTGTAGTTTATACATGCAAAGAGCAGACTGGAATTATTTTGTCAGTAAGCATCTCTCAGCCTGCCATAATAAGCAACATGCTTAGACATTTACTCAAGAGTAACTGCCCTTAGGTAGGCACTCCAGTTGGCGCCCATCCTCACCAGCAGATCCTAGCAACAATCTCACTTTATTCCATTTATGGCTTTGTTAGTCTCATTCCCAAAGTATAAAGAAAATTTAGTACAGCAGACTGCAATATCCCTTGCCAGTGAATCTGTTGACATGCTTACTTGCTCATGTAATGGGTTGCTTGTCAGCTTCCAGACTGAAATCACAGGCTGGGATGCTTAACTGCAAAGGCAGTTCATTTCAAGCAGCAACCTTGTAAGCTTAGCATGTCTGCCTGTAGTCTAGACAGGTACTAGAAGGAACAGAAATACCTGCCCAAGGAAATATTCACTGGCTGTCACAAACCCCTGAAGCTGAATCTGGGACACGACCCTGGACATGGCTGAAAAAGTAAAATGGTTGAAATTATAAGGCTCAGCCTTCTACAGGATTAAGCATACAATTTGGGTGGTGCATGTAGTGGGTGGTGCTTTTCAAACATTAGGCTTCCTGTATGGAGCACACTCTTGTGAAAGAGCTTCTCAGCAGCTCCCACACTAGGGTTGTAACAACATTTAATTTGGCCCCAGACAGATTCTGACTTGGGGAGCTGAGACAAAGCAATCACTGCTTTTCAGCACCCTCTAGTGGCAGGTAATGAATGCCAAGAAAGAGTATCTGAGGGTGGGCTGGAGCAGCCACTGTCTCAACAGCTAAGTAAAATGAATATATACATGGCTCCTTGTTATGTTGCTGAAGGGTTGGTAGCTTCTTACTTAATGAAGGCTGCCTTTTGCAGAGGGGGAAGTTGTGCAGAAAGTGTGATATGAAAAGGAAACATTAGGGGGAGAGGCGAGGGCAGCCATAATCGGAAGAGATGCTACCAACGTAGGAAATTCATATATTCAAGGATAAAGGCATTTTCACTTGCAGATACCACGAAAGCATGCCCTAAAATACTTAGGAGCATTAAATTCCAAATTGATGGAAGGTATGCAAACCAGCTTCCAAGTCTGAAGCTTTACTGCATTGGAGTTAGGAAAGAAATGCAGTCCTAGCATGGCTTGAGATTTTTATTTTATTTTTTTGTTTACCAAGCCTCAGGTTGACACGAGAAAACTACAGCTCCAGTGCTGTCTTCAGATTGTATTAATCGGAAACATGTGCAAGACCTGGCGGCTCTTCAAAGAGCTTGGGAACTCTGACACAGGCTTGTTCTCCAGATTGTTGTACTAAGCGGAGGACCCACATGTGTAGGGCACACAGCCTATTCAGACTGCTTCCAGTTCCACCTACTCTTCATATTCTTTCCAGGGAGAGAAAGATAGCTGCCAATCAAGTTCATCTGCAGAAGATGTCTGTTAAAATCACCAGCCATCCTTTCTTGCCCTGCTGAACTCTTAACCAAATATTTCCAACATTATAAAATCCCACTTTAAAAAGAAATGAGATGTACTCTTATGCCTGCACCCATGGCAGTGAGATAGAGACTGTTTCTGCAGTACATCTGCATTAAATCATGAACTTCAGAGGAAGCTGAAAATATAAAACAGTTGCATCTTTTTAGATATCCTCGCATTCCCTGTTGGAATCCCAAATCCCAAATTTAACTCTTTGGTATGAACCTCGTCACCATCTTGCTCTCAGCCAATGAGAAAGACAACATAAATAAATGTAACAGTACAGCAATACCTTGTACTGGGCCAGCCTCTTTCGATGATACAAATGTTTGGGTTGCAGAGGATTATTCTTTGAGAAGAATTAAAATGTATCAAGCGCTGTTTGCAAATAGTGTGCTCCTAACTAGGTAGAAAGTTTGGCCTGAACACAAAGATTTCACACAATAGTAGCAGGTAATGGGTAGATTGTTGCAGACTTGTCATAATAAGTCTGAAAGTCAAGACTTACATTCAACCCAATGTTCTTTGCATTTAAGAAAGTCATAAATTTTAATTTCCAGACAGGTGAATTAGTACTTACAGATAAGCCCTGGGGTCACAGGTGAACTAGCTAGCAAGGAAAAAGAACAAGAAGTGATATGGTTTTGTACTAAATTTCCAAACTTCTGGCACAAGCTAGACCATATTCTGTATTTGGAATGATGCTCATGGAAAGATTTTGCATAAAATCACTCCACTCACACATTTTAGCCTATTTGCCACAAGGCAAAAGTTAAATGGATACAAAGTGAGTAGTGCTGCAGATCTGACACTTCTTAGCTGCCATTTAGTCACTCTAAGCCACATTCGTGTGTGGACAGGGTTTAGCATACATGCACAGCAAAGCTGTGAATGACTCCTGCGGTGTGTTGACCATGTGGAACAGCATCTGTCCATGCCAAGAGGAAAAGTGGGGAAACTCAGAATGAGAAATGTGTGGGGAGGATTCATGCTATGTCATCTGGGTTGTTGTTTTCCAGACTGGAGATGATGTAACTCAGCAATTGCAAAAACTACTGAGATTCCCCTGCAAGTATGTGTGGGGAAAATAGATGCAAGACAGGACTGCAGATGAGTAAAAAAATAAATAAATCTGACCTCAGGAAGAGAATATGGAGCTGTGCGGTCCCCGAAGCATGCCTGAGAAAATTTACTTCCAGATTCCTCCAGTGAAATCAATTGGAGGAAAGTTCAGGACAGCCCAAAGGAAGTACTTTGTGACACAGGGCACAATTAATTTATAGCACTCACTGCCACCAGGTGAGGTAACAGCCACTCCTTCAGATGGCTTGGAGAGGGGGTTACAGAAATTAATGGAGGATTTTGCTGGTGGTTTGATTCTTTTCATAAAGTGCTTTTAGGTTTAACTTTGTTTTGTTTTTACAAACACGTGGTATATGAATTTTGTGAAATAAATAAAATGAGACTATGGCTAAAAACCCCTCTAAGTACAAGTTGCAGGGGAGCAACAACAGGAGTGAGCAATTGTCTTTTGCCCTGCTTATGGGCTTCGAGAACACATCTCATTGGCCACTGTAGGAAACAGGGTGCTAAATTATATGGATTTTTAGTCTGTTCCAGGAGCTCTTGTGTTCTCTATAGAAACTTGCACTGAATTTCATAAATAGCCCAGAGTTTGAATACCTGAATAATTAATTTGATTTTGAATTTATGTAAATCCATATGTTGCTTCAGAAGGCTCACATGATGTGTGTGTGTGTGTGTGTGTGTGTGTGTGTGTGTGGTTGTTGTTGTTTTTTAATTTTTACCTTTTTATGTTACCTATTTATTTTATAAAGGGCTAAAACAACAATCAGGAATTTTAACCAAAACCTGCTTAAGAAAATCAAGTCACACTAGTTGTGTAATGTAAACCACTCAAAGTGTTATTTTTTATGGTGGTTCTGTGTTTAACTCTTCTGATAATGATGAGAGACAGGACTGAGAAGTAATGACTTTCTCAGTGCTGCCCAGCAAGCTTCATAGCTGAGGAGGTCTGAACCTGAACTTCCCATACCCAAGCCTAACACAACACTGCAGATGCCAAGATTATCTATAAGAGGTGGGGGGGGGGATTTTAAAATCAACTTAAACTTCTTCGGAAATGACAAAAATGGAAATATAAGCACATGAGTGGGGGGTGTCAGGAGTCCAGGTTCCCAGCTTGATAACACAGTAGGTGCAGGTAATTAAAAATAAGGATTTATTGCAAAAACAAACAGACAGCTCTGGATGGCTCTGACAAAGCCTCCGGCATCATTTCTCAAGATGACCCTTCTGAAGACTCCTTCCGGTGTCTACAGAAGATATTACATCTCTTGTTTTGCTTCCTATCTAGCAGCCCTCCCATTCGCTGACTCTTCGGACTTAGTGGATCAGCTCCAACCTCTTCCTGTTCTGAGAGGCTGAGTCTGTTTGTGCCTATTTGTGCTTCCTGTGAGTTTTAGCCATGTTCTAGCCTGCTCTCAGCTACTGCCTGATCAGCCTGCCCGTCAAGGTCAGGAAGCGCCGAAGTCTGCAGATTCCAGCTCTCCCCTGCCTGGCTAACATCTAAGCCTCTCTGTTCCTGGCTGCTTTCTACAGTTGGCTGCAAACTTTTGCTTGGAGCTGGCTCATTCCTGACAGGGGACAACAGAGATGAGTGTACCAGCTCAGGGCGGCCCCCACATGCAAAAGACAGTATCCAGCTAACTCACTACACTTTCAAAATAGAACTTCCTCCCTTTCTTTTCCCCTTGCACCCCCAAATATGTTATTGGGGTTTTTCCAGTCCTCCAGAAGAGACTTGGGTAGGGCACAGGGCAAGGAGGTAAAGTTCCATCAGCAGACATGTTGCACCGACAGAATGAGTTGTTTGTATTCTGCCCACACATGCCATTTTCATCACCTTCCATTCATGGAAGATTACTGTCTGCACAGTGCAGGGGGAGCCTTTTGTATCCATGGAGCCGCTCCTTGCATTTTGGAATGCCAATGTGGGGAGCTGTCACGGATACAGAAGGTTCCCCACTGCAGGGAGAGTCACATTCAACAAGCTGAAGGGTGACAAATATGGTGATAGGAGGGCAGAGCGTATCATGCTCATCCCCACTGCAGCTCCTCTTCATTGCATCGAGGAGGTTGCAGCCTCAGCTGAACCAAGAAGACACCTCTAACTGACTCTCCTCTTGATTCCCAGGCTGTACCTGCAGCCCCATTTCCCCCAAGGGTATAAATTAACTTTAATTAAGAAGTCTGATCGCCGAAGAATCGATGCTTTTGAATTATGGTGCTGGAGGAGACTCTTGAGAGTCCCATGGACTGCAAGAAGATCAAACCTCTCCATTCTAAAGGAAATCACCCCTGAGTGCTCACTGGAAGGACAGATCATGAAGCTGAGGCTCCAGTATTTTGGCCACCTCATGAGAAGAGAAGACTCCCTGGGAAAGACCCTGATGTTGGGAAAGATGGAGGGCACAAGGAGAAGGGACGACAGAAGATGAGATGGTTGGACAGTGTTCTCAAAGCTACCAGCATGAGTTTGACCAAACTGCGGGTGGCAGTGGAAGACAGAAGTGCCTGGCGTGCTTGGTCATGGGGTCACGAAGAGTCGGACACGACTAAACGACTAAACAACAACAACATAAATTAACTGGCTGTTGGGTTCAAAATACTGGATCCATCTGGATATGGATTGCTCAACAAAGTGTTTCCATCAGAACATTTGGTTCACCAGTGAACTTTGCTACTGAACAAGGGTACTTGGGTTTATAAGACCTTAACCACAGCCTTCCTTCTCCCCACTGCAGACCACATCCTCCCTATTCTGGGCTCAGTCATAAAATAATTAGTCCTTTTTGAAGCCACATTTAAGAGAATTTCCTAGGATGTGTTCGTTTTGAGGAGAGAAGCAGCAGCAGCCAAAGGGGTGATTATCTAGAGCAATTTGTTGTGTAAGATTCTCTTTCATGACATCTGCACACTGGTTATTGCAAACCTTTGTGAGAATCAGATGTACTTTCAAGTAAAGTTTTGAGAAGGTTCTGGGAGGACTAAAAGGAAAAGAAGTGGGTCTAACCAGGCATCATAAAGGGAGAAGGAAATGTAGTTATTAAAGGGATGGAGCTAAAGCAAGTCCCGCAAAAACCTCAAATGACCCCAGGCAAAAAAAAAAAAAAAAAAAGGCTACATTTATGCAGAGAGGGGCAAATATCAGCTCCATTGCAGCGAAGCATAGGCAAAATCATTCTACATTTGAGTAGTTATCTGTGTACTTGTTTCTTCACATGTCTGCTAACTGCAAATAGTTTATTTTGCTTAGCAAAGAATCTAGACCTAAACCTACGGTCCAAGCCTTGAATTGAATTGTGTAGAGGTAAGTCGAGACATATGTCTTTCTAAAATTTGGCATAAGTGATCAGTGTTTCCTACACACAAATACCCCCAATATTTGTAACTTCAATTTTAACACACCGTTTACCTTTGCATGTAATATTTGTACAATTGCATTTGTTGTATTATTTCTGATTTAAATCACTGCAATGCCTGTCTAAGGTTGGAACTAGATGTTCTCTTGGCAAATGTGTTCCAAAACAAACATTTGCCAAGATAACATGAATGTGAAGGAGGCACTTTGAAGGAAAGATCTATGCACTAGCTGTGCACAGGGTGAGAGGCACTTAACCTAAGCAATTACCTCTCCATGGGCACTTCCTTCCTCTCTCTACCACCTACCCCACCCCACCAGCAGACTTGCTTCTGGTTTCAGAGGCTGGCTGTGGAAGAAACATATTTAACATTGGGGGGGGCAGAACTGAGGAATAGAGGTTAAGCACCACCTCCAGCACACTAATTTTCTACAAATGCACCCCAACCCCTGCATTAGCATTATGAAGGTAAAACAGGCTTGGGGACACAGATTTTAGTTCCGCCCTGAGCAGGTTCTCTGAAGAATGTGGGATTTAGTTCTCACTATCAGGGTATTGTTAGCAAAGTTAATGCAGGACCCCATGCAGAGTCTGAAAATGAATATTTAGTGGGTGGGGAATCCAGTACAGTAGACATCCTATCCTAAGCTCTTCTCGAATGGCACATGTATTGCATTAGGGAAGTGTTTGTTTGAAATGTTCAGATCTCAAGTTCGGATAGTGGGTATAACTAAATACAAAACCAGGAACATTGTGCAGGCTTGTGAGACTTTCAGCAGAGCTTCAGGCCCAAGAACAAACAATTAATGGATTGAGAGGAGGCACAATTATAATAGTTTAATCAGCCACGGATTAACATCTTGCTCCTGAAACGTTGAGTGAGGTGTGCTGCTCCAGGTGAGTTCAAATGAAATACCAAAAAATTGAGCATGTTTTAAATAGCTATTACCCAACCTGCTTCTCCTTACTTAAGCTCCTAACAATAGCTGTTTTAATGGTAGGCATTTGTGCATTTTAGTTAGTGTGTTTTTACTAATTTTTAGTTTCTTATTCAGATAGTTACTCTCCCATCCACCTATCCAGCTTTCACAATAAAGCAAGTTTCAAAACCGCTGCCTGGATTCTTGTGGCCAATGAAGATTTGCCCATCTTGCGCTTTGCTACCTCCAGATGCCAAAGTCCTCCTTGTGAATACACAAACAATGTATGTGCCCTCTGGTACAGAGTGTTGCAACTCCTGAATCGCTGTCATTCGTGACTCCCCAACTTCTCCCTGTCAGGGCTGAATGTTGCAACACACTTTTGAGGGTTGAATCTTTCAGTTCCTCATTAGCCTATACCTCAGTGGCTCCGACAAAGGTTGTGTCAAAATTGCAGAGAAGAGGCAACTGAACTTAAAATTTCAGACGATTTGGATTCCAGCCACGAAGGGTGCAACCTCATCCTTTGTGGTGGTGATGATTTGCTGATATGTCCTGTTTTTGTTATGAGTGATGCTTATTCTTGAACCAGTTTGGGATTTTGATGATTGGCAAAGCAGAGGCAGGAAACTTTGCTCCAGATTTTTATTTCACAATATCAGAGGGTGATGCTGGAGACGCAACAGTTTACACTGTAATTCAACAAGGGGGTAAACTTCTAAATTTGAAAAACACATAATATTGCTGATTTCTCCATCTTTTCCCTCCATGTTTTCTCTGTACACAGAACAGAGCAAGCTATGCGGCAGTGATAGCTTTCTTTTTCCCCCTTGCTGTTTAAGATGCACAAAACAAGTATTAGTACTACTAAGCCATATTATTGGAAGCGCTCCTAAAATAAATAGCAGCAACAAGTTGGGTTGATTTGAGCTTCTATTGACCCTAGAGTGCCACATTTCCATGTTCCCATCAAACTGTTTTTCTAGTACCAAAAATTCATGATACAACAGCCAGATGCTAATATCCCACCAGCGGCCAAAATGGAAACTTTTCATCCTAAATTTGTCCCCCTCCCAATACAAGCTGAGTTTGCTTTAACAGACTTCTTTATTTTATTTTTGTGTGCTGAGCGATGCCGCTGTTGGCAAATATCATCTCCAGTCCTTTTTCCCCTTTCGTTTTTGTTTAACAGCAACAGCTTAAAGTTCAAAAGCCGTCTCCCTGACTCGTTGCTGCCAAAGACAAATACAGTTTTGTTAGAAATGAAAATACCTGAAGGAGGAGACTTGTTTGCTTCTGAGGCAAGAGTCCAAAGGCAAAAAGAAGCATCTTTACATGCAATGGCCTTCTGGAAAAAAGCAAGCCCAGTGTTTAGATCATAGGTGTTCATAGAACACTCAACTATGGGTCACACCATATGTTTAAAGCCCTATGTCAGAAACCAGGCTGAGGAGTACCCTATGATACCACTTTAAACAGTCATGGCTTCTGGAGACTGAGTCTATAGTCTGAGTCTATAGTCTGGAGACTGAGTCTATAGGCATCCCGAAGAACTATGTTTCTAAGGTTCCTTGTGGCTGGGACACTATCACTGTCCCACCCATGGTAGAGGTTGAAATGGGGTGATAGGTGGGGGAAGGGAATGAGGGGAGACTGTGGACCCAGAGAATCCTAAGCCCCCTTGTTCCACAAGTTCCTACAAAACTATGCTAGCCCTAGAGCTGTCCAAGTTTAATTTCCTTCCTACTGCAGTCAAATGAAGATTTAAAATAACAACAGCAACAACACCATGAGAAAGAAGAATAAGCTGCTCCTGTTCTTCTGCTCTGGCCAACACAAGCTACCAGGGCTTGGAAGTGGCAGCTTCTCCACCATGGAATCTCCCACCCTTTGGATTGTTATGGCCCTTATTTATAATGTTTTGACTTCACCTTATCACTTGATGGCTTTCAATGTGTTTAGCAATAACAAAATTTAGAAAAAAATAAGAAAGCTGTGAAGGCAACAGATAGAACACTGAAGCAGGGCTCAGGAACCTGTGGCCCTTCAGATGTTGGACTACATATCCCATCATCCTTAATTGCTGACCCTGCTGCCTGTGGATGATGAGGTTTGGAGTCCAACAACATCCAAAGAACAACAGGTCTCCCAGCCCTCCAATAAAGTCAACAACTAACCCAAGTAAACTATCAATCAGCTGCAAAAAAGTGAAGTTAAAAGGTTCCCTGACAATATGAAAAGCCTTCATTATTCCAAGCTTACAGAAAGGTCAGGAAAGCAGGATAACTCTACATCACTGATAGTGAAGAGAAGGCATGTGCGAATCATGGCCAATGGCCAGATGATAAGATTATTCCAAAAAGTATCACAATGTGTACTTAAGACAGTTTCAGAGTAGTATTTCAATGTAGCTCCTCCTAGACCCAAAGCAAATGACTTTCTCCCAGCACTTGGGGTTAACAGAGAAAGCGGAAGTAACAATCAAAGCCTCTTCAAAATAGGTCAGGCATAGCCAAGGCAAGTCTAGGCAATGTCAAAACATGTCTCTCTAAGCAGGTCAGGACCTTGGGCAGCTCCTAGTGGGCCCTGCTGGCTGAGCTATAGAGGATGTCTCAGCCAAGAGAGCTGAGGCTTTACGTAGGCTGGCAAGGCCTCTACTGCTGTTGGCACAGACTCCTTGAAGAGCTGAGCTCTTGTTCAATTGTGCCAGTGCTGACTTCTATTCTTTGGAAGCACTTGTTGTTCTCCAAGTCTGGGGAAAGCAGGAAAGCTATGCCCTTAGGGCACAGGGAGAGGCACTGAGCCTTCCGCCCCAATAAGTGGATCTGCCAGTATTTCATCCATGAGAGGCCAGGTTCTGGGTGGCAATTATGTCATCCTGGCTCTCTGGGATCTCTCCTGGAGGCATTTCAGAAGACTGGCCTCCAGTGGAATGGAGCTTCAAGAACAGGAATAAGGGGAGGGGGGGACTCACTTGCAGCAGCATGATATACCTGTGTGGATAACAGATGGCAAAACAAAGGGTACCTCTTCCATCTGGCCTAGCCCAGTTCTCTGTGAATAGATATTACAGCTGGGACCAGGTGGCTCTGCTGCCCTCCATAAACACAAATTATGGAGAAGAGGGAGGAGGCCTCACTTGGAGGCAACATGCCTGACAGCACTCAGGGTAATAGCTAGTGGTAAAGCTAACAAGGCAAAAATGTTTTACATATGTATGGTCAGGACCAGATGAGAAGTCTGAGGGGATTGTGGCAGAGAGGATGGAAGGTCTAAATCAGGCTTCATGAACCTCGGGCCTCCAGATGTTTTTGGCCTACAACTCCCATCATCCCTAGCTAGCAGGACCAGTGGTCAGGGATGATGGGAATTGTAGTCTCAAAACATCTGGAGGGCCGAGGTTGAGGAAGCCTGGTCTAAATTGTATGCACTTCATATTACAATAAAGAATTGAATAAATAGAAGTAATCAAACAAGTTATAAAAAGAACACAACATGCGTTTAAATCAAGCCCAAAACTTTCAAATATCATTCACTACATGCATTTCTTCAAACCATTTTTTCTTTTCCTGGCTTTGACAAAGTTAGAAATGATGTCATTCCTCCAAGGGGATCAACGTAGCATGCAGACATACATGCATCTTTTTTTTCCCCCTGACTTCCTCACGACAACCTCCTGGGGAAGATAAGGCTGAGAGAGCCGGACTGGCGCAAGGTCACTCAGAGAGCTTTGTGGCTGAGCTGGGAAGTTTAAAGGCCTAAAAAATGGGAGCCTAATTGTTAATCCAGCCCTGCATAACATGTGTGTTCAGATAGAGGCCAAATTTACACCAAACGTTTAAAGCACCTTATTTATTACTTGTACTGTTTCTAACCCGCCAGGGATGCCAACTTGAATGAAATATTGTGGGGGGCCTAGGTAAGCGCCACCCCACATAATCAATCATATGATACAGTGCACAATATTTTATTGTGGGGGCTGAAGCCCCCACGAGTTGGCTCCTATGTAACCCATTCTTTGTTGTTTACACTATCCCAGTGAGAGGAACAACATCAAAATACAAGTAAACAGTATTTAATTTAAATACAATATATGTAAAACTGAACAAAAAGGTATACTAACATCATAAAAGTATACTAACTAAAAAGTAAACATCAAAACTATGTCAGGCAAGTGAGGAGCACCGCTTGAGCATCATAGTGCTATGCAAATCTGTGTCTTCTTTTATCCTTTGTGTGTGTGTTGTATTTTGTCTTTGGGATGGCAATGTATATATGGCTATCCTAAACAAAAGGCAAGTGGAAGGACCTGTCCCTGAGGGGAAATCCCACAGATGAGCAACTGGACATGCAACGGAGTGAGTTGTGCACACATGCAGTGAGCTTGAGCAGTTGGGCAGATATAGTCAAGAAAAAGCTGCTTGTCACTCAAGTGAAGTACAGGCGAGCTGAAAGCCTTCATAACCCTACCAGATCTGGAGAAAGCAGTGGAGTGCCTGGGCCTTTCTGAGTCAGGCTGTGTCACTGCATCATAATCCATGGAACCTTCAGAGCTGTTTAGCCCTGGGCAGCTCACCACATGGGGTGCAGAAAGCAAGGATCTGAAGTCTCTGAACTCTAGCCCTGTTGGCTCCCGACATCAAGGGCCTGGTAAAGTTGAAATAAGAGACACTTAAAATTCTAATATCTTGGGATCACTTTTATATGACCAACATTAAGAAGGAAAACAGACTTAATCCCTCTCTTTGGTTTGCTTGCATCACTGGGGTGAGCTGCCTCTGCAGCAACAAGTGTTTGTTTTTGATTAAGGCAGAAACAAAGAAAAAAGACAGTTTCCAAGGGAAACAGCTTACTTTCTTCCATTTCAAAATAATTTAATTAGTGGTCTGATTTCCTCCGCTGAGCATTGCATTTTTTGAAGAAAGAGGGGGGAAACTTCATTGTGACTGGTATAGCTCAAAGGCATAAAGTGCTATATAATGTTTAACAAGTTCTTTGTAAAAATCCACTGCCATTCCCACCTATCAACAGGATGCTGTTTATATATAAATCATCCCTCCTTGTGGGCTCTTGCTAGATAATTTTCAACAGCAGAAATGCAAGTGAACACAGGCCTGCACTTCATTAATCACACACAACTTTCCTCAAGGTACAGCACAAGGGCTCAACAGATTGTATCTACTTAAGAAGCAGACATTAGCTCAAGACTGCCCTACCATTAGACAGAGTGAGGCATTCACCTCAGGTGGTAGATGTTGCAGCCTCGCACCGTTCCTTCTGAAACATCTAACTTGGTCTGCCCTGCAGCCCATAAGCTGGCCTGCTGCCCCCAGGCGTGGTATGCTGGTCCTGTCACCAGCATTGAATTAAAACCCAAATGCCAGTCTGTAGAATGTGAGGGTGGCATCATGTCATTTGCCTCAGGCAGCAAAATGCCATGGATCACCCCTGCAGCAGCTTCCTAGTAGCATCATTTGTGAGCAAAACTATAAAAAGTAAGCAATGTCTTAACAAAAGGTGGCATATTTTGCAGGTACTATGTTTCTTGCACACAACCCTAGGCACTGAAGACAAAGGATTATTGCGCAAATTATTGTTATTTTCATTCTTTTTCATGGTTAGGAAGTCTTTGTTGGCAATATGATTAAAGCTAGCTGGTTGTAACTGGGTTTATATTAGAAGAAATATTTCACTAGTTGTTATTTTTGGATGTGTATAATATTCGAAGACTTTGAATGATTTCTTCTTGCTGTTGTTCAGTAGCACAACTGGACACATTCATCTGTTCCAGATGCAACAAAACATGTCTCTCCCACATCAGTCTCTACAGCCACAGCAGGTACTGCAACCTTCCAACAGCTAGACCTCGTCCCCAAAGGCACCTCTTCCATTGTCTGCTGAGATGCATGCCAGCTTTGTTGTTGTTCCTTACGCTGAATTGACCATTCTTCATAGGACTTTTATTTCTAGCAGGGCCAGCTCCAGGTATTGGAGGGTCATTGTACAAGACCCTCTCCATGGGCCTCCCTCTCTCTCTCTAAGTACATGATTGGCAGAGAACCAAAGAGCATTCAGGCAGAGTCATCTACTGCTTTTCCTTGTCATCACCACTATTGCCGGGACGAGAGCAACAGGAGAATGAACAATGCAGTCGCAGGCAGGAATGCTGCTGAATACCATTCGCTGAAAATCGCAGGAAGGTAGAGTGCTTTTGAGCTCAGGTCCTGCTTGCAAGTTTTCCACAGGCATCTGGTTGGCCACTGTGAGAACAGGACCCTGTACTAGATGAGCTGTTGACCTGATGTTCAGCAAGCAGGCTGAACAGAAGCAAGTCCAAAGAGTTCTTCTCACTGGGCCCTTTGCTGGGCTGTAGAACTTCAGGAGATGCTCAGAAGTCAAGAACTTTCACAATGGTTGTAAGGGACCAGCGCTGCTTAATCTGTCCTGTGTGAGACAATTCTCCCCTGTAAATGCCCCCTTGTGGTAATTTCCCTGGGTTTATAGCCCAATGGGGCTCATTAATTAAAAAACAGTCAGAGGAAACCAGCACAAACCCTTTAAAGACCTATGAACATCTAGCTGTTTAGCTAAAAGGCCTGTTGCACAAAGGAGAAATTCATCACCTACTTCTTCCTACTAGAGAATTATTTGCATTCATCACAGAAGGTCTAAGTAAAAGACCTACATGAGAACAGAGAGAATGGGGTTCCCTGTGAAAAAAGCAGGCCATTTTCTTTTTTGTAGGAAGAAGTGGGTAGGGATTAGCGGGGCATCCTATCTCTAACCAGGGGAATCACCTTCTCGTCAGTTCTCTTTGTAATGAGTTTTTGGAGCCTTTGCCACATCAAAGAATTAATGCATGGATAGTAATTACCCAGCTGACAGTATTCCTTTGCCCTGAAGTAAAGAAGCAGATTACCAGGCCCTGGACAGTGCTTCAAAATTTATTGCCCTTTAAAGAAAGCCAAATGCCGTCTCTGGGTGAAAACCCCATGCAGTGAATATGCTGCCTTTTCACCCTGCAGTTACCTGCCTAACCAGGAGATTAAAGGGAAGGGAACACCCTGCCCTGTCTACTCATTTGCCAACTGCACCTGACACATTGTGTAACATGCCTAATAGCTTCCTGGAACTACATCTGAAATTAGACTTCACTTGGTGCTTCTCCCTCAATTTGCATCTTTTAGCTGCCAGGGGACTTTCCTCAAGATTTTTTTTTTTTAAGCCTCCAGAAATGTTGGCCAGGATTTGTTAATGAAAATGACTGATCAGATCCAGGTGCTTTGTGGAGCAAAACAGCAATTAACCTGGCTCAGGAAAGTCATAGAAGCTTCTAAGGTGTGAGATTCCACCTTGCAGGAGGACTGTAGTCTCCTTGGTTACTTGATACTGACCACTGAGCATTTTCCCCCCCATTGGAAATGGGCACTTCAAATGAGCACTGCTGTTTGTGGCACAGATCACCGTGCATATCAAAGGCTGTGGATGTTTGGTATGGTAAGAACATGTCTTAAGGAATTTTGAGAAAGATCTTCCACAAAAACTGTAACAAGCTACTTGGACAAGCTTCAGGCCAAACACCTGCAGACTAGAGAACAGTGATGATCTGCTAAAATGTTATTTGGCTTTGGCTGAAACCCGCCCAGCAGATGTAAGAGGGATGGCTTGTATAAGCAACAGAAAGGTCTTGTTCACTTGCTATACTCAACGAGCTCAAAATCAGACAACTTCTCAGCGATAGATATTATGAAAGCTTCAGCATGTCATTGACTGAAGTCTTAATGGCTCAATGTGTCCCAGTGGGCAAGACTGTGTTTCACAAGATGTTTACAGCAGTGTTGATTTTGCATGATGCTTAGTTATGTATCTAGTGCTTGAGCTCTTATCAACAAAGTTTAGCAAACTGAAATTAATCAAGTAAACTGGGGCCTTGCACTTTCGAAGATACGTTTATGGTTTTGCAGCTTTTTTCAGTTTTGCATTAGTGCTTTCTAATTTCATATTTTTTCATTAAAAAAAGCCAAGAAAAGTATTTCTGAGGTAGCAAAAGGATGGATACTGATATAGTTTGAATGAGGCAGAGTATTATCCCTACACAGTAATAACAGCAAGGAAAGTGCAACCTTATACATGTCAGAAACAAGTCCCATTGAGCTCAGGCTGATATGTCTAGGGTGGAATGTGCACACATTTAAAAATGCTGTGAAAATACTTTTTTAAAAACGTTTTGAAAAATACATTGAATTTGGCATAGCTCACTTTCACCATCTAGGGTCACATTTGTATATTGCACTTTACAACACATTTAAAACATTGTATTTGCAGCTGTGTAGCTGAGTCCTAGGTTTTCAGTCTAGTTACTTTTAAATAATTATCATTGTTGTTGTTGCACTATTTCAGTCATTATTTCTGTTACAGGGAACTTCTAGGACCATTATACTGTAAAAGAGATCCCACAAATCTGATTTATTTGCAATGCAGGGCCAGGATCCTGAAAACTATTCAATTTGGTGTTACAGCATGCTCCATATTCCTGTCCTACAAACAATGGAGCCATCCCAGCCCTGTGCATCTTTCCCCCTCACCTGAAGATTCCCCAGTTTCTTTTGGGGAAAGGGATGGATAGTATTTGCTGCACACTAGAACAGTATAATATCTATGATCACTAGTATCCCATGACTACTAGCCATGGTGAACATATATAACCTGCAGTGTCAGAGGCAGTATGCCTTTAAATATTATTTTCTGGAGAACAATAGCTACTGCCCACATATTATTATGCCATAATATTACTATGGGCTTCCTGTAGGCATCTGGTTGACTACTATGGCAACAGAATACTGAACTGAATAGGCCCAACAGGGCCTTTCTCTGTTCTCAGAGAGTAGCCTCAGAGAGGGGACTTGACAAATCAGGTTGTGCAGCCACAACAGTGACCAGAGTAGGAATGACCACTGGGAGGAACACAGAGTGAAGAAATGCCACAGTGCATCTGCACAACTGGATACCTTCAGCTGCCTCAGCTGCAACATTCAGAAATTCTTTAAATCTACTTTTAAAATGATGATTTCCCCACACAGACACTGTTGTGTCTCTCTGATGATATCCTAGCTGTTCAAAGATGTGGAACGTTGGAAAAGGGGGTCAAAGCTGCTTACATGTTTTGCCATGTCTAGGCTCCTGTGTGGGGGAGAGTTTAGCTTTGCTTTTTAAACTTGGTTCACATGAACACTCCCATTAGTTGTTACCCCCCCCCCAAAAAAAGACAATTTCATTACCCAGTGGTATCCATGTTGTGTAGATGCTGCATTTACCACATGGCAAGAGCAGTAGAATGAAAGACTCATGTGTGAATTGGAAAGACTGGCTTTCTTTAAAAAATAATTTTTAAAAAAAAACCCAGAACTAAACGGTGGTGTTATTATTGCTTTAAACACAAACAGCTTTTTTGCTTCCCAAATGTTACATTTGACAGCCTGTTTAAATTTCCAAAACATCTGTGCCGTTAACTCTTGGAAAACACTCCCTTCCAGATCCTGGCTAATTCTGTTGGCCTGCTCAACACTGGCAGCAGCAACAGAAAGGGGAAAAATGTTTGTAATGAGTGTTCCATTTCCACAGCATTGTACACATTGAGAGCTTGATTATCCTGTTATAGTTGTTCTCATCATCTGACCGTGCCTCGGATGCATCTATTGTGAGAGCCCAACATGTTTGCTTCCCTCAAACCGATGGCTGTTGCTTATTTTGAAGCTATCCAGAGGCCTTCGTACTCTGGAGCTTCCAACACTCATTGCCTTTTACCATCAATAAACTGGCTTTCAGAAAATACAATTGAGGAGTCTGCTACCTAAAAGGCAGCAACTGAGAAGCAAATCAAGCTGACATAATCTAAACTATTTCTGACCCCAGGTCCCCCAAATCCACACTTTGCACTTTGCAGGAGGCCTGGGGCAAACAACAACACACCCAGGAATAAATAATATGTGATTTCTGACACATTTGTCGCAGGGTGTGTTTTAGGGATGATAAAAATGTCAAAAATCAAATAAAATGCAACTGAAGCATCCACATACAGTGGTACCTCGGGTTAAGCACTTAATTCGTTCCGGAGGTCTGTTCTTAACCTGAAACTGTTCTTAACCTGAAGCACCACATTAGCTCATGGGGCCTCCTGCTGCCGCTGTGCCGCCGGAGCCCGATTTCTGTTCTTATCCTGAAGCAAAGTTCTTAACCTGAAGCACTATTTCTGGGTTAGCGGAGTGTGTAACCTGAAGCGTATGTAACCTGAAGCGTATGTAACCTGAAGCGTATGTAACCCGAGGTACCACTGTACTAAAATGGCTGGAGCTGGGCTTTTTAAAAATAAACATTTTAAAGGTTTTACTTCTGAGACTGTCAAAAGGCTTGAATTATGTGTTGTCTTCCAGGGAAATCTTTTTTAAAAAAATTGTCAACAATACACAGGGCAATATTCAGCTAAATAATTTCACAAGTGGAACAACAACTGCTTGTTCCACAATATAAAGTGATGGAGAAAGTGTGGCTTGGATTTCATGGATATACCTGGTATCTTCAAGTTAGCCTTTAATTCCAGCGTACAGGTAACAGTCATATATATCCATGAAGAGGTTAAAAGAACTGCTCATTTTCACTCACTCCCTATTCGAATCTTGAATCACTGCAAGTAGCCCATTGCAACAAACTCTCTTTTCTACCTGTTGACTCCTCAAGTCTTTTCCTTTTCAGGAAAAGACATTCCACAGAGAAGGATAATCTCTGGCTGTTTTGCCTGCCAAAGGGAAATCCTCTGAAAATAAGTCCATAGCCAAATCCTGGTGGCATTTTCTGTGACAAAAGAGCAGAACAAATTTGGTGTGTGGCAGGGGGAACCTTTCCAGGCTTCTGGGCTCTGAGAACACCAGCTCTTTGGTTATTACATTGTGGGCCACATTCAGCCATCTTCTGCTGTACTAATTACACGAACTTTTGGCCAAGCAGAGATCAAGGCACCCTGCAGAGAGCTAGAAGCTGATACTTCGTTAAAATTCCTCTCTCCGTCCTACACGCCTCTCTGTTCTATGCTGCTCATAAAAGACAATTAGGTGACCAGGAGGTGACTTCAATAGGTTTACAGATCTCCCAGGAGGCAACTTCAATGGTTTTACAGATCTCCCAATAGTCCCTTTTCACTCTGCACAGACAATCACCACTTGTTCTCATCTGGGAATCCTTGCTCACACTAAGCTCTTAGCTACTGATCCTCATGCTCATTTACCAGTGGCTTAAGCTTCCCTTTGCTGTGCAAATAAAAAAAAATATATCTATGGACAACCTTGGCTGTTTTCCACCCTTGCAAGCATGTTAAGTTTTAAGAATAAAGCAGAAATTCACATTGGGCATTTAATAGTTCCCTCCCTCTCGTCTCCTTGCCTGCTACATAGATTGTAGCCCTGTCCAGGCCTGCCTAGAGCTGGGAACAATTTGCTTGTAATTTCACATATCAAAGGGGCTCCACATGCAGTTAGTCATTGCAGTGCCTTTTTGCAATATATATATTTCATTCATGAATTACTTCCTAATGATTCATCCCAAAGCAATTTCACAAAACAATAAAGACATAGATAAAACCATTGCATATAAAAAAACTATATATATTTATGAGTTAGTTCTCAAAACGATGTACCATCTATCATCTCTGCCCTTGAAGCAACCCTGTCATATAAGCAACCATAAGTCCCATTTATAGAAGACACACTGAGGCCAGGAGGTTCAAGACTTAACCATTATAGGGTCCTTTTCTTTGGAAGCAGAAAACAGTATAGATGCATGTGAGGTTGTTTTTTAATTCACATTTACATAAGTTGAGCAGAGGGGCAATCAGTTATTCAGCCATACAGTGCTGCTCTTTAAACACGCAAAATCAGTGGTATTCCCCCAACTCCAAAACCTGCTTGCAAAAGTCAGGCATCTGCCTCTGTTGGTTGCATTCAAACTGCCAGACAATTTCCTCTCAGTCCCCATGCAATCATATGGGGTTTGTGGTGTCACTGGTAGTTTTACCTGCCATCACTGCTTAGTTAAGTGAGCATTTGACAACCAACAGTGTCCTCTGCAGCCATGTCGTTAACTTTATCGGACGCAATAAATATAGTATCCCCACAGCACTGGACTAATAAGGCACTAGAGACACCAAGGTAAGTTTAGCAAGTTTTCAGCAATCCACAAACTTTATGAACTCTTCATATAGCTGGTGTTTGCTCCTGGCCACATGCATGAAGATGAGGGTTTTCCTTCCCTTGTTGACGCAAGATTTCACATAGCCAGGACAAACAACTGGAATGTTTCAAAGTCTATGGAGATGATTTAAACAGCTGAAGAAAGGAAAGAATGCATCCAATCCCTCAAACCCAAAGCCCTTGTAAGGGAAGACCCACTAGCCAATAAATATAAGGATGTTCATTATTGGCTCTGATTGTGACAGGAGAAGTATTAAATAGGAATTTAACTATGCACTAACCCAAATTTAGAGGACCTCAAAGGAAAGCGATTATTCACCACCACATTCTAATCACAACGTTTAACCCAGACAATCTTGAAAGGGACCCCCAATTTAGAATCCAGAAAAGGGGCAGCACAATTCAAGAATGCCAGACATGTGCTTGAGAGGGTACCCCCCCCATCCCAAACACGGTTGGAGCCCATTTGCCAAGGGTTTGCTTATTCAGCAACACTGTGGTGTACCTGCAGCAACACAACCAGACACCATCATCTCCAATAAGTCTCGCCCTCATTGGTCTCTACAGCCACAGCAGGCACTGTAACTCCCCAACACCTCCAGAGGTTCACTCCTCCATTGTCTCCTGAAACAGACAGATATTAACAACCAACTCAGGGTGCACTTAACCATGCGGTGAACCACTTGTTTTCCTGGATTTCTCCTGCCATAGGTGCCAACTCCTAGGAGTGGAGGTCCTTTTGGGGGCCCCTAAAATATTTGAGGGAGCCCCCAAGTTCATATGACCAATAGCCAGAGATTATAGTTCAGCAACATCTGGAGGGTTACAGGCTCCTCAGCCCTATATTATATTTTTGTGGTAAACCATTCAGACTAGTACACCACCCCAGGAATATCACATGGAAGTTTCTCTACCCTTACTAGGCAGCGATCGAACCAAAGATATGCTTTGTGGTTATGCTCTGCTACATGTGATGTCCAGTTCAAAGTGAGATGCCCCCCAAAGGAAGCTGCCTTGTGTCAAATCAGGCCATTGTTTCATCTAGCTCTGTATTGACTTCACTTACATGAAGCAACTCTTCAGGGACTGAACCTGGGACCTTCTGCAAGGAAATCATGGAGCTTTGGCCCTTCTCCTGGTTTTCATATAGATCTGAGCTGGACCAGGCAATTGAGGTACACAATGCAAAATGTTCTTGTGTCAGAGGAGCAGTGGGACTGAATAAATGTATTCACCTTACTACTTTCAATTTTCAGAAAAGCGAAAGATGTGAAAGTGCCAGTGAATCAGCCCAGCTGCAATTATTATGCTGTGCGTTCAACTCATTTCCTATTCTTTTTTTTTAAGAATAATCTTTATTAGTTTCCCACATAAATATATATACATAGATAACAAGTCATACAAAGCAAAAACAAAGAAAGGAAGGAAGAGAAGAAAAAAAAGGAAAGGAAAATACAGTATATTACAATTAAATAAAAAATTATGAATGTAAAACTTCCAATCATTCTCGTTATACTGCTTATATTGTCTATGTTTTCTTGCACAGGTTTATATTATTTCATATTATTTTTATATAATCCGATAAAATATCTAACACACTTTTTGCTTACAAGTATCAATCTAGTTCTGCAAGTATATTGTTGTTTGTACAATACAATTTTAGATATTCCTTAAATATTTTCCATTCTCCATATACTTTCTGGTTTGAAACTCCTCTGACTTTTCCCGTCAGTTTTGCTAGTTGCAGGTACTCTATCATAAGGGTCTGCCACTCTGTTATTGTTGGTAGTGTTTCATTTTTCCAGTTTCTTGCCACTATTATTCTAGCTGCCACGATTGCATACATAAACAATGACCTTATACCTTTTTGAAGTTCTTTGATAGTATACCTAATAGGAAGATCTCTGCTCTTTTTTTAAATGTAAATTTAAATAATTTTTTGAGTTCACTGTAGATGTTGTTCCAAAATTCACGGATAACTACACAGTTCCACCACATATGAAAGTATGACCCTGTGTCCTTTTTGCATCTCCAGCATGTTGGTGGCCTGCCTTTATACATTTTAGCAAGTTTTAAAGGTGTATGATGCCATCTGTATAACATCTTCATAGTGTTTTCCCTGAGGTTGTAAGCATGCCGTGAATTTAATATCATTTCCTATTCTATAAGGTTTGGGCATGCCCCCTCAGGTAAGAACTTAGAATTCCTGAGGACCTGAGATTATAAGGAAATGTAAAGGAAACGTCTGCTTGTAATTCATTGCTCATTGAGTGGCTTCCTTTAGTGTCTTCCCTGCCATAGCAAAGGGCTCAGGCAACACTAATGAAAACTCCGGCACCCCTTGCCCTCATCCACAGCTATGTCTGAAAATTAAAAACACAACTAATTGCTGAACAGTCTGTCTCAAACAACCACTGAGCGTGTTGAAAACACCACGGTTTCCTTTCCAGCTAGAATATACCGTATAGAGTCAGTTTGCCAGAATGTTTCTGCAACTCTTTCAGCTGGGGCAACTAGCCAGGAAATATTTTAGCTAATTAGACATGAATGATCTACTAAACAAAGTGGATCTTCATTAGAATCATTTTTTCAGTAAGTGGCAAGGTGTGTGATGGTTGGGGATTCTAATCGAAGAAAGAGAATTGAAGGAAAGAAACCAAGATTCCCCAGACAGAAAGAAGAGAAGGTACCATCAACTTTAAATCAAACATTGTTGACTGGTGTTGTTGAACCATCAGTATGTGGGGAAGCCAGCAGAGTCCATGGAAAAACTTTTCTTCTGGAGTGTGATGTTTATTGACTTTATGGCAACAAGCTTTCATTCTTTGAGCTGATGAAGACTGAAGTTTACCCCAGTTCACTCAAAGCAAAAAGTCTGGAGCCAAATACAACAAACCCCAGAGGGATTACTCTGTTTCTTTAAAGGTAGCAATCAAACAGCCAACTGTTCTTTGATAACTGATTGCACCAGTTCACAGAAATAGAAATCTAGAAGGAATCAAGAGCAGATTCACTTCCACTTTTGTAAATAAAACTTGCCACACGCCCAGAAACGGATAAGTAGGTGCCAATAACCTTGGAAGAAGCCTTGTATCAGTTGAAGTACTGATGAGCTAAACACACAACCAAGCTCAATTCAATTGGCTCAAATCCAAAGTCCTGTCTGAATTTGTAATCACTGCAAGTATATTTATCATGAGCTGAACAAAATGTCTGCATATTACTATCACAGGTCAGTTCCATAACCATTTTGAGCTTACAAACAGCTTTTCCAGTTTGCTTCTGAGTTGCATCCAAACTAGCAGATTTCATGTGTTTGTTTCCATTTTACAGATGGAGAACTTAGCCTGGGAGAAAGTGACTGGCCCAAGCCACCCCAGATGCATTGAAGGCTACATTGACATTTGGCATTTGTGACACCTTGATTCAGGATTAACCATTTATATTTTGCATCACAGCATCGTGAATCCAGGTGAAATGACTAAACCTTACCAAATGAAATATTAACATTTGAGCGAAAGCCCCATTGAGTCCTGCTGGATCAGACCAGTGGCTCATATGGTCCAGTATCCTGTTCTCACACTACTAATCCCACGTCTGTTCCTCAGCAACTGGTGTTCAGAACTATACACATAACCGTGATACTGGCATGATTGTTTGTCTTGGGGCATGTTGTCCACTGAAACAGCTTCTGGACCTACAGTTAGTTAATCAACTGTAATCAAACAGAAGTTATTGGATGTTTCTGTAGTGAGAGGATAATTAACATTTCTGCTTTTACCTGTTTTCTATATTTCTTGATATGATCATCCTTTTCTTTTGGCTGCTTAGAATTGCATATCACATCAAGCTTTTTTTTTAATGCAGATGTTGTCTAAATGTTTTAAATATCAGTTGGTGAATCAAAACTGGGGAAGAACTTAATGAATCACAGAGACATACAACCCAAGCAAAACATTATATCGTAGGATTGCACACTACTCTGTGCAATCTTAGTGAAGGCAGCAATTGCACAAAACTGGACGAAAGGTTAGATGATTCAGAGAATGGAGCAGTCAGCTTATTGGAGGGGAAAGGGAAAGGGAAAGAAGTCATTTTGCTTATTCAGATTCTCCAGGATGGCTGCATGAATGCAACGGATGAGCTGTGAGTCATTTCAACACACACACACACACACACACACGCCTTAGGAGTTGTACATACAGAGCGCACATGTCATCATTTTGCAAATATGGGTGCTTATTGTCCTCAGTGTCCAGATGAAGAATGCATAAGAAGCAGAGCACACACTTTGTGGTTTCCAAACATCAGTTCAGTCACAGACCTGGGAACAAAACCCAAGGTTTCCAGATTCCACTCCAGCCGTAAAAACCACAAAGTTGTCTGTTTCAAAATGTCCTTTATTTTAAAAATAAAACCCATTTTGTCTTCAAAGTTCATTGAGGCTCAGCCTCTGGCTTTTAGTCTGTCCTTGTTTTCCCCGAGGCATTCAGCTCGCCTGCATCCAAGCTGTATGTCTGGAAGAAAGTGCTTCCATGCCCAGGTCACAGAGTATGTTGTCTCAGCAACCATCTGATTTTATTTATTATCAGTTCTGTCTGTGAGTTCCAGGGCCAAGCTAGACAATGTGTATGTGTGTGCGGTTGCATTTAATGTGTCTGTTTTTTCCTTTATTCTAAATAGCAACCACCAGGAGGAGGAGGACAGGACATGGGGTATGAGGGGGGTTAATTATTTCCTTTCCCCCACCTCCACCAGGGTGCTGTCAAAAATTGCCCCCTTCTCTTGAAGCTGTTCATCATGGGGGCAGGGCAGCTGTCTTTGATCACTTTGCCATTTGTTAGTCCATACTGAGGGAGAGGAGTAAGCCCTTTTCCATTTGCAGTGGTCCTCGTGCTCCCCCCGGCATATGGCTGATATTTAAAAGAAAATAATTGGACATGTTAAAGGCAATCTAGTATTTAATGTGTTCTCTTGCTTATTTCCTAATTAAAGAGAAGAAACTTTCACAAAAGCTGGTCTGTAGAAGGCCAGGATTTCCCTTTTCCTCCATCTTTCCACATGTTTAGTGAACCTAATGTAGCTGAAGGCAGGAAGAGATGTAGAACTCTTCATACAGAATGAGTGGATGGTGCGTCCCATTCACTGCTTAGTCAACTAAAGCTACATATGTGACCCATGATGAATGAATGCATATGCTGCTAAAAACAACAACAGGAGACAGCCTTGCATTGGGTCAAACCCAGGACCAATCCTATCACCTTATCAAATGACATTGCGGTGCAACTGACCATTGATCAAAGGTGGTGTTGGGTGCTTGAAGCAAAGTAGCACCCCGGCAGAAACGTTTAAAGTAAGCAATGCACCATCTTGGCAGAGAAGGAAAAGCTTCATTGGTTCTTCCACACCTCAGAAGATTTAAATAAAAACCAACAATTCTTGGGAGTTATGGTGAATAAAAGAGTGCTGAGCATGAATTATGGGTGACTGCAAATAACTCATTGTGAGGAATTCTGTTCCTTTATAAGACTCCCACAGTCTTTGAGAGACTTTGAATTGACTCTCACTCCAATTCTACTTGAAACTATCTCTTAATGGGAGACTTTTTTTGCCCAGCCAGGCATCAGAGCTTAGTCCTAATAAAAAGCTCATCTAATGCTAATCCGAACCAAAAAACATGCATTGTTTCTCCTACATTATTTTTCTGAAAGGCTGAATTGGTCACAGTTCTAACAATTCCAGAACACAGTTCTTCTGTTTGCTACTCCATGTACTAAAAGTTATGGTGTGAAAAATGAGAGTGTCTTGTGTTCTTCTATAGACATCAGTAATTAGAAGCTCACATTAAGCATTGCCTGAAATAATCAGGTAATTGCAAATCTGGCAACAAATATTCCTGCTCTCAATTTTCTTTTAGCAAACTGTATGAGAAACCAAGAGTCTCAATTTGGGGGGTTTCTAGGTAGTGATTTTTCCAGCAGCTTTCTAGTGGCATTCGAAGCAGGGTTTCCTCAGCAAGCATATTAGTTTTGTGGTCTGCATCACTACATATGGAATACAGAATCTCTATCACTCTGATTTTGTATTTTTCACTCTGATTTTGTATCCTGAAACTGACTAAAGGAAGCAATAACCCAACATTGCCAGATCAGCTTTGTTTGCATGCAACCAACCAATAGAGGAAGACACAGATTTCCCTGGAATCTTCTGCTTGGTTCTCATGACAGAGCCAATCACAAATTGGATCTGCTCCAGTATCATAGCGGGAAGTTTTTAGACAATGACTTGTAGAAATGAGTACTTTTGGCTCCAGGACAAAGTTTTATTTGAGTAATGAAAGGATATACAGCCAAATCACAGCATATATTTGTGAAAGACAGCTGAGGCAATGCAGTAAAGAGACATATCCAACACTCATCACGAACAGGTGATGTTGGGACACTATGTAGGATCCATGTAAGACCAAAGGACAAATGGAGGATATGAATTCACTGAGCATTAAGTAGAAGAAGCAGTACTAGATAGACAGACAGACATGATAGTGAAATATACTCGGAGTCAAGAGTGGATTTCATAGATGGATAGATAGACAGATGATAGATAGATAGATAGATGATAGATAGATAGATAGATAGATAGATAGATAGATAGATAGATAGATAGACAGATGATAGATCAGAATAATACACATGTAAAAACAGGCTCCCAAATGGCTTACACATGAAGATGTTGGAGAAGAATCTTCTTCTCAACTTCTGTAGGATGAGATTGAGCATACAGTTTGTGAAATAACCCCCATGGTGTGTTGGGTATCCATAGCAAGCCCAGTTACATCCTATGCCCTTCCCTCAAAGCCAAGTCAAACTCTCGGTTTTGCAGGGACAACAGATGAACACAGGAAGTGATATTGCCAAGGCATAACTTGCTGACTTCTGATCATGAAATCCTTTCAGGCTATTATGTTCCCCATTCTATCTGTGCAAGGCCTGGGGGCAATGAGGAAGAGTGCAGCTTGATCCTCTGTAGCATTTTTGCAAGTCTTACATCACCCATCCATTTCCATCATTGGCTTTCCATACACAGACTGATCAAAAGGAAATGAAATAAATAGGATTCTGAGCTGCCGGCTTATTTTTGTTTTTCTTTTAAACCAACACGCCGGCGTCACTGAATGAGTGCACATATGTTGTGAACATGTAGAAGCGCTCCAAATTGTTTAAATCCGCACATGGAAGGGATTGACTGTTCATTTCTATTGATATGTGTAATTGTACATGATGTATTTATTGCCCTTTGTTTGTATGTTCGAAGCCAGTCCTTGTATTGTTATTTAAAGGCACAGCAACGCTGAATAGTTCTTCGCTGATGTGCTTTGCTGTTTATGTGGCCACATCACAAGCTTTTATAACATTCCATGCTTTCTTTTATGAGTTTGCAGATGTTTCTACATAGAAAGCTTTATTAGAAAAGTTTTTAAGGGGACATAACAGCATCCACAGCACACACACAAAAGGTATTACTAGAACATTCACAAATAATTTTTATATCTAAAAAACAGAATTTGAAAATTTTATAAACAAAGAAATTGTTATGTTAAAATTTGAGGTTTATAATAATCCAATATATACAGTATTCTGTGTCTGGTGCAGTGGTTATTGTTGTGAGACAGAGATTGGGGAGAATCTTCAGTCAGCCATGAGGCCAACCTCTCTTGGGCTAAACTACCTCACAGGGTTGTTGTGGGAATAGAATACAGAGGGAGGCCATCTATGTTGTTTTGAATTATTGGAGGGAATAAGCTATTATCCACTACAACATTATCTATCTACCTTTCTGGTACAGGAGGGGATACAGAGGTTGTGTACACACATTTTATCCCATAATCAATGGATACAGAGTAGTTGTTTCTTCTGTGGACTCCACACACAGTCTTGATCAATTGCATATTTCTTGCCCGTGAAAAGTGCTAATTGAGAAATTAGTTTCGTTCCAAAAATAAAAGATCATTGCAGATTCATTCTGTATTGCCTCACAGTGTGTCCCTTTGGAAACAGAGGAAGGCGGTCTCAGCAATAGAGGGTGTGGATACATTTGCCCAATAATGCTGTGGGTGAGCATCTACCAAGACTGCAATCACCCCTTTTTTTCTTCATTCGCCTGGGGCATGTACAGGGAGGAAAAGGCATGGATAATATAATCAAGGGGAGAGCTTTCAAAAGTGTACCAAGTAACCACACATACCCCTGTGGACAACAGGATCTAGACTCAGGCAGCATGTTGGGGATGAACAAGAACAATCCCAGTTTAAGGGAAAATACAAGTGGGTTAGTGTATACACAGCCTTTGGCATCAACTGTTTAGACAGAAACAATATGTAATTCCTAAATTGTTCCAAACTGGAGTCTTTTTCGTGGAACATTTGCTTTTCTCCTGTTTGGAACAAGTCCCTTTGGTTTGTTCTTTTTCACCCACACTTAAATCCTATTTCTGTCTCCTCACCCATTAAGCACAAATGCCCTTAAAATATTATTCACCAAACAATTGGAGTTTTTTTAAAAGTGCATTTCTTTAAGAATATTCATCATCATCATCATCATGACTTTCTCCCTGCATGAAGACTTTTACTGGCCTTCTCTCATCTGCTTAATATGCCAACCACTCATGTGTCCATTCCAGGGGTCAGCAAAAAAATTCAGCAGGTGGCCGGTCCACTGTCCTTCAGACCTTGTGGGGGGCCGGACTATATTTTGGAAAAAAATAATGAACGAATTCCTATGCCCCACAAATAACCCAGAGATGCATTTTAAATAAAAGGGCACATTCTACTCATGTAAAAACACACTGATTCCCAGACCATCCGTGGGCCGGATTGAGAAGGCGATTGGGCCGGATCTGGCCCCCGGGCCTTAGTTTGCCTACCCATGGTCCAGTCAATGCCTCAAAATTGGCTTCTCAGCAGTGAGAACTGGCTTTATTGTAAGACTGTCATCGCACATGTACTTATTTGTAACTAAATTTACGTGGCAAACGAGTGTAAATCACTAGTCTGCTTTGAGTGCCAATTTTTACAAAGTGTGAATGTCTATATGAAACACAGATGGTGAAAACACAGGGATGAGTGTACATTTTGCCGCACACCGACCTTACAGTTTCACAGTGCCTGTAGTAAAAAGGTAATTTGTATGTAGTCCACAGAAAGCTGAAGTTACCATAATGCCTGTTATTTATTGCACTCATGTGCATACCCTTTAAAAGTTCAAGTACAGTCCAAGGTGCGGCTTCCGATTGGCTGCAGGAAACTCCTGCAGCCAATCCGAAGCTGCGCCAGACGTTCAGCTTCCAAAGATCATTTGCAAACCAGAACACTCACCTTCCGGGTTTGCAGAATTCAGGAGCCAAAACGTACGAGTGCCAAGGCGCTTGGCTTCCAAGGTACGACTGTATCATATAAGGGGTTATCCAATTTTATTCTGATTCTGTGAGGTTAGGCTGAGAATGACTTCCCCCCAGTAACCATGCAACACTCTACAGTTGTACCTCTAGAACGAATTAAGTACTTAACCCGAGGTACCACTGTACTCACTATAACATACTGCCTCTACTTTATCACTGTTTCGTGGCCAAACATTCAAGTGGAAAGCAAACCAGACAGTTTCATCATATAGTAGTTCACACATTAAATGGCTGGTTTTCAATGTGTTATCTCTTTGTAATATATTCATCCCTTCACACCTTTCCACTCCCTACAATATAATTTGATAGGGTTTTGATGAACAGCTGCACTGCATTTATAGTGCCACACACTTCAACATGTTTTCTTCTCTATGTCTACTTTTGTTCCTCTTGGCCTGAAATAGGCTGTGTATTTCTACTCTGTAATACGATTACAACTGGCATAATTAAAACTGGTGTGGTGTTCCTTAGACCTTTAGAACATGGTGACTCCCTCTGTGCCAGCACTTAGAATATTTATCTACCATGCTCCTCTTACAAGCATACATATGTATGCACTTCTCCTGATTTTCTGCTGGGCTGATGCTATAATTCGAAAATTCATTTAAGTGATCAAATCTTCAGATCCAGTAGCTCCAAGGAAAAAACATGTTTTCAAGAAATTTGATTCTTAAAAGCTAAATCCCACGCTGAAGTATTTCAAGTTGTTTGATATTTCATATTTGCTCAGTTAGAATTTTAATTACATGTTAGTTTACCAAAATGGTTTAAGATAACAATTTTGTAACACGGGATAGTCTTCAACCTTGCGATGCACAGCTTAAGAGAAAACATGTTAAAATTGCCTTTTAAAAACTGCCCTTCCCTTGCAAATGCACATTTGTGCAAATTTTAGATCAGGGCTATGCTAAAAGGAAAAAAATACTTTTTGCAATGAAATTGCAGAGGTGCCATGGGGAGATCAAAACTCTGTTGGGCAGAGCCATCCTGTATAATTGCTCTAATACTAAAATTATTTCTATTCATATCTTTGCTATGAAAAAGAACAAGGGGCCCCTCATCAGCTACAGAGCCCAATCAATAGCAAAATGCATAAATAGACAGAGGTGTCAGGGAGGATCATGGCTGCCTAAATGGCTGTGGCCTCCTCATTGTTTATTCTCCAGTGTTTAAATTCACTTCATTTCTGAGTCAAAGGTCAATCTGAAACTCCTTGTATTTATTTTCCCAGTGAATTGGAGTAATCTAAATGCCCTGGTATTTCAAAGTGATGAATTATGTTAATGCACATTTGCAAAACAATGTTTTAGACCTTATCAGAAGTGAACTTTGAAGGAATATCCATGTAAAGGTGAGAATATTCTTCCTATAAGGATTAGGGTACAGTGGCTGCCATTGAATATTCAGAATCTGAACCATGAAAAAGGGGGGAAGTGGTATGCAAATCCTTCCTAGTTGACCCAGGGATAGGACCAGCTAATGCCATTTTGACATACTAGGTGTAGTTTATATATATTTAAAAAATATCTGCTTCCCTCCTTAGCATTGTCATCTCTGGGCACATAGCATGTGCTGTCCCAGCCTCCCACATATCATAATCCAATCCAAGCCACAACTGTAGTTTGTAATCAGAAATCAGAGAATGGGAAATAACCTCCAAGCACAGCAATCAGCTCTAGAGAGTGAGCCAAGCCACAGATCACTGGAGAAGTCACAGACAATGCAATTCCCATCACTACTGGCCATTGGGCATTCTGACTGGATCTTGACTCAAGCAACATCTGGAGGGCACCAGGTTGGGGACAGCTGCTTTAAAAAGACAGGCAAAAAGCTTTTTTGAAGCCTGCCTCTAAAAGGATTCTGTCACATACTCAGCAGCTTCCCTTTATAGTGTGCGGTGCTGTCATCTAAACTATTCCAAATCTGATCCTGCCAACAACACAGGGAACCTGCCCAAGGAAAGCTGGGCCATCAGTTTCAGCAGACCGCATCACTCCACCAAGCTCTTTCTCTTCTTCTTTTGCATTTCTTTGGCATTGAAGCTGATTATTATTATTATTATTATTATTATTATTATTAAAATTTTTATATCACTCTACACCCAAAGGTGCTGCTGGGGCATCAGTGCAAAGGCTACTTCCCCACCCCACCCCACCAGTCCAGACATCTCTGTAGCCAAATAATGTGTGCTTTAAATTAAATACGTTCATCATCTAAATTTACCAAGTGTTTGCATTGCACCCATCTGTAGAAATGTTGATCCAGACAGAGCTTTGGGTTTTAGCCTCCCATATGAGCTGGGGGGCAGGCAGAGGGCTGCGTAGACTAGGGCCTCCACGTTATATAAATAGGAAGTGCCACGGAACAAGTTTATGCCAATCATTTGGAGAGGATTCATAAATATAGAGCCCTTTTTCTGTGATAAATATAAGCACTCTCAGTTAAACAATTACCCAAGTGTCAGGCAAAAATGAGTAAATTGTCGATCAGTCTTCTTAGAAGCCCTCATCCCTCTGGGCACAAAGGCGGGGGGGGGGGGGAGCCAAAATTGTCTGCGAGGGGCTCCCAGCTAAATATGCCACATTCCACTAACTTTTATGTTCTACAAATAACGTGTCAAAAACAGCTCAGGGACCAAACGAGAGCAGGAGACAGCAGAGGAAAGGAGACCACAAATGTTAGAACTTGGTGACAGCCCAAAACTGAAGCCAAGTATAGGTCTGTTAACTGCTGCAGCCCTCTCAAAGACAGGGCCCTGGGGGTGTATTACAAGGCGCGGGTCTCCCTTTATGTGGCTGGAGCGACAGTTAGGTTTCTGGCACTGACTTCAAGTCAAAGAGCATCAGCCTGTTATTACATGAGCAGTAAGGTAAGCTATGACTCAAGTGTCTGGACCAACAGGTATTAATCATCTGCATTACACATGGTGAGTAACTGACTCAACGAAAGAACCTGGCCGGGGGGGGGGGGGGGGATAAAGCTGCAGGAAACCTCACTGGGTCTGGATTCCCAAAGTGGAAACATCTTTTTTATGTCTCCTGAAGAAGTTGCTAAATATTGTGCCTGAAGGAAAGTTTGCACAAGAAAGAAAGATCAACTGGACGTGTTCTATGTGATAATGGGGGTGAATGCAAAGGTGACCCAGTGGTCTAACTGCTTGCAGTGGACATGCCGCTGTGTCAGGAGCTGGTTGTTGGAAGTTCCTGCAAAGAATTTTGTCACACATCTGAGCAGAATCTAGAGAAGCAGAGGATTGCTCTCCCACCCTTGTCTACACTGCCTGGTTCTCCAGGGTTTCAGACTCCAGGATTTCAGGCAGGGTTGAAGCACCAACCCATTTTCCCCAGCCCTGCTTGGAGATGGTGGGGAGTGAACATTGCATCTTCAGCAGATGCTCTTCCACTGAGCTACCGTTCTGTTGTAAGAACTGTTCCTGGGACAATCTGTCTCAATGTGGTGCCCTACAGATGTTACTGGACTATAGCTCCCTTCATCCTTGACCATTGGATGTGTTTGCTGAGGCAGATGGGACTGGTAGCTCTACACTGGCTATCTCTGATCTACGTGAAGCAAGCACTGAACACCCACAATGTGCCATGCCAATACAAATTATTTCCCCCCCTTCCACAGTGCTGTGATAGAGTAACATGGGAGTAAGGTTAAGTAACATATTGAAATGGTCCGGGTGCCCAAGTTCTGTTCAAAGGCATGACTCCTCTGGCACAATGCTCAGAGCTCACCTTACCACTTTCATCATGGATGTGATGATTCATATCTGATTCATCCAGGGTGGGGCACAACTAATTAACATTTGTAAATTACCTTGTGGAAAAGGTGCTATAGATGAGCACACTATTATTATTTCATTAGTCAGAGCTTTGTCATTTGGCTCCTCCTAGGCAGCCCTGAGACAATTTCATTCCCCAAATATCTTCTTCATTTGTATCCGGAGACACCTCTTTGCTTGTGGGCTCTGAGGTTTCGCAGTGAGCCTCTAGTTCTACTGCTTCTGCTTGCAGTCTTGCCTCGTGGTGCAGCAGCAGCAGCAGCAGCAAAAGCAAAGGATATTAATAGAATCCTGAAGATTCTTAGTGGTAGAACGGCCAACATTCGCTTTGGCATCATTACAAGTTTCACTTATTTTTCTTAAATAATCAGACCATGGCTTTTCCATGGCTTCATTTTTCTACTCGCATATTCCCCAAAGAAGGAAAGAGGAGGATTCCAGAGCTCTGAATAAGGATGCATCATTAGGACAGGAAAATATTTAACCGTTTATGAATTATCTGCTCCCCTCTATGGATGTTGAGCTATGCACACCATGTGGTACAGCTGACTGGACCTGTTTCTGCAGTGTTTTGCCGTCCATATACATACAGTCGTTCAACAAAACAGAAATGTAATGTTGGCTCGCAAGTGGTCCTTCTTCAATCACATTTTGTCTAAATGCTGGAACGAAGGGCTGCTGGCGGCATCTTCCTTTGCTTAGCCCTTGATCCTGGTTTGGGCGACTAGTTTATGCTGCAAACCTTGCAGTACATAGGAGGGCCTCTGTCCCAAGTGTCAGTGAGATTATGTGGACAAGGTTTGTGGTGTGGTAGTGTTGGGGGGATATTTCCAGTGTGCAAGAGTTAGTTCCAAGAGTCATAGGAACATAGGAGTCTGTCTTATACTGAGTCAAATCACTGGTTCATCTAGCTCAACATTATCTACACTGACTGGTAGCTGCTCTCCAGAGTTTCAGGCACAAGCCTGCGCCAGCTCTGCCTGTAGCCTCCAGCAACTGAACTTGGGACCTTCTGCAGGCACAGCAGATACCCTACTGCCGAGCTATTCGTCAGCTGAGCCACTCATCTTGAAGTGATATAATTAACCCAGAAGCTTCAGCCATTGTTGCCTTTATTGTTAATTGAAGTGATCAATACCAGAAGATAGTGGATATGCCAGAGTGCTGGTGGATAGTGGCAGAGGTGCCAAATCATTTCAACGATACCATGAACCTGACCCCAATGTCCTATGTCATATTTCATTTCCAGAAAGCAATCATAGCACTCCTTGGAAATGTGTCAAGTACTTTTTTACTGGCCAAGTGATCCAGCTAGCTGACTGTCATGGTTGCCAACAAACCAACAAACAAATTTACTTCTACAGATATTTTTTTTTGGGGGGGGGGGTGTCCGGGACACTACTTGCTAGACAGGAGAAATGAAAGCTAGTTCCCTGACCTCTGCCCAGTTTTCCTGCCCCCAAATATATATTTATTTTGCACATGCTCACTAACTCGGCCTGTGTAGCCTGCAGCTTGGTTTGGCTCACTTTCTTGAATGATCTTCAGATGGCCTTTGGGATTGGGTTCAGTGTCAGCTTTCTCCACCTGTGAAACATAGTCAAAATTTTGGGCCGTGTCTTCTTTGAATTTAATCTTCATAAAGAAGAATATAATAGATGAGTTTGTCCCCTTGTGAGGAAACACCCTGAAAGGACATGGGAATGGTACCTAGAATACTCCTTGTCTGATACAAACAAGTTAATAACAGACTTACTGGCCATATTCCTCCTCTCTTGTTTTGCATGATGGCACTCCCATTTTAATGATAATTTATATTTTAAGTTTTGTTATCTTTTGTAGCATATGGTATTTTTACCTTGTATGTTTTATCCTTTGTATTAAAAAATACAAAGGATTTTTACAAAACCATCTTTAGACCCGGCCAGTATGGCCAACTATCGCCCAGTCTCAAATCTTCCATTCTTGGGCAAGGTGATTGAGCGCGTGGTTGCTGAACAACTCCAGGCACGCCTGGAGGATGCGGACCACTTGGATCCCTTCCAATCGGGATTCAGGCCTCACCATGGGACTGAAACTGCCTTGGTCGCGCTGGTTGATGATCTCCTGCGAGCTAGGGACAAAGGTGAGAGTTGTTTCCTAGTTCTGCTGGATCTCTCAGCGGCCTTTGATACAATTGACCATAACATCCTTCTGGACCGTCTAGAGGGGCTGGGAGCTGGGGGCACTGTCATACAGTGGTTCTGCTCCTTCCTCCTGGGCCGTGTTCAGAAAGTGGTGGTGGGGGATGAGTGTTCAGACCCCTGGGCCCTCACTTGTGGGGTGCCTCAGGGTTCTGTCCTCTCCCCCATGCTTTTTAACATCTATATGAAGCCGCTGGGAGAGATCATCAGGGGGTTTGGACTGGGTGTCCATCAATATGCAGATGATACCCAGCTCTACCTCTCTTTTAAATCAGAACCAGTGAAGGCAGTGAAGGTCCTGTGTGAGTGCCTGGAGGCGGTTGGAGGATGGATGGCGGCTAATGGATTGAAGTTGAATCCTGACAAGACAGAAGTACTTTTTTTGGGAGACAGGGGGCGGGCTTGTGTGGAGGACTCCCTTGTCCTGAATAGGGTAACTGTGCCCCTGAAGGAGCAGGTGCGCAGCCTGGGAGTCATTTTGGACTCACAGCTGTCCATGGAGGCGCAGGTCAATTCTGTATCCAGGGCAGCTGTCTACCAACTCCACCTGGTACGCAGGCTGAGACCCTACCTGCCCGCGGACTGTCTTGCCAGAGTGGTGCATGCTCTAGTTATCTCCCGCTTGGACTACTGCAATGCGCTCTACGTGGGGCTACCTTTGAAGGTGACCCGGAAACTACAACTAATCCAGAATGCAGCAGCTAGACTGGTGACTGGGAGCGGCCGCCGAGACCACATAACACTGGTCTTGAAAGACCTACATTGGCTCCCAGTACGTTTCCGAGCACAATTCAAAGTGCTGGTGCTGACCTTTAAAGCCCTAAACGGCCTCGGCCCAGTATACCTGAAGGAGCGTCTCCACCCCCATCGTTCTGCCCGGACGCTGAGGTCCAGCGCCGAGGGCCCTCTGGCGGTTCCCTCATTGCGAGAAGCAAAGCTACAGGGAACCAGGCAGAGGGCCTTCTTGGTAGTGGCGCCCGCCCTGTGGAACGCCCTCCCATCAGATGTCAAAGCGATAAATAACTACCTGACATTCAGAAGACATCTTAAGGCAGCCCTGTTCAGGGAAGTTTTTAATCTGTGATATTTTACTGTATCTTTGGTTTCTATGGAAGCCGCCCAGAGTGGCTGGGGAGGCCCAGTCAGATGGGCGGGGTACAAATAATAAATTATTATTATAATTATCAATTATCATTATTATCATTATCATTATTATCATTATTATTATCATTATTATTATTATTATTATTATTAAAAGCCCTAAACAGCTTCGGCCCTGTATACTTGGAGCGAAGGAGCGTCTCCACTCCCATCGTTCAGCCTGGACACTGAGGTCCAGCACTGAGGGCCTTCTGGCAGGTCCCTTGCTGAAATAAATGAGGTTACAGGGAACCAGGCAGAGGGCCTTCTCGGTAGTCTTCTAAATGTTTCATCTTTTAGTAAAAGACTGCAAAATGTGTGCAATTTGTGGGTGTGATTTAATGTGCCTGGACTAATCCTCTTGAGTTATCTGCTCTTTACATATTCCTACCCCTTGCTTTGTGCTTAGAACGATTGCAGGCAGGGTTGCATAGAATTCTTTTGGCCTGGTACCATGTCTAGATGGTATTGCTTAGTGTCTGGGAGCTTGTAAACACATGCAGTCAATGTGCATCTTAAGATGACTAGAACATGTTCTGTGGGCTCTGCCCTTCATTGCTGGGCCCCACCCTAGACCTGACCCATTTACTTATAGGTCACCTCCCTTTGCTCTACTGGTTTCTGGCCCCTTGCCCTACCAGCCTATTGACTATTGTTAACCTTATACATGCATGACCATCAGGTAGCTCTTTTATTTCAAACAACAATGAGATGTCAAAATGCACTCATTTGCATTCATCATACATATTTGCTATTTGAATTCTGAGCCTTTCAGAAGTCTGTTGCTGGGTTTGTCAAAGTCCACACATGCACAGATGCTCGTGACATCCAGAAATTACCTTTAAAAAATGGATGTGGGGAATGTCTAGTTCATAAATGAAGAACTCATGAACACGTGGATCAGACCACAGAATGTCATCCTTACTTGGGCCTCGTGGCAGAAAGACAGTGATGTCTTCCTTACGTGAAAGACACATCAAGGACCAGGATACATAGATTTCTCATCCAAACATTGCCTTTTCTGCTGCATAGGACTAGGAAATGTCCCAGGGGCATACGCCTATGCCATGCCCAGGGGGTTCCAAGTAATTTACCAGAAGAAAGAAAGAAAGAAAGAAAGAAAGAAAGAAAGAAAGAAAGAAAGAAAGAAAGAAAGGTGTTGCCTATGACCCATTTGCAAATTAGAAGAAGAGTTTGGATTTGATGTCCCGCTTTATCACTACCCGAAGGAGTCTCAAAGCGGCTAACATTCTCCTTTCCCTTCCTCCCCCACAACAAACACTCTGTGAGGTGAGTGGGGCTGAGAGACTTCAGAGAAGTGTGACTAGCCCAAGGTCACCCAGCAGCTGCATGTGGAGGAGCGGAGACACGAAACCGGTTCACCAGATTACGAGTCTACCGCTCTTAACCACTACACCACACTGGCTCTCTGGGGCCCTGTCTGAGTGCCGCAACCCCAGAGTCGGCCATGACTGGACCTAATGGTCAGGGGTCCCTTTACCCTTACCTGGCCTAATTTAATCTCTCACTTTAAGATGAGAAAAGGGAAGATTAACATTGCGACCCTACTACTGTGATAGTGCTGTCCCACCCAGCAGAGCTTAATTCATTGTCACCTGTGTCACACACACACACACACAGAGAGAGAGAGAGAGAGAGAGAGAGAGAGAGAGAAGTGGGGGCTCATACTGGCTCTTGGTTTTACATAAATCTGCCGCTAGAAGGATGCTGTGCTCAATTGAAAACATTTTCATTTTTCCCCCCTTTCATTTGATCTTTCTGCAACATACTTTTCATATTAATCTTGGCATTTCTCTCCCATCTGGTTTCAACTTTTGATTAGAAACTTGAAGTTCAACTTTAGCACTTTGAGACAGAGAAATGGGGATCCTAAAACAATTAACCCCTTCAGCAGTTTATTCAACAGTGTTCCCAGAATATTTGACAGGAATATGTGACCATGACATGTGTATATGTGTGGAAAGCCAACTGAAAAGAATAATTTATTGAGCACAGGGAAGGGGGGTAGTGATGGCATTGCAAACTGATTGACCCCATTGCTGAGGACAGGAACAAAAATAATTGGACAATAATAATTGTGCAACACTATTGCCAGGAGAGAATGTACAGAAAAGTGGCACAAGCAAGTGACATGCATAGCGTGGCTGCCAGATTTTGACAAAAGTGGCATTTGGGGGTCACTTCCAGATAGGCTGTTTATAAGCACAAAATGTGGGTGTTATTCTGCACTTTCCAGTGCTATTATCCTGCCACTTTTCTAACCGCAAGAAGTCTGATAAGAAAAGCGATGGAAAATTACCCTGAAAATATGTGATAACAATCACTCGCTGGCAATGTCAAACACATCAGATTGAATGCTCAGTCAACAGGCAACATTGTATAACTTCCATGCACATGTTCTGTGAGCGTATCAGCACAAATGCTCACAGCCAATCTTGGAAGTAACTTGAGGTGAGTTTGAGGGTCTTGATGAGCAAATCAGCTTAAGAATTTTAAACAAAGATAAAGGAATTGACTAAGTTTAGAGGTCAGGAATAGGCCAAGATGTTTTCTGGCCTGAAGTGGAGTATCAAATGCTTCTCACCTAAACCCACTCCAAGATCAAGGCTGGCCCAATTATTTTGACACCTGATGCAGAAAATCCCTACAAGTAAAAGTACAATTTTTAGAAAAACAGTTAAAGGTTTAGCAATTTGCTGCCTTTCATAACACACAAAATCAGCTGCTTGAGGCACCAACCTCACTCTGCCTAACAGTAGGGGCGGCCCTGTTTATGATAATGAGGAAGAGGTGGGTCACATAGATCCAGAGTTTGCTGCTGAATTTTGCCTACAGTGAAATTTTGCATTAATTTGGATGCTCCTTTCTTTTGGTTGGGAGGAGGATACCCGAAGGAACTTTCAATAGGAGTTAAAGGATTTTCAATGCAAGTAGTGATATTTCTTAATGGGCTTTCCAACATCTCTGGCATAACACACAAGATGCCATGCTGAAACAAGATGTGCTCTAATAGAAGAGGAGCAGGGAAGAGATATGAGCGCACAAGTCACGTTTGATTACCAGGGTACCATTAATTCTGCTTAACAATGACAGAGGGCCTTCTCGGTAGTGGCGCCCACCCTGTGGAATGCCCTCCCATCAGATGTCAAGGAAATGAACAACTATCTGACTTTTAGAAGACATCTGAAGGCAGCCCTGTTTAGGGAGGTTTTCAGTGTCTGATGTTGTATTGCTTTTTTGATTATTATTATAATTAATTCTGTTGGGAGACACCCAGAGTGACTGGGGAAACCCAGCTAGTTGGGCGGTGTATAAATAATAAATTATTATTGTTATCAGCAGCAGCATCATTTTAGGAGTTGGGGATGCTAGAAACGAAAGCCTACAGCTCTGTGATCTGGCTGGTGGAAAGTTCTCAAAGGAAACCTACAGAATGGGTGGTGGCAGTAGCACATGTCCAGACTGCCATCTGTAGGGGCCCACCATTGTTTCCCAGAACCACCCTAAGAATAATGCTATGTGGGGCTATCGTGGCAAAATGGATGAGCAATGTTGATGCCCTGTATAGCTACCCTCCCCTTAGGGATAGGCCATGGTTCAGTGTTAGAGCACCCATATCATCCCTAGGAAGGGCTAGGACAGGTGTAAGCAAACTAAGGCCCGTGGGCCAGATGTAGCCCAATCGGCTTCTCAATCCGGCCCACGGACGATCTGGAAATCAGCGTGTTTTTACATGAGTAGACTGTGTGCTTTTATTTAAAATGCATCTCTGGGTTATTTGTGGGGCATAGGAATTCATTCATTTCCCCCCCCCAAAAAAAAATATAGTTCGGCCCACCACATGGTCTGAGGGACAGTGGACCGGCCCATGGCTGAAAAAGGTTGCTGAACCCTAGGCTAGGAAAACACAGCTAGAAACCCTGGTAGCCACTGTCATTACCTATAGTCAATGGTGAGCTAGATGGACCAACAGCCTCAGCATAAGGCTGCTTCTTTTTATGCCGTTCACATCTGAAAAGCCACCCAAATGCCTCTGCATATTTGGCTTTGCCCTACCGTTAACAGTGACCGCATGTGGTGAGCTGCCAAAATGGCATTTGGGGGTAGCAAACAGCACTACATAGCTCCACACATCCAGGCTTGTCATAAGTTCATCTAGCAGGAAGTTCCATCTATTCGGGGTTTCCTGTTCAGGTTGGGACTTTGTCTGGACAACAATTGTATTCCTGGCTCTGGTACTTTCTGGCTCCCTCCAGCCTTGGTTGTTACTTCTAGCTTGACCCCAGTGCAATTCCTGGCTTCCAGCACCTGGCTCCAACACTGACAGCTGCTTACAGCTCACCCATGGCAGCCTTTTCAATCAACATAAATATGAACCGGGGTTCTAGAAACTAAACTGTTGCTCCAGATGACTCCCAAACTACAGGAGCCAGAAATCCATTGATTGTTTAGGTTTGAGATCAAGTGGGCAGATTTCCCAGGGGCCAAATCCAAGCCTTCCAACAGCAGAAGGTGTCCCAAGGTGAAACATATCAAGCATACCCATGCTGCAAGCAGAAGGCTGCAAGCAAACGAAAAGTATGCTTGAATACTTCCATGTGCACAGATGCAAGCCCCAGCACAAAATGTGTGCCCAATTAGCTTCCCTATGCAAAAGAGATTTTGTGGATGTAGCTTGATTTGTGAGGGGGCAGGAGCTCTGCTTATATGGAAGAGACTCTCCATATATGGCTCAAATAATCAGGTGCCCTGAAGGAAAGATTGTTGACAAGAGAAAAAGACTATAAGCATTAGTTAAGCAAACAAGAAAACAAACACAATAAGCCAAAAAGAGACATCCAGGGTGCTTCCGGACTGTCATTATTTTCAGACAGAATTAAATCACATTCCAGCAAATTCAGGTTGCATAATTTATGCTGATTTGGGGGTCTTGTGCAACAAACCTACTTCCTCCCTGAAACCAGGCTTCTTTCAATAAGGAAAGTGACTGGTGTAATTATGCCCTCATCTGCACCATACATTTAAAGTACAGTGGTACCCAGTGTTTTTTTTCTGGGGGAAAATGTTTAGGGGTACTCTCATTTTTAAATACTGCCCTTCAATGAGGCCAAACTTAGATTCACAAAATGTTTAGGGGTATGCGTCCCCCCAGAAAAAAGCATTAGTGGTACCTTGGTTTTCCAATGTAATCCATTTCAGAAGACCACTCAAGTCCTGAAACATTCGAAAACCGAAAACTCAACAGCCAACAGCTAGGCCTCAGGATCTTGCACTCAGCAGAAACCACGTGGCATGTTCAACTTCCGAGGTGTGTTTGAAAACCGAAGCATTTACTTCCAGGTTTATGGCGTTTGAAAACCAAAATGTTTGTTAATGGAGATGTTCAAAAACTGAGGTACTACAGTACTGCTATACTACTTTTACTGTCATAGCTTCTCCCAAATAATTATGGGAACTGTAGTTTGTTAAGGGGGCAAAGAATTGTTAGGAGACCCCTGTTCTTCTCACAAAGCTACAATTTCCAGAGTGGTTTAACAATCAATCCCTCTTCCCAGAGGATTCTGGGAATTGTAGTCCTGTGAGGTGAACAGGGGTGTCTTAACAACTCTCAACACCCTTAAACTACAGTTCCCAGGATTCTCCAAGAGAAGCCATGGCAGTATTAGTGGTATAATAGTGCTTTACATGTATGGTGCAGATGTGGCCATCGTCTAACCTCCCTGCAGACAAATCAGAAAGGATGCTCAATAAACAGCCAACATCATCTGCAAACTTGTAAAACAAATCGGGATAACTGCTCAATACACAGGTTATGTGGAAGAGGAACCCAGTTTCCACATTGTGGTAGGGTTCAGTACTGAAAGAGGGAACCACCCTGATACAACCATTAGCACAAATAAACACAAACACACAATTTAAAAGGATGTCTGTAGTGACATTTAGTCCCACTGAATCTGGTTGGATTTTCTTCTGAATGAACTTTCATAGGACCGAACTTGATGTCTCACTGATTTCTGTAGGATTTTGTTGGAATCTGTGTTTTGTTTTGTTTTTTGTTTTTTTTTGTAACAACATGGGGACTTGTCCCTTCGTAAGTCCAAGTGACCCTTTGCTTTCTCCCTCTGTATACATTCTTGTCTGGGTCAGCTGAGTGACGCTTTCTTCAATACGGCTCTTTGAAACTTGTGTTTACTTGCGGCGCTCGCAACATAAAGAACGGAGACACATGTAGGACACATGCGGGAAGTATGCGGCAATAATCTCATGTTTATAATCTTGAGTGAAGGATGGCAAAGCTGAAAGCTGGTTTGATCCAGTTCCAAATCCATTTCCTGCACTCACATTTAAACTAAAGGCAAGGAGGAAAAGGCTTTGGCAGTTTGGGTACTTCCAGAAAAAGCAGGAAATTCTCAATCGTGTGTGTGTGTGTTTACAGTAAAATAAATTTAAAAAGGAGAGTTTTTATCCATGCAACATCTCTGGAGGAGTTTTTCTTGATCATTGAGCACATTCAGTTTTGATCTCCCCAGCTTTAACCCTTCATTTTTAGCTCCCACTTCCACAGCATAAGCATCATGCTCAGGACATCTCTGATAATAAATATCACAACAGGTCCCTGTTTGCCTTCCCATGTAGTTTTGCAAAAATAAAATCTATTTTAAAACTTTTTTATGGGGTGGCAGTTCCCATACAGTAACAAGCAAGAGAGCACTAACATTCCCCTTAAAACAGATGGGGGAGGGACAACGGACAAAAACCACCCTCCTTCTCCTATTTCATGGACCTTAATTCACTTGCTTTCTTTGGCTTGATTCAGTCTTTCAGTGTTCCCTTATCATGACTAGTGGGGTGCTCTTCAGATATTTTTGGACTACCATTCCCATCATCCCTGACCACCAGCTGTGCTGGCTGGGGCTGATGAGAATTGTAGTCCAAAACCTCTGGGAGGGCATCAGTTTCAAGAAGATTGTTCTAAAGGTAGCCAAAACACACCACTACCTAGGAGCTGCTGTTTGTTCAGAGGGACACAAGGGAATAAACCTAAATATCCTAATGTTGTGTTGATTTGGTAGTAAATAGTAGACAGAAGCTTATGCATTGCAAGTGTGAAATAGCTGTATACGGGCATATGTGTAGGTGCATAGCAATTTCAGTCTAACCAATTCAGACTCAATTTTCAAAGAGGTTAAAATTGTTCAAGGTGTTAAAATCCTTTTTGTCAAGTCTGGCACTAATGCACAGCTTCCTGTCTCAGCTGAATACCATCTGCTTGTCGGAGGCCTCTGGTGACAATGAATACAAAATGCTGGGCTTGCCCACATTACGAGTTTGCCATGGGTCAGTGCTGAGCCGAGGCCAATTTAACTAGCAGCTGACCTGTGCCATCAATATTGAAAACATCTGGGAATCAGTGTAGGAGTCCTGGAAGGTTGTGGGTCAGTCTGTACCCTTTGAATAGGAATCAAATGTTCCTACTATAAACTTCATAGAAATTAATGGAGTCCTGCACATGAATTAGCCCCAGGTCTTTCCTCTGAGGCCTTTCAGGATTCTGCCTCCTGCTATTTGTAAAGCTTATGACACCCTAGTGTTTTCTCCACAACTTCGATCTAGGTTCTGATATTGGAGTTCTTCATATTCATGGGTTTCCCCTCCCCCTTGCATTTCCTCCCTGCCTCAATATGTCTCCCTTTAAATGGCACTTGCCATGGTCTGACTGGAATCAACCATGCTCTCCCCTTCACCTCCCGAATACTAAGCTGCTTCCCTCCAAGGTCAGCCTCAACAGTTAGGAGGCCTCCACCTGGCTTTCTTGTTTGCAAACGCTGCTTCTCTGGGTTTCTTTTTCCTCCCAAGACTTGCACGTTGACTCAGAAGTCAATACCACTATTTCAATGGGGCTTATGGTGCAGACCACTCTAACTTTAGCATCAATATGCCCTCCCAGGGGTAATCGCAATGGCCTCCCCTGACTTTTACCAGAGCTTATCCAACATGGCGGCTTTGTATGTCTCCTGCTCTCCTTCCCTTGACCCCAACTTATGGCTTCTCCAGTTACAATTTATTTGAGAAGGTTCTAAGGTGGCCATGTGGCCTCATTTTCAGAGGGCTGTCCTCTATTTGAAGGGTTCTAATGCTGCACACAGCTAAATTTTACACGAGTGAAATGTAAGCAGCCCAACTTGTGCAATGGGACTTCCAGCTTCTCTTCTTCCCCTTCCAGCTCCTCCATGCGAGGAGGAGCTGCCGAGGGAGACAAAGCCTCATGCAAGAAAAGACACACACACACACCTGTCGTGCTATAATGCACTTCCTCCATAATCTTACAACCCTTGTTGGAAACAAATCCTTCACATGATACCCACCACCTGTAGAAGAGAGTGCCCAATCCTGTACACATAATATTGAGTGTTTAAAGAAAATGTACTAAGTGAGTGTATTGCTCAAAGGTGTCATTTTCAGAGCAAAAGAGTTTGGTCAAGAAGTGGGACTTTCCACACAGCTTCAGATTTACGACCCGATCCTATGTTGGTTGGTAACTCGGTGCTCATCCAGACTTGCCCTTGCCCCACCACATCCCCCCAGGGAAACCCAATCATTACCCCTGGATCAGAGAAAACATCATTTGGGTTTTCTCCAGATTGACATTTGATCCAATTTGTTGCTATAGAGCAGGTTTTCCTGGGGGAAATGGAGAGCAAAACTGCTCAGACCTGTGCCTAGAAATAGCAGGACGAGTGGGAAACCGGTCAGATCCACGCTTTCCAGGCACAGGAGAAACAGAAGGGTGGATGAGCTCTCTCTTGTAAGCTTCACAGAGATCAATGAGAGTTGTTCCAAGGTTAGTTTGCATAGCATCACAGCAAATATCTTTGAAAAGGGAGCCTGCAACACACAAGTATTATTCAGTGGGACACCTCTTGGAGGAAATTCTTATGGTATTGCTTCTGCCTGAAGCAAGGAGGCTTATGGTTCCTCTGACCTTTCCAACTGGATGCAACAGAATCCAGAAGAAAGCATCAGCAATGTGTCCGTAAAAATGAGAGAGTGCCTCTCAAACGCAGCACAAGTGGCTTCTTACTCTGAGGGTCTGCTAATATATGAGAAGCCATGTAGCAGAATTATTTAATCACATCGACAGAGGAAATGCATATAGAAAAGCATAGCCTGCGGCTCTCTGTCAACGGTTAAAAGTCAGAAGCTGTTAGAGCAAAATCAAACAGTAAATCCTCAGTTAGTTTAGAATAATTATTTTTACCCTGTGCAATGGAATGCTGAGGATTAAGTTAATTGCTTTGACTGCTAATGACAAGAAGCCAAAGGGAGGCCTGCAAAGGCTCTCTACTTGGGAACTTGCATCTAGGGATAGAATTCTCTGAAAAATTTCAACGTTGAGCTCATCTGCATGGATTCCCCCCCCCCCCTAATTCCCATCTCAGTGGTAAGTGACAGCCCCCACCCCAACCAGCTCCGCTAAAAATAAACTTTTTTATATATATTCTATGCATTATTGTGCCTATTAGATGCACATACACTCCCAATTTCTAAACACACAACAAATACAACAAAGGATATGTGTATAAAAACATGCATGTATTAATGTACTTATATATAGTTATGCTTCAGGAACAGAGCACAGAATGGCACTAGAATCATTTAAGCATATTATACATATAATTTTTTCAAAGAACCCTGCATATAATTAGTTGGGTGTTTGTTTTTTTAAAAAAGGAAAAACAGATAATGCACAAAAGCAGGTGCTCAGTACGAGAGACGATTGATGGGGAGCACAGCTCAGTTGGGTCAGAACTGCCAAATTCTGTGTATTAATCCATTTAAAATGGTTTCCTCCTCCATCCCTGCTTGGCACAGCAAGATTATAGTCACAATCATTTATCCACAGACTTTGCCTATCTTATCGTTTCTCTTTCTTTGCCCCTCACTTAGAAGGCAGCCCTTCTGGACCTTTTCATATGATATTCACCCATATTGCAAATTTCTGTCTGGAACTGGGGGCTGGGGAATGTTTTCAAAGCCCACAGTTCTTGCCTAGACAGTCCAGTTCCAGGGATCTACTTGAGCATTTTGAATCCATGATGCTTGGACAACTTCATTATTTCTTTATTTATTATTAAATGCATATTACATCTTAGTTACCATACAATTTCAGCACTATACATAACATATATTATATTATAGATACGGATTCCCCACATCTAACCCTATACCCAACTCACCATTTACCCAAATAACCATGTGACTTCCTTCACCCACATGCATAATATCCTTCTCGTTACCTTAAAACTCTAACATTGTGTTCATAATTGTTCATCACATTGATCAATCCTCTATTTTAAAATCATTGCATCTTAGTTTAATGAACTCAATCAGTACTTATCCAGAAATTTCTATTGAAGTAATTTTGTACAATATATTCTTCAACAGACTTCCATTCCTTTCTTAATTTTTGTTTTGATTGCGTTCTAATTGACGCTGCCATCTTGGCTAATTCAATATATTCACAAAATGTATTTTGCTACTCTGACATTGAGGGAGTCTCCTCACTCTTCCAAGTTTTGGCCACCAGTACTCTAGCTGCCACAGATGCATGGACAACTTCACTTGCCCTCAGCTGATAGGGAGAACAGAAGCTGTACAGGATTTGCCTTTCCCATGGGCATTTCCCACATGCCTAGCTATGTGCTGCTGCAATGCTGGATGGTGAAGCTGAAAGTATATTTGTATGAAAGAGCTCTGCAACTCAAACCAAGCCTCTGGGGCAGGCAGGCAATCGTTCATTTGGCCAGAATGTGACCTCAGTACTTCTGGCTTCCCTTAACCTTCCCCTCCACCAAAACAGGCCTGGAAAGCCAATGTCCTGCAGAACTGTTAATGTAAAGTGCCACTTCCATTAGCAGGAATCACAGGTTTATTCAACATGACTGCAACAACAAGTGCAGGATCAGCCTCCTCCAAATCTGCTTCAACATAACCAAAGGGTCCCTACAACACACAGCACCTGTTTATCTGCCCAGTGCACTTGTAGCATTTCCAGTTGTTGCTTTTTCTAGGAACAGTTTGACAATTTTTTCCTTTCCAAAGCTCCTTTTGACTCAGATGCGCTGCTTTATGTCATGAGAAGACAGATTCTCCCTCTCATTTGCATGAAGAGGCCTAGCAATTGAACCTCCTACGCTCTTCTTTCTCCTCTGTCTTCTCTGTTACTCCTAGGGCTAGATTAGCAAGTATGTGAGTTAAGTTCCAGAGCAGGATTTCAGCCAAATGGGGCCCATTCTGTGGCACTTTGATCTAGCAGTTTCCCAGCATGGGCCTATCTTGCTCTTTGTTCAAAGCTCCTTTAAAGACTGGGAACATAGTGGACACCTCATCATAGCACAGGGGACCTGCTGCATCAACAAAACTTTGAACACTGGTTCCTTGCCTAACGCATCAAGCCAGAAGATTAAAAAGGCAGGAAATGATTTGGCAGTGGGTATGCATAGCTGCATTAGTATGGGAATATGTCAAAAGACAAAAACTGTGGGTTTTGTGGTTCAGAAACTTGCGAGGGGCCCTGGAATATGGTTTCATTTAGCCCCTTGTCCCATGACCTGTCTTCTGGCCCTGGTTATATTCAAAACAGGTCACACATTTCCTTTGCCTGGCCAAAGGGGGTCATCATCTGCTCTCAGTTTAGCACGTTGCTGCATTGTGTATCATTAGTCAGATTGTGTTTTTTCCCAGGTCTCTGACACTTACGAAACTGCACGATATTTTCTGGCTTACTCTCAGAAAGTCCAGCAGTTTGGACTTCCCCTGGAAAATAGCCAAAGGCAATGGAAATCCTGCGAAGTGCAATCTTAGAAATGCAGAAGGGCTGAAGGAACAGCAAGATTGCAGAAGATCAGAGCTGCTACTCACTCATCAAAGATCCCACTTTCCACAGCAACCTTTCCCAACCTGGTGCCCACCACCAATGTTTGAGACTAGAACTCCCATCAGACCCACTCAGCTTGTTAATGAAAACATGTACAGGGCTCCTGGTTGAGGAAGCCTAGACCACACTCCATTCAGTGTCACGAGACTTTCTGCTGTTTCCTTATAAAAATTGCATACACTAATATACAGGCAAATTTAGAAATAACGGCTGTAATTGAACTTAAAATGCAATGAATCTCACTATATTTGAAAGGCTGAGACCAGGTGCTCTGTGCTTCTGCTTAGTTTGCTGTGACATTTAGAATAGAAAGGGGCTGATGGGTGAGTGGCAGACTCTTGCAGTGGGAAAGTCTGCTACAGCTTGCACCCCAAGGTTTTGTTGGAATAAGCAACCATCTTTTATTCAGACCTGCTGAGCTGAAAGAGAAGACAAAGCTGTTAAAGCATTAACATATATAGGAACAGAAAGCTAAGTGGTCTTCCTTAGTTGTGAGTCCTTGCTTCAACTGTCATGAGCAATGGTTGGTATTTCTAGGGCCACACTCACACCATATATTTAAAGCACTATGATACCACTCTAAACAGTCTTCACTTCTTCCAAAGTGTTGTTAAGGGCATAATGAGCTGTTAAAAGAACCCCTATGCCCCTCCCAAAGCTACAAATACCTGAATGGTTTAGCAATCAATCCCTTTTCACAGGGAACCCTGGAAACTGTAGCTCTGAGAGAGGGACAAGTGTCTCCTAACAACTATCAGGACCCTTAAAAAGCTACAACTCCCATAATTCTTTGGGGGATTCATGACCGCTTTAAGTTGTATCATAGTGCTTTAAATATATGGTGAGATTGTGGCCTAAGTAAAGGTCCAGTTCAATCTTTGCATCTGTGTCTGTCTTCCTCGAGATGAAACAAAGAACCTACTCAGCAACAGGTTTCTCATTCTAAACAAAAGGCACCGCCATTCATAGTGAATGGACTCCATCTGTGAGCAGGACTCTCCTATAAATGGGACAGAAACCTATGAGCTGAGCTTGTTTGTTTTATAGAGAGCACATAAGAATGAATGTTTCCCCACACCTGGGTTCCAGCATTGTCCCAAGGTGGACAGATTCAGAAAGCTCACAGGTCTCTCCACTGGGGTGGAGGGAGCCCTCAGCACCCCCTTCTCCACATCCCAGCCTGGGGACATGGCTCTCTTGCCATCATCAGGCTCTAGCATTGATTCTCCAGCAGCTTATCCTCCGCCACAACACAGAAGAGCATGTGAGCATTACAAGCTTGTGGGGCCTTTAAAGAATGCAGACAGTTTACCAGAGAGGTGCTGCCAGCCTTAAGCCTTCTGATCCTTTGCTGAGATAGCATCTTCCATAGCGGGGCTTTGGCCTGACTCGACCTGACTGAAGCAGCTCCACTTATTGCTTCCGCTTCCTCTACAGGCCCCAGCAGAGGTTCTGACATTCCCATCTCATTGGCAGTTGCCAGAAGTGTTTAACTAGGAGGACACGAAGCCTAAGCCTGCTCTTGGTTTCATGTGATGTATGTTACTTTGAACTGTTTTGAAGAAGTGGTATAGAAGAATTGTAAAACAAGTAGAGTCCACAGCCTTTGTCCACTAGTAGGTGGGTGTGGGTGGCGCTGCAGGTTAAACCACAGAGCCTAGGACTTGCCGATCAGAAGGTTGGCAGTTCGAATCCCCGTGACGGGGTGAGCTCCCATTGTTCAGTCCCTGCTCCTGCCAACCTAGCAGTTCGAAAGCACGTCAAAGTGCAAGTAGATAAATAGGTACTGCTTCGGTGGGAAGGTAAACGGCATTTCCATGCACTGCTCTGGTTCGCCAGAAGCGGCTTAGTCATGCTGGCCACATGACCCAGAAGCTGTATGCCAGTTCTCTCGGCCAATAAAGCGAGATGAGTGCCGCAGCCCCAGAGTCGGTCACAACTGGACCTAATGGTCAGGGGTCCCTTTACCTTTAGGTGGCATCCTACAAATGGCTATGACTCACTAGGTTGCTTTTGTCTTGATTTAGCTGAATGGTGGGGTTTTAAGAATACATCGCTTGATGTCCTGGTAGGAATACCTGCTCATAGGCGCCAACTTTTCTGCCGCAGCAACTTGCCAGGCGCCTCCCTGAAGTTTCTTGTACTTTCACCTCGGTGGTGTAGAGAGTCTGCCACAATGAGCTCCCACTTGTCATTTCCTCTCTGTGGTCAGTGCCAGCTCAGTGCTCTGCCTGAGTCTTCCCCGCTGCACAGCCTGGCTGTGGCTTCTGGGGGTGATTGCTAGCATTCAATTTTACATTCCATTGGCACAATAATGGATTTCACTGCAAGAACTCGCATGACCTGATGAGTTCATCAACCTCTGTGGCCTACAGGGCTTTCCCCTGCTGTTTCCAGATTTACACATCGTGAAAACATAATACTCTTTGCTGCCTTCTCAGGAGAGGATCCTGCAACTAGAAGCATGAATCATTTTTATTTTATTGTATTGCAACATTATCATTCCTCAGACTTTACCTTTTTTTTTCCCCTAATGAAAGGGAAATTTGGCCAAGTCGGATAATAATTCCAATGGGCTGCATAAATTGTCCCTGATCATGCCAATTCTGTTTTCCTTATTTTGTGTATCATATTATCTGCCCCATCAGATGTGCTATTGATGTCCTAAGTGTTTTAAGCAGCGACATACTGTGTTTTATTGGTGGTCTGATGAACAGAATTTCTCAGCATTGCAAGGAATTGGGATTTACTAACAATTGCTTGAAATCTAAAAGCATCTGATCTGACATTAATGGAACACTGACCTCAAGTTGGTGCAGCTGCTCTGCAGTGCCCTGTCCCAACACCTTAATAAGATTTTTATTAGAGCAGTAAATTTTAAGCAGCTGCACCAAATTCCACAATCCTCACTTATAGGAGTGCCATTTTCTGATGAGATAGGAATCTGAAGCCCACAAGACTAATGGTTTACGAGTCCAAAGTACAGCCTGTATCTTTTCTTTTCTTAAATGTGGGTAGTTTGTTGCCTAAAGACTTCTGTATTTTGGACAGCTTCAGAAGTGGCTCCAGTCCTTCCTGGAACTTGCACAAAGAAAGCGACCTCAAATGAGCATGTTCTGAGTTTGATCTCTAAGGGCAAGGCCCTGAGCAGGGTAGAGAGTTCACCTGCTGCTGCTGCATTCCTCAAACTAGAACTCATCATGCAAGGAAATGCCCAAGTTGCTGGCTGTTCTTGCCTTTCTGCAGAACAGAATCCAAGACTGCAAGTCATAACTGGTGAAATATCAGAGGAAGATGGGCTCTGCCAAGGAGCAAACTGGCCCTTCTTCCAGTTGCCTGTGTTTATCCAGCCCCTCCTAACAGCATGGTGTTTCATGAATCTGTATGAGTGTCTCCTGTCCTTTCCTTGCCCTAAAGTTCTGAAGTGGCCAGTTTACTTCCCAAAACGTGTACAAGCAGGAAAATAGACACCAATACATTCTTCACATATGACAGTTGTACATGGTTTGTACGCCATTTCCAATACAAAAAAACAACCCTGCATGAAGCTATCCTCTAAAGAACCTGCCCACTCCCTCTGAGAGATGGACCAGAGCAGTGGCGTAGCGTGGGGGTGCAGGGGGGGGGGCGGCCGCACCGGGCGCAACACCTGGGGGTTAGGGTTAGGGGGCGCAAATCCACAGGTTAGGGGGCACAAATTACTTGCCTTGCCCCGGGTGCTGACAACCCATGCTACGCCACTGGACCAGAGTGCACTGGCAGAGCAAATGTGTTCAGAATCTCCCAGATTTGATCCTTGGCATCTCCAGTCAATAGGGTCAAACAGCAGGAGAGGGGAAAGTCCTCTGTCTAGGAACCCTGGAGAGCTACTGCCAGGAAGTTGGGCTTCCACTCCCATCACCCCTGGCCACTGACCGTGCTGGATGGGGCTGATGGGATTTGTAGTTCAAAACATCTGGAGGGACCAAGTTGGGGACGCTAGAGTAGATTATGCTGAGCTAGACAGACAAGTATTCTGAGCTAGTATAAGGCAGCTTCCTATATCTGAGTCCTAGGAGGCACCTATGGCAGTAGCCAGAAAGGCTAAACCAAGGAGTGTTTTACTAGAGCACGGGTCCTGGAAACCTAAAATGCTAACGTGAAAGCTTTATGTCTCATTGTCCAACTGGCAAGCAAAACGGGCAATGAATTAGAAACAGTTGCAGAACACAGGTTTATGTCTGCCATCACGGGAAGGAACATATTATTGGAAAAGAAGCCAGTCCTATGATGCTGTCTGGCTGTAACTTGGGTCCATTCTTCTGTGAAGCTTGCTTTAGTGATGTATTAATATCATCTGTTTGAAATGAATTTTGAATTGTGCTGCATGGTTCCATCTGGCTTCAGCCACTCCTTAACATCATTCTGCAACAACAAAAAAGCCGGGCGCAGGAATGCCAAACAGACACTTCACCGCTGAAGTCCACTCCAAGATTCCAGTGCCTGGGGATAAGGCCCCAGTGCCAACTTTATTCTGAACCCTAAAGGTGCACCAGGCTCAGCCTTCAACTGCAGAAAGATGAGGTCCAGGCCACAAGAAGTGCCATTCAGTCTACCAGATAGCATCTCATGCTCTGCAAAACCTGTTCCTGCCTTCAGCAGATGGGGGATAATGGCCTATGGGCTCTTCCAAAGAAAAACAGCAACCTAAACAAGAAGAATATAATCACAGAGCTAGACGGGACCACAAAGTGCATCCAATCCAACCTCCTGCCAATGCAGCAAATCTACTGCTTACACAGCATCCATGTCAGATGTTTGTAAGCAGAGGACAGATGGCCACCTAACAAAGGAGAGCCCACCACTTGAGAGTTTATTCTAACACAGCTTGTACCACCAGAGAATTTTTGGTCATCTTTCTTGTCATTTGAACCCATTGGTTGCCCTCAGGAGCAACTGAGAACAAATCTTTTCTATCATCAATATGGCAGCCCTTCAGATATTTGGAGGTGACTGACATATTTCCTCTTAATTGTCTTTTCTCCAAACTGAAGATCCAACTCCTTCAGCCTTTCCAGTCAGTATTATGCAGGAGAGATTCAAGCGCTTTGTGCCCCAGTACAACACTTTAAAAGAAGTGAGCTTTCAGCAGTTAGGAAAGTGACAGGGAAATACACTGAAAAGTGCGGAATGAATGAATGATCAATGGGAAGATATATAAATACCCTGTAAGCAAATCAGATGAATGCCAACTAAATGCTTCTTGCCCTGCAAACAAATCAGAATGAATGCTCAATATTTACAAAAAGTGGTTTTGTTTTATAAAATATGTGGCTAACAAAGATCATGATTGAAATACTTCCCCTACCCAATCTATGTTCTCTGTGGAAGGATATGTTGTGATAATTTGTAATCATTTTATTGTACTGAAAGTCCAAACTATATTTTACAACCTGATTACTATTTTAAATTGTGTGATACAACACTTAGAGATGTATAAATCTCATTATTTTCTGATCAGGACAATGTGCCTTTTTTGGAAATACCTGTATTACTTTACTGGTCAATCACTAATGTTTGTACATTCTTTTCATTAAAATTTATGCATTGTATACAATTTAATGTAAGTTATTTTTTCTTATATATTACAAAAAATAATAATAAATTTTTTAAGTAAAAGAATGAATACTCAACATATATTACCTAGCATCCGTGAAAGTTTTCTGCAAGCCAATAAGGATAAATGCTCAAACAGTTCATCAGGAGTTCTTAATACCACATATCATGTCTCTGAGCAAGATGGAAAGTTCCTTTAGGTAGTACTCATGACATCATTAAAGGTCATTGGATGTTTGCAGAAATGTTTAAACAAGCAATCCATGCCCAAACAGAAACCTTATGTATAAGCAGTGAGAATGAAATACCCGCAAAGCATAGAAGCCAACACTATCCACTTATTTAATTTTAAGGGGGGAAACTGAAGTGGGACGTTTCTCAGCTTTCATTCTCTCCAACTGTAGCTTAGTCAGTCAAGACCGAATGGTTTGTCCTCCCATTCATTGGGTTAGCAATCCAAACAACATTTGGATGGTGAACATTTGAGAGAATTGCCAGTTTCTTGATTTGATGGGTGTCTCTAAAACTGCAATCCTATACAACTTTACCAGGGAGAAAGTTTGATTCAATGGCACTTACTCTCAGTAGACATGTATAGGATTGCACCATGAGGGAATTTTGCCAAACTGGGAGGAGGATCCTAATTTGGATGCTGAACTCACAATAAATACTGAATGAAATGTAAATAGCTATTCTTTAAAAAGATAGAATAGAGAGATCCACAGCTAGGGCACAGTATTAGACATGGAATGTAGCACAGCCTCTAAACTTGCTCAGGGTTTTAGTTACAGTTGCTGCAGATTTTCACCTAAAGGGAAACATCACTACCAAGTGAGGAGTCTTACGAGAAAAGCTAAAAGTATTTGCAAATGTTTGCAAATATGATTGAATGTCAAATATCTGCTGAATATTCTGCATGTATATGAATGTCCACAGAACATCTGGTGAATATTTGACATCTAGTTTCACAGGGTAGGTTTGTAAAGAGCCAGCCTTCAAGAGTCTCCTCCAATGCCTCTTATCTGAATATAGCTCAAGTGCCCTCTAGTGGGATTTATCTAAGCATCATTTGCTCATCTTTTTAGAGAGGCAATTGAAATGAGTTTGTGCATTTCTGGAAAATGAGCTAGGCAAATAAAATTAATGTGCCCCAAACCCTCCACAAGAGGATTTCAGAGGAGAGAAAGCACTTGGCAAACCAATCAAACTGTTTACTCTCTGTCCAAAGACCTTACAGCTTAAACATACCTATATTATATAGTTTAGGACAAGGGTGTGCAGAAGGTAGTTTGGAATCTACTGGCGAATCACTAGGTGATCTGCCATAGACTGGCAAGGGCTTCTGTCTCCCAGTTATTTAAGAACAGCAACAACAAAATAACTCATCCCATCTAACTCAGCTGCTGAAATGAAGAATGCTTACACACGCACAGTTACTTTGCTTCATACAGATTCAAGCTATGCAGGATAAAATTAAAGTGTCCAACTGCCATGTGAATCAATTCAAAGACTCAAAAGATAGCAAGCTTCTATCTATCTAAACACTGGCATACATTAAATAGCTATTGAATAGCATCTCCCATTCTCCCCTCCCCTGGAAGACAGATACCTGTACATTTTGACATGCAGATTAAAGCATCTCAGACTTAAAATGAAAATTTGGCCACTTCATCCCCTTTTATGGCATCTCTCACCGCTTGCTTCTTCCTTCAACCTTGTGATAAATTAATTTCTCTCTCCCCTCCCTCCGCCTCTCATAGTCATGCAGAACGTGCTGGTAGCTTTGTACAGCCAGTTTTTGTACCTGGAGCTCAACAGCAGACAATCGGCCAGGAAAAATTGAAATTGACCTAGGAATAAAAACTATACATGTCTGCTGACTCTTTAAGAACAAAGGCAAAACTATGTGGCTTTAAAAATAATATACAGTATTTCATGTTTAGATGAATATAACCCCAAGGACTCCAAATGGTGTGCCCTCTATTACTGATGGCAGAGGGGAAGATCTATGCCCCTTCCTGTATCTCTATTGCATATACTTTTGGGGGGGGTGCCGGGGGTGGGGGGGCGGTCTTCCTTAAATTCCAGCCTAAGAGCTTTCACAGGCAGTTCCCTTTCCCATCATTCTGAGTATTGTTCATGCAGTACAAATCTTGGATTTTGAGCTGGAAGGCCTCTGTTCAAATTCTGGTGGAAAAGTAAATTTGTTTCCATCAAATCGTTCCATCTCACCCCATTTCTTCCTCTGCAAGTAGCGATGACCTACTGCACTGGGCTGTTATGAAGACGAATGCACCAGTGTGGTTTTTTCCTGTGGTTACAAATGTTCCAGAATCAATCAATTAAACTGAAAAATATTTTTATGCTAGTAACAGTGTTAGGTGATACAACTGGGACCTGCAAAAAAATGTTATGGTGTGGAGAGCTCCTGTTCAGGATGCCTGCCAGCCATGCCCCTTTCCAAAATACTCCATCCCTTTCCTACCTCCCAGTTTTCTGATCTCCACCCCTGGCAGTCAGTCCATATTCAGTGCCCAGTGAGTTAGCTCACTCATCACCAAGCTGTTACCTGACCCACTTTTAGGGTTCCCCCCACCCAACAGTTTTTCCAAACCTTCACATTTCTCCAAGTCTGCTGACATCTCCTTCTTGAGCATGGATGGGGCACTTTTAAGCTTCTTAAGGAGCCACACTTGTAAAATATGTGTCCTATTTGTACATCACCACCACCAATTATTTATATGCTGCCCATCTGACTGGGTTCCCCAAGCAACTTTGGGTGCCTTCCAACAAATTAAAACACAATATGACAACATAAAAAACTTCCCTGAACAGGGCTGCCTTTAGATGTCTTCTATAAGTCAGATAGTTGCATATTTCCTTGACATCTGATGGGAGGGTGCTCCACAGGGTGGGTGCCACTACTGACAAGGCCCTCTGCCTGGTTCCCTGTAACCTCACACCTTTCAGTGAAGGAACTGCCAGAAGGCCCTCAGAGCTGGATCTCAGTGTCCGGGCTGAATAATGGGGGTAGAGATGCTCCTTCATGTATACAGGGCCAAATAGGATTTGTTTTGTGTTTCTGTTGCTAAAGTTTCTCTCATTTAATAAATAATAATATTAATGTGAGGAAGGGAGAGTTGTTGGTTTGTTTTTGCCTTACATATTTTGTACTGTCATTTTGTATTTTTCTGTTATGAACCACACTGGGATCTTTGGATGATGGGCAGTATCCAAATTTAGAAGATGATGATGATGATGATGATGATGATGATGATGATGAAGAAGAAGAAGAAGAAGAAGAAGAAGAAGAAGAAGAAGAAGAAGAAACCACCCTTCTGCCTTGAAGTCTTCTTTGGGATGCCTTATAAATGCCTTCTTTTGAAGGCCACAATGTTCAGCTTAATGGCTGATACATTAGAATACTCTTTGCCAGTCTGTTGCCTTCCGGAGGTTTTAGGCTACAACTCCTATAAACTCCAACTAGGCATGAGGGAGAAATTGAAATTAATTCACATTTAATCTTACCTAATTCAAACTTTCCAACACAATATGTGAAACAACCCACCATTTGTCAAAACTGGTCTGTAGAAAGGACTCATGTGTTGAAAACAGAGACACTGTATGTACTTTTGCTACCCAAGAAAATCTTTTAATAACATTTTTTTTAAAAAAATCTGCACTTCTTACTTCTGCAGTGCAGTTCTCCAGCCAAATGATGTGTAGAAAAATGCATATATTGGGATTGTGAAGACAGCATACAAAAAGCAAAAATCCCAGACCAAAATGTATATACAGTATTAGCAGAAATTCACGCTAAAATGCCAATGAGTTTTCTTGAGGGCTTTCTTTGAAAAAGTAATTGTTTCAAAGTGAAAGGGAGAACTGAAGAGTGGGAAAATAAGAAGCCAAGTCCAAAACTGTCCAAAACTGACAGATGCAACTATCCCTAGCCCCAGGCAGTGCAGCTGTACGTGCTCATGGAAACTGTAGTCCAAAACATTATGAGGGCCCCAGGATGTCTAAAGTTGCACTAGAAGTCTTTTAATTTGCCGTTGATGCTGTCCTAGATGATACCTTAGGTGCCTCACCTCTTTGGTCTCTTGCCAAAAATGAGACTATTGTGGAATGGCAACAATAATCTTCTGCTCCCACCCCAACTGCATTGCTGTCCCTGCCATCTATGGACTTCCCTCACAATGTGAAGCAGCTCCAAAACATCTCAAAGAACACAGGCTGAGTGTAGCACATGTGTTTCTCTTCTAAAACATTTACATCCAAAAACCCGTTTTCCTGAAAACAGTTTCAGTGCAAGTTATTTTTGTGAGGCAAAAGAGTACCTTAACTATTTCAAGAATTACTTCAAAAAGATGCTTGGGCTGGGGTGGGAGACATTCCAGAACTTTACTATCTTAGATACTCTCTTGCGCTTGAATTTAAATTTCTTTCTTTGCATTAAAAAATGTACACCCCAGCTTTCTTGGGCTCACGAACCACTCCAGGTGACTGACAACAATTTAAAGTGCAGGCTACAAAAAATGCCCATAAAACAAAACAAACTAAATACAATAAAAAATACATAAGATACAGAACATTAAGAAAGCAATAGAGATAAAAATGACGTTCACAGCTGAAACATAGCAGACAAAAGTCTTTGCCAGCAGCATGTTGTTGTTTAGTCGTTTAGTCATGTCCGACTCTTCATGACCCCATGGACCAGAGCATGCCAGGCACTCCTGTCTTCCACTCCCTCCCGTAGTTTGGTCAGACTCATGTTTGTAGCTTCAAGAACACTGTCCAACCATCTCGTCCTCTGTCGCCCCCTTCTCCTTGTGCCCTCCATCTTTCCCAACATCAGGGTCTTTTCTAGGGAGTCTTCTCTTCTCATGAGGTGGCCAAAGTATTGGTGCCTCAGCTTCAGGATCTGTCCTTCCAGTGAGCACTCAGGCCTGATTTCCTTCAGAATGGAGAGGTTTGTTCTTCTTGCAGTCCATGGGACTCTCAAGAGTCTCCTCCAGAACCATAATAATCAAATACAAAGCAGGATTGGCCTGTGCAACATGGTCTGTCTTCAGTTGCATATACATGTACAGAGATATGCAGCAACCTTCCCCAAAGTCAGGGCCGGCCCATCAAAGGTAGCCTCACATAGAGCACATTGCTGTAATCCAAGTGGGCAATAACCAGAGGATAAAGTGGCACCTAAAGTAGTTTGTTTCACCCTGTTGCAAGACAGGACTGATTTTGCATTTCCCATGGGAATGAATGCTCAATATTTACAGGGTCAGTGAGGCTCATGCTCGGAACATTGATGGCCCCTGTGAGAACAGGAAGCTCAACTAGATGGGCTACCCTTCTTATGGCCGTGAAGACCAGGAAACAAAACCAGCCAGGAAAGGTATTTATTGCAGCTACAGCTTTGCCCCAAAGTATTCAGGAAGTTTGCCAACTAGGTCTCATTGGCAAAGGATTTCCTTATTTTCAAACCCCATGCCCTCTTCCAAAACATTATCACTCTATAAAACCCTTTTTTCCCCTCCCCAGAACCCCGCAGTTCCACAACACTTATTTCCAAAACTAATCTACCGTCCTCCAAGAGGAAGCTTCTTTACCAGCCACATTTATTTATTTATTTATTTATTTATTTATTTATTTATTTATTTATTTATATACTCTCTCTCTCTCTCTCTCTCTCACACACACACACACACACACACACACACACACACACACATATATTGTCCAGACTAGCAAACAAGCTTATAGAAACAGGAACTTGGTACACTATATCCCTGACCAAATTTAACTTACGTGTCTGTAAGCAAGGCAAATGCATGCCATTACAAAGAGTTCCCATGCAAAAGGAAGTCAGTCTCTAAATCACTGACATTAGACTTTCATCTGAAGTCACATTAAGAGTGCAATTGCTTTACACATTGCCAAAAATACTTGGTTTTGTTGTAGAGTGAGGTCCTTCCAGGGGAAACAGAACAGACATCTTGAACCTCTACAATAACCCACCAAAAGCTAGAGACCATATGCATGTGGGATGAGGAGCGTTTGGGGTGCATCTGGATTTTTTATGTGCATTTCTATTTCTTGCCAGTGCCTCTACTTAACAAGGCATATGCCATGGATGACACCATTCCTTTGGAGGGAGGTAGTGTTGTATAGTGGTTAGAGCATTCGACTAGGACCTGGGAGACCAGAGTTCGGAACGCCACTTGGTCATAAAGCTCACTGGGTGGCCTTGGGCCAGTCACTGCCTCTCAGCCTAACCTACCTCACAGGGTTGTTGTGGGGGTTAAATGAGGAAGGGAGAGAGCCATGTAGGCCATTCCTGAGCTCAGAGGAAAAAGTATGATGTACCTTATGAAGAAACCAGAGGCCTTTCTCCTTGGAATAATAGGTTCGGAATTGCCCCAAAAAGATGTAAAAGTATTTTTGTATGCCACAACTGCTGCACGGATTTTAATAGCCCAAAACTGGAAAACACAAGAATTACCAACGATAGAAGAATGGCAGATGAAGATGATGGACTTTATGGAGCTGGCTGATCTCACCGGGAGAATCCGCAACCAGAAAGAAGAGGAACATCAAGAAGACTGGAAGAAATTTAAAGACTATCTGAATAAATATTGTAATATTAAAGATTTGTAACTACTTGAAAGAATTAATTAGGCCTAGGATCAAATTAGGATTAAATAAATAAATGAGAAACAGGATGGAAAGGTTAGGAAATTTGATTATAACCGGAATATTGTTATATGGAATAATGATATTGGAAACTGCTACACTCAGTTACAAGGAAATTCAGATGGAAGAGATTAGAGGAAGTCAAGTAATATGTTTATGAAGTTGGAGTTTAACTAATTAATTAAGTTTTATTGTATTTGTGCAGGTGGTGGTACTTGTGGGTATTATATGCGAGGTTTGTAATATCTTATTTTTTCTATTTTCTATTTTCTTTTATTATTGTTTTTCTTATTTTTTCTATGTTGAAGTTATGTGTTTGTATGAAACTCAATAAATATTATGGGGGAGAAATATATGATTCTGTATATTGTTGGGTGTGTATAAGAATCTATTTTGGCTCACATATATCTCTTTGATTTGATCAAAGTCAACTAGATGCATATGATCAAAAATGCAGGAGCTGACCTAGGTTTTTTGAGAGTGAAGGATTCCATAGGCATCCTTCTCCTGTCATAAATTCCTATGAAGCTTGTTTTCATGTGTTTTATTAATTCATATATCACTCTCCAGTAACTGATTATCTGTTCATAAAATAAAAATAATATAATAAAGCCATCAGTAAAACAGCAAAAGAAAATAGTAGCCATAAAAAATATTAAAACTCCTCAGATGTTAAAAAGCCAGGGAGAATAAAATGGTCCCACTGAGGCAGCTTTCCCCAGCTTGGTGTCCTCCAGATATTTTGAACTATAGCTCCCATCACAGCTGACCACTGGTCACACTGGCTGCAACTTCACTCCAGCTACATCTGGATATCACGTTCAGGAAAGCTGCAAGAGACATTGGCTTGGGTGCCAAGTGAGTCTCTCTATTTACTATCAGAGTTACAACGCATCAGTAGGGCAAGGGGTTTGGCGGGGGGAGAGAAATGGGCTTTGTTTGGTCTGAAACAGAGGAAATCTGGAAAGGGATTCAAACATTAGGTTCTGGTCTACCCATGCCTTGTCTATACAGTTTCCAGATCTCCCTGCATGCAGCCTTCCAGGCAATTCCTTCTGCAGCCTTCGTCTAGGGATCGGCCTTAGTAATGAAAGTGCTCAGTGGCACTGAGTCAGACTCTCCACAGTGGAGCAGTTTGTGATGATCCAGGATGACAACACTTGACTTACCAGAACAAGAAGTTTCCCAGAAAATGGGAAAAAATGAGGAATTTACTGTAAGCTCATGAAACTAGGCTATTTGAAAAAATAATATTGGCTTTCACTTTCTCATACACACCTCACTGCTCAATCTCTCTTTTTTCATTAACCCATGTGTTTGTGATTTGGCAGGTATGTTTACCTGTCAAATCAGGTTAGCCATGTATCTGATGAAATGGATTGTAGTCCACTAAAGCTTATGCCATAGTAAATTTCTTAGCTGCCTCAAGACTCCCTCTAAGAGAACCTTGACCAACCATTCCCAAATAGAACCCCTCTCACATTCTCCCCCAAAGCACACAGATGCATAAGAGAATGGAAAGAGATGAAGAGAACAAGGGTGCTAGAATGGAATCAAATTGTGTCAGGATGGTGGAGGGAAGGGCCTGCCTTTGTCTGGAACCCCAAAACAGCCTGTTCTATCATGATTAATGGGTGTGGATTTTCAGCTCAAATATCTCTTTCTTCTCACAAATGCAGTCTTTATTTTCTAAGGGTGCAACAGTTGTCCTTGGGATGCCCTTGCCACGTACCCTTAATAATTTTGGCAAGGGCTCATCAATTGCCATGACTTTTAAAGAGACCAGTCTTACTGAAGCACAGGGAGAGGACACAGAGGAAATACACAAGACATCTAGGAAGGACGAATGGCTATGGATCAAGGGATAGACTAAAGGGAGATAGTTCAAATTTGAAGTTGTCAAACAATAGTCAAGGCTACAACCTCACTTTAGATGTTCCACCATACTTTTAAATACAGAAGCAGAATGAACACTGAACTTGATCAAGGCTAAAGTTGACAAACATTACACGTTGGTCACAAAACAGACACACCCGTCGCATTATTAAAATCTGAGTTACGTATGTTGACCAGCCCTCACAATTTTCAAGTCTACAGGGGGAAACGTTTGAGGATGGCTGATGGGCTTCTGTGTTTTTTCCTTTTTTGCCACTGGGCACCATGAAGCATGGAACATTTCCTTGCCACTATTAAACAAAAGAATGTTTCAGCTAGTTCATACTAGCAGTAGCCTCAGTTGGAAAGGAAGCTGATGATGAATACAAGAAACATGTAACTACAGAAGATGATGGTCATGAACAAGATGCAAAGATATACTGTATTTTTCCATGTATAAGACTAGGGTTGTTTTTTTACCAAAAAAAAATAGGCTTAAAATTGGGGCTCGTTTTATACACGGGTAGTGCTGAAGGGTGTTTTCATTTGGAGTCCCCAAAAATAGGGGGCATCTTATACATAGGGGCATCTTATACATGGAAAAATACATAAAAATTGAGCTCAAATTTCAGCCCTACTTTTTACTGAGGCTTAAGGTAGGTTAGACCCAAAGCAGAGCCCTCAAGAACTGTAATTCCTGCATGCAGGCCTATGCAGAGCTTGTCTGAAGCCCAGGGTGGGAGTCTTGTTAAAATGAGCTATAAACTGAAACCAGAAAGAAGCTGGTCCCTGGAGGGAGTGGTCAGCTTAGCCCTCTGAGGCCCAGGGCAAGGGTACCAGGCTGTCCCCCACCCTGCACAGGCCTGCATGCATGAGTTACCTTAGGACCTAAACCAAGGATGGGAAACCTGTGGCCCTTCATATGTTGATGGATCTAAACTCCCATTGGTCCCAGGTGGCATGAGCAATGGTCAGGGATGATGGAATTAGTTCAGCAACATCTGGAGGGCCACAGGTTACTCAGACTGCATATGTTTAATACTACCAACACTACTGCAACTAGTCCAGGCACCATGTTCCTTGGCCAAAATGGTCAGCGGTGGATGGTACAAAGACTGTCTCTTTGATAAGGGGTTGTTGTTGTTTAGTTGTTTAGTCGTGTCCGACTCTTCGTGACCCTATGGACCAGAGCACGCCAGGCACTCCTGTCTTCCACTGCCTCCCACAGTTTGATCAAACTCATGCTGGTAGCTTCGAGAACACTGTCCAACCATCTCGTCCTCTGTCGTCCCCTTCTCCTTGTGCCCTCCATCTTTCCCAGCATCAGGGTCTTTTCCAGGGAGTCTTCACTTCTCATGAGTTGATAAGGGGTAGCCAAGACAATAGCTAGACTCTGCTGGACCGTTAACCTGTACTTTCCTTCCTACCAGTTCTCAGCCTCTCTCATGCCTTCTTTCTCAACCCTCCTAAAACTTCTCTCTGCATTTGTAAACCTCCCTGTCTTGGACAAACTCCCTGAGACTCAACCCTGTCCTGAACCCTATAAATAAATAACACTGCTGAGTTGTACAGACTGACACCACCTCTCTAATCAAAGCCATTTCTTGAAGCAATCAACCCCCATGACATTAAAAACCATTTCTAGACACACCTGCACTAAGCACCACACACACACACACACACACACACACACATACACATACACACACTCTTCTGATGAAGTAAACAAGAAATGGTTACTAGTAGCAATGCTCCCCCTCCTTGATCAGGAAATTAAAGACATTCCTTGTACACCTGGTATACCCAGCTCTCCTTCAACCAGGGCGAGCCTGAGGTAGGACTTTGTAGCAAAAACACACTGCCCAGCCCAAAATGTAAGGTAAAGGTAAAGGTACCCCTGCCCGTACGGGCCAGTCTTGACAGACTTTAGGGTTGTGCGCCCATCTCACTCAAGAGGCCGGGGGCCAGCGCTGTCCGAAGACACTTCCGGGTCACGTGGCCAGCGTGACAAAGCTGCATCTGGCGAGCCAGCGCAGCACACGGAACGCCGTTTACCTTCCCGCTAGTAAGCGGTCCCTATTTATCTACTTGCACCCGGGGGTGCTTTCGAACTGCTAGGTTGGCAGGCGCTGGGACCGAACGACGGGAGCGCACCCCGCCGCGGGGATTCGAACCGCCGACCTTTCAATCGGCAAGCCCTAGGCGCTGAGGCTTTTACCCACAGCGCCACCCACGTCCCAAAATGTAGCAAGTAGGAAAGTCCTCCTAACCCAAACAATGGCTTGATAGGCACACTTTTGTGCCTCAGAAGCAGGAAACAGTGGAGGAAGAACATCCAACTTGATGCTTTGGAAGGGCAAGGAATGGCCAAACAAGCAAGGAGGATCAGTGACAGAGGAAAGTGGCAAAGAGATGCCCAAGGACATTCAGGGATGGGTTTATGGCATGGTTAACTGAGCACAGAGCTAAACTAGATGACTCTAGGAGTCATTTCCAACTCTCTGATTCTATGTTTCTAAGGAGGTTTCACTGAGTTACCAGGGCTAGTTGCTCAGCAAGGCCACTCTCCGAGCAATCAGGGTTCAGGGTTGTTGGTCCAAGAGGACAAAGCAGGCAATGTGCTCCTTGCACAGTGGCAGGGCCTCACTGAATTCCAGCTGAGAAGTGACAACAGCAGGAGAGGGCAATCCACATCTCATTTGTAGCTTTTCTTGAAGCACCTGATAGGTGTATGTGTGAACACAATAGATGTTTGCTTAGATCAAACAGAACTGCCTTTAACTTCTATTACAGCAAGCAATTAGGCAACGGGACTACAATATTGTGTGCATTGGACTGGACCAATCCAATCCAGTGTGTTTGTTCTCCCTCACAGGAAGGCTTCAAGCAGCAGTTGGACAGTCATCTTTTTCCTGTTTTGAGCAGGGGAGTTGGACTAGATGGTACCCTCCAACTCTTAAGTGCCTGCAGTATTGCAAGGGATTCTGGGAAGGAGGTCTTAGCAAGCCACAACACAGCCAAGGAAATGGATGGGTGGAAGAGCAATGAGATGCAACAGCCCCAGAATCCATTGAATTGATGGGCGGATTGGCAATGACCAACTCCAAGATCCAGTGAATGGGCACAACTTAACAATTTTGGTAACGTTGGCGAAAAAATTCAGAGTGTTGGAGGACAAGCCATCTCTCTGTTCAATTGTTTTGCAAAAGATGTGCACCCAATAAAACCTGAGGACTGACCTTTGAGCCCAAGCTTTGAGCCCATGGTTGGGTGTCACAATCTGTAGTTTTTGCCCAAGAGAGCAGATCTCCAGTGGAATTACTCCTCACCACATCACACGTCACCACAGTCTGTTATGTAAATAAAGTGAAAGAAGGGAAAGTATGCCATCCCTTTCCCTGCTGGGTTCTCCCATTACACATTCCAACCTCAGAGCATTTTTTAAGGACCACAGAAATGCATGCTTTAAAACCTGTCTAGTAAACTTCCTTGACACTGAGGCATACACTTTGGATTTAGTCACTTTCTCTCCTCACACTGCCCCTTGGAAGAATTTCTACTCTGGAGAGTACCTCTAGCCTAGACAACGGGTGATTCAAGGTCTTCTGGGGTTGCTATGCTGACAGGATGAAACGAACCCGAACTGGTCACAGGAATAACCCTGTTTGGACTTAAGGAAATGCCTTGGGAGGTATCCAGCATCAGATGGTTCTGCTGTTGAGTAATAAGACTATAATTCTCAACAGATTTGTAGTAAAGGTGCAAATGTGTCCATGACACTAGCTAGTAACCATTAGTGTCTGCTTTTCCACTCATAAATCTCTTAATTGCTGTGTGGAAGTCATAGCTGTTCGCTGGCTTCCAAAAAGGGAAGGACAGATTCTGAATAGTGATTCTTACAAGGCTAGACATAAAGTAGTCAAAGAGCAGTCACAGAACACGCACAGAACCTGGTGTCCTCCAGATGTTGTTGGACTCTAACTCCCATCAGCCTCAGCCAGCATGGCCAATGTTCAGGAGTGATGGCAGTTGTAGTCCAAAGCATCAGAAGACATGGAATTGGGAACGCCGATTTATAGCTTAGAGTGAGGATGGGCACAATATAGATTGGGATCTACTGGTGGATTTCTGGGCAATGAGCAGTAGATCTGCAAGGGTTTGTGGCTCCTAATGGTTTAAACCAGTGGTTCTCAAAGGGTGTGGTGTGCCACACCAGTGTGGCAGGAGAGGATGGCAAGCATGGAGGGACATTTCAGTGTAGCGTAGCATAGCATATGCATATACATATACACATACAGAGAGAGAGAGAGAGAACCAGAAGCAGAATCCACACCTCTCTTCAAGAGCATTGGCTATTCTTCTACAGCTCTCCATAACATTGTTGTGAACTGGGATTTTCAACTCAGACAAATATGTAAGATCAGAAAAGAGAAAGGATTATTTGTGCTGGTGAGGAGATGGGAGTTTGTCTCAAATTAGACCTAATAGGTATGAATTACCCAGCAAAAGCAAGCTCACGCATCTCATTGAGTTTGTATACGTACTTAAGGTACATATGTAAGAGGCTCATTTACAATTCCATTTAGGGAATTATTCATGTTTTTATGTAGCTGCATTGCTATATAAATGACTATATTATAAATTAGTGGTGTTCTGTGTTATAAATCAAGCACTGCTAGGAGTTGTTTCTTTTTGTTAAAAAAGAATTAAAAATTCAATTAAAAATTCAATTAAAAATTCAGTGTTACACGGACAAATTTTTATTCTCCCAGAGAACAGAAGTTTGAGAACCACGGCTTTAAACTGCAGCAACTCATTTTCTTTCTAAATGAGGCCTCTCAAAATTTTAATTAAGGAAGCTTGGAGGTGAAAACCTGGAGTGGGTTTTTGTAAGAAAACTGACTTTTTGTACTAAAAATAATTCCTGTACTGGGCATGTGCTCAGAGGTATTCTGTTCCGTAAGTATCTGTGTTCCAAATCTACTATTTGACACCCACTGGCCTAGCTATTATTTTTTCATTTCTATACTACTTTATATTTATGGACAAAATCTTGAGTGGCTTACAACACACTGAAACATCAAATAAAACAATCCAGAATGAAACATTACTAAACAAAGCCAAATATAAAGTATACATTCTAAGCAACACCATTAACAGGAAATTAAAATATTATCTTGAGCATTTCAAAACAAAACATTACTAAAGGAAGTCAAATATAAAATGCCCATTTCAAACAGCACAATTGTCAGGAGAATAAAATATCTGCTGCTTCTTCTGCCAACCCTGCTCATGGTGGACAATGGCTGTGGAAGCTGAGACTCAATGACCTGGGTCTGCACTTTTGCATGACCTTTTTTAATTGGCAGGTTCTTCTACCAGGGCTGCTGGATTTTATGGTTCAAGTAACAGAAAAAATAGATCCTGGAAGCCTGAAGTCTGCCCTCCTCTGGCCTAGAGGTAATTCCATCCTTTCAATATTGTCATTGCTTTCAAGATGCAATAGGCTCCTTACAGAGGTCTTGTTTGCCTTGTGACACAGCAGTGGTGAATCAGCTCATAATAGTTGAGAAGATGACAAACATGTTGTCCTCGTTGTTCCATTGCCCTTTAATGATGGCTAAAATATAATGTTGGCTTGCCACTAAGGACAGTCCAAGCTATTCATGAGTTCCCACAAAGGGAAAAGCTTGCCATTTCTAGCTTCTGTGTGATCTTGATGGCTAACACTTTGACTAATCACAGTCTGAGTTAATTTTCTTGGCTGAAAATAAAATATGTGGTAAAAAACCTGTACAATCATACATTTCGCCAGAGAAGCCTTCCCCAACCGGGTGACCTCTAGATGCTTTGGACTGTATGGTGCTGTGCTGGCTGGGGCTGATAGAAATTATAATCCAAAACATCTGGAGGTTGGGGAAGACTGCTCTAGTGAAAACACATTAGAGAAAAGGGCAAAGGTTCTTGGGCATGTTCCAGCATGTGTTATCTGGACCTGATGGCAGTATCTACTGTATCTTTTGGGAAATCGATTGTGCTTCTGTGTGTTTGTTCTCTATGTGTTCAGATGCCTATTGAGATACCATCACCAAACTCAGCAGAAGGGTTCCCAAGTTGAGGACAGTGGTATTCATAGATGTTTGGATGCTGGATGCCATTTTGAATCGAGATGAAGGACTGAAAAATCACTTTGGCATGACTTCGCCCATTTTCTGACAGGTTCAGCTTGTTTTTTGAAATATCATTGCTAAATTGGGCACGAGGGTTCCTGAGGTGGTGGTCTAGGTCAACATTTGGTTTATAGGTTCCATGATGTACATTAGCTATAGTAACTAGGTGGAACTTCTGGGGGAGGGAGTTCAACGTTGCACTATCATGATCATTCCATGAGTACAAACATTTCTGCCTGCCAGATGAAATAATCTCCCAATGAAGGAGAGCCTCTTGCAGAAGTCTGTTCCACTGCTGGAAAGCTCTTGCTATCAAGAAGCTTCTAGTGTTTCTCCACCAAAAGCTGCTTCTTTACAATTCCCACCCATTGGTGCTGGTACTTTACTGTGGAGAAACAGAAAACTTCAGCTCTAAGTTCAGAATTTTAGCAAAAGAGTAGCCCTTCACTATAAGATGAACTTGGTTATCCAAGGTCTTGTTTGTTGTAACATCACTCAGAAAAGCTATCTTGTTCCCTCTTGCTGCTGAGAATTGGCTCAGGAATAAATATTTCTAAACAATGGCTTTGATAACTGCTTTTTTGAGCATTTGCCAGATTCTGCATCTTTGAGGCTCAAATAATCCCATACAAATAAATGAAACAAATAAACAATTCCATGAGGACTTCTGTTTTGTGACCTATTTGGAGCCTTGTATCCTGGTGTTGCATGACAATGCTAAGAGAGAGAGAAAAATCAGTGCAATTTTGAAATCAGTGGTTACAATCAGTGCAGTTTCCAATGGTTCAGTGCACCATCTTGATTCAAAAGCACATACAATTTTATCCAAACAGACAGAAACCTGCTCCTTGATCTCAGGAACCAACATGCAATTTTTGGTCACGATACCTTAACAGACATCTAAATACATACCAACCAAGCTAGCTATTAAAATATATAGCAAATAGTTCTGCTGGCCTGAGAAACCAGAATGCATTGGCTCCTGAAGTGATTCATCTTCAAGACTAGTCTGGCCCCTGCTACCTTGCTAGCCAATGGTACTTTGTGCCCATTGTTAGAGAAGGCTAATGCCCCTCCTGGCATCTTCACTGAGGCTATTCCAAAGCTGTCATTTCTATCCTATAGAAAACCCCATCCACCTGGTGCCCTTCATGTGTTTTGGATTACATCTCCCAGCAGTCCTGGGCAGTGCTTAATGAGAGTTGTAGTCCAAAGCACCCAGAGAGCACCAGGTTGAGAAAGGCTGCTGTATACTAATAGTGAACTCACTCTCTGGGTGCAGATTCTTATATAGCCCAAACAGCACCATCCACACAGGAAAAGAAAAAGCTCAAGGAATCGCCAATATTTGCAGATATAACAACAAAACTTTAAGGAAGAAATGAGGACTATGTATCCCCAGTGGGTCCATAATAGTGATTCTTGGATGGCTGGATTGATAGAGATGGAATGGACTATCCTACAAGTGGGACTGGAAGCCTCAACAAGAGGTAAAGGTAAGGTAAAGGACCCCTGGACGGTTAAGTCCAGTCAAAGGTGACTATGGGGTTGCAGCACTCATCTCGCTTTCAGGCCGAGGGAGCCAGTGTTTGTCCACAGACAGTTTTCCGGGTCATGTGGCCAGCATAACTAAACCGCTACTGGCGCACAGAGGACCGTGACAAGTGCCAGAGCTCACGGAAACACCGTTAACCTTCCCGCCACAGCAGTACCTATTTATCTACTTGCACTGGCATGCTTTCAAACTGCTAGGTTGGCAGAAGCTGGGACAGAGCAACGGGGATTCAAGCCGCCAACCTTCCGATCAGTAAGCCCGAGAGGCTCAGAGGTTTAGACCACAGCACCACCCTCCACAACAAGAATACTTTGCACAGCAGTACTTTGCTCCAGTTTCAGCTTGTTTTACAATCCAAAATCATTTTAAGTTGGCCTGTGGGGGGCCCTGCTGGTTGAGCCAGCCTCCTGCTAGTCACCAACAGAGTAACGCAAGCTGGCGGTGGTGCTGCAAATGGCAGGAGGTCCGCAGGTGGCAACGCTACCAATGGAGCCCAGCAGAAAGCCTCTAAATGGTGCACTCTGAGGATGTGGAGGCAGCAGCCAGTCTCACAGCAATTGGCGAACAGCATTAGGCTCAATCTGGACCCAATCAGCCTGATTTCCCTGCCATCCCATGCCGTCACCAAGAACAGCTGGGCTGCAGATGCAGCAATGGCTCCACCACTCTGCAGAGCCATGGTGGCAGTGGGAAGTTTGGAGTGCACCCTTGATCTCCAAAAACTGTTGAGAAAATGTCACTCAGTGGTGTAACACATTCTTTGCATGCAAATGATGCAAGCTTCAACCCCCAGCATTGCCAGAAAGGTCTCGGAAAGACTGGGCTTCATGGGCCAGTGCTCTGACTCAGTATAACAATTCCCCATGATCCTAAGAAATACAAGGAAGTGTGGAATATCAGAAGGAAAATGGCCCATCTTGCTGGCTCCCTTCAGAACTCAACCAGAGCTCCATATCTCTCAAATCCATCAGTTAACAGAGAAGGTCGAGATAATGGGATTCAGGGTTGACTCATTTGAACATAATCAAGCAGCTTCCAACTGAGTCAGACCAATTTTTTCCATTTAGCCCACCATTCATTTTCTATTCTTCTGCATGCAAGGCATGTGGCACCTCCTCAGACCCGTTGATTGATTGGGGAAGGGTGTGACTCTGAACCAGAATAGGAAAAGGGAGCTGAACTTTCCTTCTGCCCTTAGTGTTCTTCCTCTGCAGTCTGTTTCCCAAGCCAAATTCTAATACCAGAAACGGGCTCTGAAAGACTTAGCATGCTTGCAGGCAGAGGCATCGCTAGGGGGTGATCCAAGGGGCCTCAGCCCCAGGTCTCCTGCCCCTTTCTTTTCAAAAGGTTTGTTAACATGGTGGCTTGGTGCATTGCCATCTGAAATCCTGGAGAGCTCCTGCCATTCTGAGCAGACAATATGGAGATAGATCAGGCATCCCCAAAGTTGGCCCTCCAGCTGTTTTGGGACTACAATTCCCATCATCCCTGACCACTGGTCCTGTTAGCTAGGGATGATGGGAGTTGTAGTCCCAAAACAGCTGGAGGGCCAAGTCTGGGGGTGCCTGAGATAGATGAACCAATGTTCTAATAAGGCAGCTTCCTATGTTCCTAATTTGTCCAGAGGCACTTTACCGACTTGTACAACTTGGTGCTCCTGTTCACATGGAGAGGCACTATGGGAAGGTAACAGGTAGGTTTGGCTTCTCTCACCAACATGCCCTTTTGCTCTAAAAATTCCTTTGCTTCTCCCCTTTTATATATACATTGGGGCAGAGCCCAGTTTAAACAAATGAAGGGTCCATAGATAGCTCGGGGGGGGGGGGGGAGAGACTCCATGCCTGGTATCAATTACTGGTTTCAGTCCTTTACCAGATTTCCAAACAGCAGGGCTTGGAAATACCTCTGCTGGAAACCAAGGAGAGCTGCTGCCAGTACTGGGTTAGATCAGGTGTGGGTCACCTATTCCAGCCCCAGGTGAACCTTCCATGGACCACATGCCCTTGGGGCAATAGGCAAAAGTTGATGGAGCAAAACACCATTGCACAATAGACTAGTTTCTACGGTACACACACACCATCCTCCATCAAGGCAATTCAAAGACACATTGCAGCCAGGCAAAAACACTTGGGATACAAAGTAGGGACCATTAGGTGTATTGCCGGGTGGTGAGTTCTAAGGACCAGTAAGAGAGGCACTTGAGATTCCCCAACCCAAAGCCTACAGGGCATCTTTGGAGGGCATTTGAGGGCTGGTGCAATAGACTAGTACTGAGTACTCTGCCGCCGCCTCTTCCACTGCTGCTACCTGGCTTAGCTGCTCCCTCCAAGTGTGCAAGCACAGGAACAGAATAAAGGAGCAGAAGGAACAGCCTCCACTTGCCTTGAGGTTTTTTCCTGGACAGTGGCTTGGATTAGGCCCAGAGGGAAAGGGCATGGAAATGGGCAGTGGCAAAGAGAGGGTCCCAAATCTAAAGCCAAAACTGTGCAATATTCAACAGGGAAATGGTAAAAGGGAATGGGGTAAACTCTCCTCCGATCCAGATTCTCACCTCCCTTACTGGTGCTGTTATGAGCAGTGGCGTAGCGTTGGTTGTCAGCACCCGGGGCAAGGCAAGTAATTTGCGCCCCCTAACCCGTGGATTTGCGCCCCCTAACCTGTGGATTTGCGCCCCCTAACCCGTGGATTTGCCCTAACCCCAGATGGTGCGGCTGGCCCCCCCTGCACCCCCCACGCTACGCCACTGGTTATGAGAGAGAGAGAGAGAGAGAGAGAATCCAAACACAATATTAAAATAAATGTGAGACTACACCACTAAGATTTTGCCAACTTCCAAGGGCAGCCAACGTGGTGCCCTCTAGATGTTAGACTACAGCCCCCACCACTATGGTCAACGGTCAAGGATGAGGAGAATTTTGGTCCAACAACATTTGGCCAGCACCAGACAGGGAATGCTGATTTAAAGAGAAGAAAGATGATTGGGAACCGGGATTCTGGGTCCCAGTTCTATACAGTGGTACCTGGGGTCACAAACATCTTGGGTTACAAACACTTCAGCTTACAAACTCTGCTAACCCGGAAGTAGTACCTCAGGTTAAGAACTTTGCCCCAGGATGAGAACAGAAATCACGCAGCGGCGTAGGGGCAGGAGGCCCCATTAGCTGAAGTGGTACCTCAGGTTAAGAATGATTTCAGGTTAAGAATGGACCTCCGGAATGAATTAACTTCATAACCAGGGGTACCACTATGTGCATTTGTGTAATGTCATCATGGCATTGTGAAATCCACAGAGCCCTGGATACAGTGGCAATACACTCTTATATAAGATGATCACCCTACGTGATATAGCAAAGAATCGTTCATAACCCATATGATCGCCCCCCCCCCAGCAGCTACTGAACAAACATCATGGTCATATAAAAGACATATCTGTCTAAACCAGCCAACAACACAAATCAGAGCAACACAGCAAAACTCTGCTACTACCTATGGAATCTTTTGATGGAAACCTAATATAATGGACAAACACAAAGCACAATGAGCTATATCATCTATGTTTTGACTATGGACACAAAGACATCGTTCTGGTGGCATACTTGCCATCTACAGATGCTGTCAGCATTGTCTGGAACCACCTTTGGAAAGTATGAAAGGCAAACTCTGGAAAAAAAACATTGTGGGCCAGTATCAGAATTCTCAGATACCCTGTTGTTGTTAAATGCTCTCTTGGCCAGAAAAGGCCCACCCAGTGGAACGAAACTGCCATGCTAACTTCCTGGCAGCAGAGTCTCTTCTGTTTACCAAAGAGAAGGGGAAGATGTTGGGGAGGGAGGTGCAACAATGGAGTCAATCTGGTGTTCCCACCCGCACCAACCTCCGCATCACCTCATCCCTTCCACTCCTAGTAAGCAATAGCACCACACCTTCACACCAGACATGGGTGTTTGCAGAAATAATTCTACTAGGGGCAGGCAAGGTCTATAACTTGTAGCTAAGGGCTCTTGACTTGCAACTGAACCCCACACACTGTTACATGATGCTGAAGAGAAACAAAGAAATTATGGCAATTTACTGTATTGCATGGGATTATAGATTTCAGAGCTAACTTCTAACAAATTGCTTTATTTGTCCATTTAACAGCAACAGAGTAAAGCACTAGAAAAACAGACAACTTATTTGTCCACTGAACAACAATACTGTCAGACTCTTAAGCCATATTAAAAAACCCCAAAGCTGAATTTCACACTTTTTTTACGCAACATCAGCCTTGGCAAAGTCTGAAACCAGACTTTTTTTGTTAATGCTTGTCTGTCCATAATATAAGGGAAAAATATAATACAAAGCAGACTTCTTTTTAAGCAAAAACTGGATTCTTCCATGGCCTTGGCCATAACTTCTTCTATAAACTTCTCCATGGGATAGGTCTTCAGCATCTCTCTATGGACACAACACACACAAGCCAGAAGGGGACCTAAATGCAGAAATATCTGGTGGCAAACAGGGAAAACTTTGGAAACAAAAACCTCTAAAATTGGTTTCAGCAGCCACAAGAGAAAATATGCTGAAAATCATTTTTAGATGCCGTTTCACACAAATCACACTGAGCGATATGAAGAAATCTCTGAGCAAAACATGGAATCGGTTTACACCTTTGTTGGCATTGTTCTATTATCCAAAAAACCTAGATCAGTCTTTGTCCTGAACCCATGGCCTACCTGGCAGCAAGTCAGTATGTCAAGTCCCCAGTCCAGGGTCAATCCATGTGTCCAAAGTCCAAAGCAAGCATAGTCCCACAAGGATCCTGAAGCATCCAGCCTGAGGTGCCTCGACATAGGCAGTTGAGCAGACCCAGCACCCCAGCTCTGCTTCCCTTTTGTACTTTGCATGCTGATTGCAGCATCTGGGCTTGATGAGGCAGGTGACCTTCACCTGTTCTAAGCCTATTCCATCTGAGGAATCACACACCTCCTCACAGAGCTAGCGGGCCTCACCTGGTCAGCTGAGAGTTGGGCTGTGGGCCTTGCCTGTCTCAGCCTCCTAGAGCACCCCTCCCGTTTCTCCCTATGCCTCAGATCCTACTGTGTTCATGGAGACTCCTCTGGCTCTGGGTCCTACTGCTCTGGTTCCTGTGTTCTGACCCCCCCCCCCCATCACCTTATCATCCTCCATCACCCTGTGAGTACTTCCTTCTCCACCCCCTGCTCACCCCGGTGTGTCCCACTCCTGGCTACGCCCCTCGCCGGGATCCTCTTTCTTCTCTCTGTTGCCCTGCCAGTTCATGACAGTCTTGCCCACACGGACTAGCAGGAGCTGCCCAATGTTTCAGGCAGGGATCTTCCCCAGATCTACCTGGATATGTCCTGGATTGACCCTGGAACCTTCTGCACGCTAAGCAAATGCTCCCCCAATGAGTCACAGCCCTTCCCCATATCCCCTGACCACTGGTCATCCTGACTGGGCTTCTTAGACTCAAGGAACATCCGGATTGCCCCAGGTTTCTTACTCCTGGGCTAAGGTAGAAGCAGCCTGTGTACGGGAGCAGGACATCCCACCACGAGATGCAGCAACCCAAAATGGAAGGGAAAACTGGGGATTTTCTAACCAGAAATTACAAGGCAGTTGCCAGCTTATGTTTCATTAAAAAAAGCATTTGGGGGAACAGGGGCAACCCAACTTCTGAACTTCTAACCTTCCAGGAATTTCCCTGGGAACAGCCTGCTTAAAATCTTGCGGCAGTGTGCAGCATGCCTATGGGGCATTGTTGATGCTCTCCCTATTATGGCACCTGTTAACATGAGGCGAGGGGGGCAAGGAGGGGGGAAGTTGTCGCTCTGGGATTCACTGTGACACGGCAAAGCTTTTGATGGTACCACAATTGCATTTGCTTTGGACAAGCCTGGCTTTGTGCTAATTAGGACCCTCTGGGGGATTTCCGGCCCTGCAGGGTGACAGTTTTGTTGCTGCTACCATAACAGAGATCCCAAACCGCAACACTCTAAGGTACTGAGCACGCCAACATGTTTTACCACCATCCCCTCAAATGGGGGGGGGGCGGGACCTTGAAATAGTGAGATCATGGTAAACTGAGCTCTTGTGGTTGCTTTGAAGTTTTTTTCTTTCCTACGAAAGGCATGTCTTTAAACTGACTTGTCAAAGTCTCTGTCATCTTGCAACTTTAAAAATTACTCTATGTTGGCAATTACAAGAATTTGTATGTGTTACTGGCCAGGTCAGTAGGTGGCGCCAGCATGTGTGTACAAGACGGATCTAGACACATCAAATAAGCATTTTGGTTTAAAGCATTGTAAATTTAAACAGGGAAAACAGGTAGAGAAAAACAGGACTCCACATCGCCATCTGGTGGCACAATGTTATACAATGGTACCTCGGGTTACAAAGCCACTTCCGAGCTCGAGAGGAGGGGGGGTTGCAGGCCACCCCCTCCCACACATGTGGGGGCTGGTCTTAGCCCCCGCGAGAAGAGGGAATCCCCGGGCGTGTCAGCGACCCGGCCCGCCAAGCGGCAGGCAGGGGAGGCGTGGCCTAGCCCATTTAAGGCCAGGGTGCCCGGGGACCGCCCTCTTTTCCCCGTTCCAGCTGCCCGGTTTTCCCATCCCACCCACCCTTTAGGCTTAGCTAGCTTTGACCTTGCTATGGACTTCGGTTGGTCGCCACAAGGGGCCTGGTAGGAATTTTTCCAACTTGGTGCATTTCCAGCCTTTTGGTTTTTTCGCCTACCTCGTAGCAAACGTCACAACTTCTTCGGTATTGGTGGTTAGGCATTGGCAGGGGTAATTGTTATGCAAATGAAGGGGGGAAGGAAGCGCCATCACCTTCCCCCAATGTAAAGGGTACTCCGGGGGGCATTGCCCTGTCCGAAACCTAGGGAGGTGAGGGCCTCCGGCACGCCCCCGAGTGGTGACACCCGTGGGATCCTAGTTGGCGTACTTCAACAGGACTCCCACGGCTGGTGGATAACCAACCCTTCCCTGTCTCCATGCCGGGTAGTCGATAGGAGCCAATGCCTAAGGCCAATACCTTTCAATTCCTGTAATCAATAAAGTTGTGGCCTTTTTATGCCCATTAACCTTAATTAATGTGTCCTGTGTCTTCATTTCACTTGGGGGGAGGGGTCTCGCCACACAAACGCTTCAGGTTACAAACACTTCAGGTTACAGACTCTGCTTACCCGGAAGTAGTACCTCAGGTTAAGAACTTTACCTCAGGCTGATAACAGAAATTGCGAGCCAGCGGCGCAGCAGCAGCAGAAGGCCCCGTGAGCTAAAGTGGTGCTTCAGGTTAAGAACAGTATCAGGTTAAGAACGGACCTCCGGAACAAATTAAGTACGTAACCAGAGGTAATACTGTATCGCATATACAACACATATAAATCACTTTTTCTTCACCAGTCTAGCTGAGTCCCATGTCTGCAGAAGAAGCTACAAGCTACCTCAGAAAGCTACCTATGGACCTAGCTACACATGTTACAGGCAAATGCCCATAATAAAGCCCCAAGATATTTCCCCTGCCCCCCTTTAGTGAAAAAGGAGAATTAGCATGTGATGTGATTTTGACTAAACTGTGAAGAGGGACAGGGGCCATCTGGAGGGGCCCCCTTGTGTTACCAGAACAGGGGCAAACAGTATTGAAAGTGGGATTGTGTATAACTGCTCCAATACTATCATGATTACAAATCATCATGAATGCACAATAGAAAGGATAACAATTCTTCCTTTCTGGCCCCAGCATCTCTTATCCTTGTTTCTCACTCTTAGCTCACCCTCTGTCCTCAGTTCACCAGCCAGCCTATTATTGCCTCAAAAATAAATGTCTGGTTTCACGCAAACTGACATCAACCACTTTCTTGATTCTTTGTTGCTTACCTTCTTGTCACGCTGCTATATTATTTTCATATGTCTGGACTTTCCAGCGTTCAATACTTTTGCCTGTACACTTAGTCTAGTCTAGAAACAGATCATAGACCTGCTTTGGTCAGTATCTGCACTGGAGCTATTTCTGTAAGGGACTGTGCCAACTCTGCTCATCTTGGACTAAACCCCTGAATTTGGAGTTGCAAAAGCTACTGAACTAGGGGCATTTCTAAGAGGAAAAGGAAATGATAACCAAGGACCACTGTGAAGGCAGAGCACAGGCCAGAGAGTCGGGCTGGAAAAGAGAAACAGCAACACATTCCTCGCCAACATTTCGTTCCCTGAAGGTCTTCCACGTGTACATAGTGCAGACATCAGCATCAGGACAAGACTGCAGACTGACAGATCCAGCCAATGCTTGAGTCATTACCCAACAAAAACAGATGAGTGAGGGCCAGTGAGGTGATTTGAGCAGAGAGTCAAAGCAGGAGCCAAAGGCTTCTGCATGATTGCCTGGAATTTGAGATTAAACTGCAGTTCCCAGAAAATTGCTCACTTGATATGCGAAATGTGACTTTTGAGATTGAATGCTGAAGAAGAAACAATCTGCAGAGGGGAATAATTTTGGGCTTGGCAAAAAGATTGAGGGCGTACAAGGCAGCACCATCAAAACAGGAAACCGGGAGAATTCTTTGAAAATGGTGGGATTCAGGTGCGTGCAAAGTTGTGCTCTCTCTCTCTCTCTCTCTCTCTATATATATATATATATATACATACACATATATATGGATAGAGCTAACCACAGAAATGAAAACCAGTTACAAACATAGGCGCAGTGTGTGGTGGCAGAAAAAGGCCTCCCATCTTACAGCAGCAGGACTCCATCAGTTCAAGGCTGTGTTGAGTTAAGGGCTGTGTATGCACTGCTGCTTACTCTGAATCCAGTGCACTCTCACTACTGGTTTAGGAAGTGGAACACGCATAACATTGGCCATAATCCATATCCACGCAGTATTAATCCAAGACTCGTAGAATTGTGGAGTTGGTAGGGTCATCTAGTCCAAACCCCTGCTATGCATGTATCAAGACTAAAGCAGTTTGTTGAAGGAGCTGGGTATGTTTAGCCTGGAAAAGAGGAGACTGAGAGCAGATATGATAGCCATCTTCAGAGATCTTAAGGGCTGTCACATTGAAGAGGGAACGTGCTTCAAGTTATAAGAAAGGAGATTCCAATTAAACATTCGGGAGGAAACTTTCTGACACTAAGAGCTGTTTGGCAGTGGAACAGACTCCCACGAAAGGTAGTGAACTCTCCTTCCTTGGAAGTTTTTAAGTAGAGGTTGGCTGGCCACCTGTCATGGATGCTTTAGCTAAGATTCCTGCATTGCAGGGGGTTGGACTAAATGACCCTTGGGTCCCTTCCAACTCTAAGATTCTAGGATCCATGACAGGTGGCCAGCCAACCTCTACTTAAAAACTTCCAAGGAAGGAGAGTTCACTACCTTTCGTAGGAGTCTGTTCCACTGCCAAACAGCTCTTAGTGTCAGAAAATTTCCTCCCAAATGTTTAATTGGAATCTCCTTTCTTGTAACTTGAAGCCACTGATTTGGGTCTTACCCTCCAGAGCAGGAGAAAACAAGCTTGCTCCATCTTCCATGTGACAGCCCTTGAGATACTTAAAGATGACTATCATATCTCCTCTCAGTCTCCTCTTTTCCAAACTAAACATACCCAGCTCCTTCAACTGTTCCTCATAAGGCTTGGTTTCCAGACCTTTGATCATCTTGGTCACCCTCCTCTTCCTGTTGCCTGTGAAATGTTGTGTTTTGATATGTGTGCCCCCCAAACAGTAACAACCCAGCTTTGATCCAAATCAAGAAAAATGACATACCTGCCTTTTAAACCAGTAGTATGTACACAGTCAAGGGCACAGCAGAGAAGAAGTGGAAGTTTCTTACAGATACTCCAGATCCAAAACACTAAAAATCATTGTAGCCTACAGCCCTGCAAGGCATCAGAGAGAAGACCATGACCCCAACTGTAACATCTGTGCAGTTCCTTCACCCTTCACCCGACTCCTCCACCACCCAAGGAAAAAGAGATGGGCCACTCCCCTGGCAATTATGGGAAACCATGTGCTAACTTTTTATTTTTAAACAAAATAAAGTCATATCTTTCTTAACAGGTGGAAGCTGTGTCCACACTCACACAGGTAAATGTTCAGAAGTGAGTATTCACTGTGGCCTTGTTGGTGACAGATTCCCCCATATGCAGGCAAGGTCCCATCAAGCCCAGTGAAAACAAAGAGATTCAGTGCACTCCACTCTCCTCATTGCCATTTCTGGTCAAACATTCATGGCTTATTCTTCCTTATAAAATCAGAGCTAGGGCACAAGGAACAGAGCAAACAGAAACAGATATAGTTGGACCAAATTCCTCTCCCACCACATTTTCACCACACACAACCAGAGCAGCTGTTTGGTTGCGCTTTTGAAAGGGGAATTCGCCCCGAGGTTTTCTGGGGAGGCTGCTTAGTTGACCTTATAGCAGATGTGGTTGCCAAGGGAGAAACACTTAAAAAAATACCACTGTGGATGCTCTTCCCAATGATAGTGATGCTTTCCTCAGTCCATTTTTCCCTTTACCAGAATGCAGTGTAAACAATTCTACGCAGTGTTGCAGTGTCCTCATATAGGCCTGAAGCAATGCAGTACAAGAGACCCAATGGACAATGTTGGATTTCACTTGGAAATGGGTTTTGTTCAGTGTTCCACTGTGGACCATTTCCTTACCTGCAACACTTTTCTTTCCCTGGACACTCTCACTATTGGACCATGTTCACATCCTTAGTGCTAGGCAAACGGTCATTATCACCAGTCCTCTTCCCTTGCCTGATTGCTCCCTCTGCAGGTGAGAAGTTGAAGCGCATGCGAGTCCTGCAGAATAACCAGAGTGCTGCTTTCCTCAACTCCGTACTAGCATGGGGATCCAGCCTTAATCAGGTTTAGGGTGTTGCAAACAGTACAGCTGAATCTGGCAACACACACACACACACACACACACACACACACACACACACACACCTGGCCAAACCTTAATCCTTGGGAATGGGAGAGAGCCAATGCTGCGTAATTACACTTGCTTTCCCCAGTGTATGTCAGGGAGGTGAGGCCAGATTAGAATCATAGAAATGTAGAGCTGGAAGGGACCCTGAGGATCATCTAGTCCAACCCCCAGCAATGCAGGAAAATGCAGCTGTCCCATATGGGGATCAAACCTGCAACCTTGGCATTATCAGTACTACGCTCTAACTGACTGAGCTATCCAAGAATGGATAATAGCATGAGCAGACCACTTCAACCCATAGAAAGATATCTCAGCCCTTAATTTTCTGGAGTGGGGAGAAGTGAAAGCAACTCCAGTCATTATCAGCTGCCACTACTTGAGTAGGTGTGGTCCTTGCCAGACTGATAGATGCACAAGCAGACCCCTCCTTTCAAAGCATCAGACCACAGCTTCTTCCCAGCTGCTGCTGAGTGGGAAGCATCTTCTAGAATGCTTTCCCCATCAGCAAATGGACTATAAGTCATCTCTCTAATCTGCTTACCTGTGGGTGGGACTGCTGAGAGGATGATGTCCAAATTAACAGTGAAAATGACTTGGGAAATGTTGCCTCCAGTCCACTTTTATCCTGTTCTGCTATCACTGATTTATTTTTTTTAATGAACATTTTACATCATTTTAAGGAAACCGCTCGGATTTTTAGCAGTATGTAAATCTCACTAACAGAAGCGAGATGAAAATATTCCTACCAAAGGGCTGCGCGGATGGAGTTGCTTCTTCCCTTTTTATCACTCGCAGATGTATGGAAGGGATTCCTCCCCTTACAGGAAATGCTGAGAGGAGCCAAAGAAATGGTGTTGCTTCTTACAATCTTCATCCACGCTAGCATCACTACCAAGACGTCATCCTCAAGTCCACCCTTCTTCTGTGGCCATTCACATCACTAGATAGATATTTCCTTAAGCAATATTCTGCATGTTTTAATGAGGATATAGTGCACAGTACGAAACTAAGTACTTCTGCTAGCACTGTGGGATTTGCTCCTCTCCACTCCTCATGCATGCCCCATAATGTCCCCAGATCTGCTCTGGAGGATGAGGAGAAACCCCAGAACAGATTTAAGGGGCATGAAGAAGATGGAGAGGGGCACAATGCTCCATTGCTCAAGGAGAAATCATTGCACTCCCATATAAGTAAACTGTAATAATACCTCATTCATATTGCAGTAAGTGGCATGATCAATAGGGTAACCTACAAATGTCAAACTACTGGCATTTCTCTTTTGACATAAGAAAACATCACAAAGCTATGCTAAATTAGTTGACCTCAATAGGCAGAGAACTGCCAAGCACTAAGTATTTAATATATGTATCAAAAATGTAAGAAAAATACAAATCATTATCATGTTGCATTATTTAATCACATCAAATAATTAAAAATGTCAGGGGATTCAATAGTCGTCCGGAACAGGGGGGTGGGAGGAGCTCAGACATAGGAAACAGCAGTATGAATTTGTTTTCTGCCACAAAAACCTTTGCAAGTCCTGTGCTGATAATAATAATAATAATAATAATAATAATAATAATAATAATAATAAGAAGAAGAAGAAGAAGAAGAAGAAGAAGAAGAAGAAGAAGAAGAAGAAGCTCCCAACCAAATATTAAAAACACAGTACAGCATTAAACATTAAAAAACTTCCCTAAACAGGGCTGCCTTCGGGTGTCTTTTAAAATAGTTGCTTATTTCCTTGACATCTGATGGGAGGGTGTTCCACAGGGCAGGCACCACTACCGAGAAGGCCCTATGTCTGCTTCCCTGTAACCTCACTTCTCGCAATGAGGGACCCGCCAGAAGGCCCTCAGCGCTGGATCTCAGTGTCCAGGCTGAACGATGTGGGTGGAGACGCTCCTTCAGGTATACTGGGCCGAGAACTGTGTCCCAAATGGTGTAAAACCACACAGAAAGTGAGGGCATTACTGATGCCATCCAGCAGTGTTGATCTTTTCACACTGTCCTCATGGCCCTTGGGAACTGTAGTTTTCCCAAAGCCTACCAACTTGCAGGTGAACTAGGATTTCCTCCTGCTACAAGTCCTGGTGGAAATGACCAGGACTCTGTTGATTCACCTCACAAAATGTATCTCTGCTCAAAGGGCTTGTAGAATAATGTTTCATTCTTTCCTCTGGTCTTTTTCTTCCCTTTTTCTTTCACAAAGTTTTCGGAATGCCATTCAGTCAGAGAGTCAAAACGCTGGCTGTTAAAATTATTTCAGCCCTGGCATTGATGATTTTAACACCAGGGGGCACCACCAACTCATGAAACAAGAGGCAAAGGCTTTGTGGGAATAGCTCAGATTTTTACATTTGTTTGATTGTCACATTTGCCCAAACAAATGAGCAGCACATCCATATAAGACAATGGGGAACAGAGGATGGGTTGGGTAGCAGAGGCTTTTTTTTTTTGAAACAACATGTTTTCCGTCACTGACCCTCAATCCCCTCCCCACCCAACCCCCCACCCATCGGGCAGGGAACGCGGGGGAACAGCCATGCACCAAACTGTGAACATTTCCTCTCTCTGGTTTTGTTTCATTTCCTGTTTCCGTACAGGTTTTCAGCACTAGCCCAGTGGAATTAGATGATTTATAAAAGCCAGAAAAATGCTTTCGGCTTCTCCCAAGGGCAGGCCATCCTTTTCAATGGCACAGAAACAGATTGCTCCCTAGTACTGAGCAGAGAAGAGGTTTGAAGGCTTTGCCAGCTGGAATGGCCTTCAGCAAACAAGTGGCAACCAGGAAATCCGGCTGTTCTGAATTTGTGTATGTAGAAATTTGTTGATTCATTGCACGAATCAAACACAAGGACACTGAGCCCATCTCTCACGCAAAACAAGGGAGACTCGAAAGCTTGGAACCTGGGAAGAGGCAATTAGGCTATGTACACATTACTGGTTTAAAATGAGTTTAGGTCATTATTAATTTTTCTCAATTCAGATTGAAGCTGGTTTGGGTGGGGGACACATAAAATGCAGTATTTAATTAGAAATCTCAGGGCAAAATCAGTATAGAGACCAATGTGGTGGGAGAGCACTGCACACAGCCTTAGTCTTCGTGCTTTAGAGCAGGCTTCCTCAACCTCGGCCCTCCAGATGTTTTTGGCCTACAACTCCCATGATCCCTAGCCAGCAGGACCAGTGGTCAGGGATGATGGGAATTGTAGTCTCAAAACAGCTGGAGGCCAAGGTTAAGCCTGCTTTAGAGCTACGTCCACATGGCACAAGTCCCTCTCTTCTGGCACATCTAAGCAATGCTCTATACAAAATGGCATCTTAAAACACATGCAGATGTCTCTTAAGGATAACCATGTTGAAGTTTATTTAATTAGTAGTGAATACTTTCAGAAAACTTCCAGAAACCAGCTCACCAAAGACAAAAGAATAATGAACCCCCCCCCCACACACACACACTTGCAAATTGTCTTTGATGGAACTCAATGGCTGTTTTGCTCCCACAAAAGAGCACGTTAGCACTATGGAGGCATTGCTTTCCCTATGGTTTTCCCAGTAGTGATGTATGGAAGTGAGAGCTGGACCATAAAGAAGGCTGATTGCCGAAGAATTGATGCTTTTGAATTCTGGTGCTGGAGGAGACTCTTGAGAGTCCCATGGACTGCAAGAAGATCAAACCTATCCATTCTTAAGGAAATCAGCCCTGAGTGCTCACTGGAAGGACAGATCGTGAAGCTGAGGCTCCAATACTTTGGCCACCTCATGAGAAGAGAAGACTCCCTGGGAAAGACCCTGATGTTGGGAAAGGTGGAGGGCACAAGGAGAAGGGGACGACAGAGGACGAGATGGTTGGACAGTGTCCTCGAAGCTACCAGCATGAGTTTGACCAAACTGCGGGAGGCAGTGGAAGACAGGAGTGCCTGGCAGGCTCTGGTCCATGGGGTCATGAAGAGTCGGACACGACTAAACGACTAAACAACAACAAAGGGTTAAAACAGATTCCACATAGCACAATATAGTGCAAATCATCCATCACTGTCTTTGGTCCATCTAGCTCAGTATTGTCAGACACCGACTGGCAGTCGCTGTCTGGAATTTCAGGCAGGGGTCTCTCCACGCCCTACCTGGAAATACCAGAAGTTAAAATGGGGGGGTTGGCTTTGGCATGCAAAGCAGATGCTCTACTACACAGCTATGGCTATCACCATTTCTATGCATCTTGAAACTCCCTCTGGAAAATGCTGCCTTCTTTAGATGCTGGGATGATGTCTAAATCAAAGAATATTGCTTCTCCTGGCACAGAGTTTGGATAGGAATATTGGATTATGGGCCTACAGTGGCTACAATCAATTTGGCATATGGCAGCTGCAGGGAAAGCTCGGTCCCTGCTGAGTTCCAGACGCTCTCCGCATGTTTCAAACCAGTGATCTACATGTTCCACTTTGTGTTGGATTCAGTTCTTGGCATACAGATGCACAATTGCATTTAGGGTGGGTTGGAGTGGCACAGGGAACACTGAATTCAGGTTGTGGCGATGGCTGAGCAGTATAGACTGGGATGCTCCTTACAGCTACCGCCACATGCAGAATTGATCATAAAAGCAGGCCTTGAAAGCTGCAAATCTACATACTTTTACAAAGGAGTAGGTCTTATTGAACTCAGTGGGCGTGGGGGCATGCTTGGGCTCATGCTGCACATGAGTTATTTCAAAAAAAAAACAAACCGCCGTGAGAATGCAAATAAGCCACAATAGCTTCACAAGACAACACTAGTGTGGTATTGTCTCCGCACGTTAGTGTCCCTTCTGCAAATTAAAAGGCGAAACAGACTACTCCGCGGAGCTGATCTGTAAGAAAATAAGATACAAGACTTCACTGACTTAAAATTCCATTGTTAAAGAAGCAGCATAAGTACCAAAGCTGGTATTTCTCTCTTCTGGCTTGCATCTACCCCACTTCTCACAAAAACCAGGGTTGCTGCTGGTTTTTCTTCTGTGCTTCTTTTCCCTTTTCGCAAGTTAATTAGTTCTGCATGTCATTCTGCTGTTATGAAATTACGGCAAATAAACAGAGTAAATAGGAAACTGAGACTGTCATTGGGCCATCTCTCTCGTTCATATTCATTTTCAATTTCACCGTGCTCTCTTGCAGCAAGCATCCTGCTCAAGAGGCCAAATTAATTCCTAGGCTTAGTAAATTATACTGTTTTCACATGTGACACAAGGCTACAATTGTCTGGACACTCACTAAAGAGAGTAAACCTCACTGAACGCATGCATAGGATTGCTGAGGCTGCAATTTTACGGAAATGTACTCGGGAGTAAGCTCTGTTCAGCTCTATTATGCTCAATAGGATTTAATTCTGAGTAAACAGTTTTTGGTTTGCACAGTTACTCACACCTTTCAGCCTCCTGTATATTATTTGGCTCCAGAAAGAAGCACAGACAAAAAAAAAAGGTAATATTCTCACCTCAATTTGCACAAATGTAAAATCTGCGATTATAGTAAAGAACAGAGATTTTAAAAAATGCTTGGAGGTAATGTGAACTGATTCAAAATTTACCTTACAGATTCACCATTTCCATACGACAACATTTACAGAGAGGTCTGGATTTGTCATAGAAATCCAGGGCTTGATTAAGCTGCGCTATGGAGCTAGAAAGGGGTTTAGGCATGTGAGATTGCAAGAGTGCCTTTTTGATGTTGAAGTTTCTGGGTTAATCTTTGTCACTATGGGCCGTTCCGTGACTTCCTGCTCTGCAGCTGTAAATATCCTTTTAATACAGAGAAGTTTGCAGAAATGGCCAAAACACTACTCTTCATGAAATGCTTCTGAAAAGAAATAATTGTCAACGGATTACCATAAATCCACATCAGATTATCTCCAATACACCCTACTAATACTGTGTAAAGAGCCGAACATCAAAGATAATGCGCTGCTTTTGACCAAGGCTGTTAACACACCCTTCTGGAAGTGATCGGAATATTAACATAAGACACTTCCTCAGCAGACACAGCTTAGAGAAGCAGCCACAGAGGGCAGGTTATAGATGAGAGCAGTGGATGATGCAGCCATTTTTAAATTTCCACACCCCTTCATCTGGTCACCTCCTATCTCTGTCCACTGGTATTGCCTCCCCTTTCTCTCCTCCTCTCCTCAACCTTCACTCTCGGTCACTGCCTCTTCCCTCTTTGTTTCCTTCTCTCTGCCTATATTATCCTTGCCTTGCCTTTCTAAGGCTGGGTATAAACAAATAAACCAAAATCCACCACTCTGGATAAAGAAACCTATAGGCTTTTGTTTTACTGCAAACCTGGTTGTGTGTGTGTGTGTTTATTCCATGGTAGCTTTCCTTAACAGAGCCAACTTTAGGCTTGAGAAAGCCTCAGCTGCTTTTGAAGTTGAGTTCCCAATGACCTCACTCTGCTGCAACAGGACTGAACTGGATTCAGATGTGAGCAGGATCCAAATAATTCAGAAATTCAGAACAGCTCAGATTTTGCACAGTTACTGTTCTCATTCAGTAATGTGAGTGCTTTGAAAACCTGAGGTCCTAGTTGAGAATGGATCTTTGGTGACGGCAAAGCCCTGTTATGCTTTCGCAAGCCCTGGCAATTAGCTGACAGGTGGTGTTAGCAGAAGCACAGGGCTTGATCACAGGCTGCTCACCATCTTTGCCACCCTGCTCCGGAGGCATTCATGATTGTTGATATTGCACTTAAACTGCATTATTAATGCTTAAGAGCAGCAGTGCCAAACCTCCAGCCTCCCCATTTGGCTTAAGAGACTATTTCAGCTAAGCCACACCCACCTATGGCATCTGGTGTTTGGTCAGGTGTCCTATGACACCATATAGGTGACATTAGGTGCTGGGCAGCAAAATACACAGCTCCCTGTTGAAAGCAAGGTTTGCTGTGAGCCCTATGCTTTTGTAAGCATCACTGATCACCTGAATGTCAGGCCTGCAAAGGCATCAAGGTCCGAGGAGCATGAGTTACTGCTTAGAAGGAAAACTGTGATTTGGATTTCTGTGAAAAAGAATATAGCCCTGGAATCGTTGGCTGGCAATGTTTAAAATTAGACCAGAAGGTCAAGCTTCAGTAAAATGTAGTCTATAAATATCAGACAGAGGAACTCACCAAAGGAACGTGCTAACTGTAAATAGTCTAGTGAGAGGGGAATCTTTTTCCAACTACAGTTTTTGCCTCCCACAATATTGCGCGATTTGGTTCTCTGCTTCCTTGTGTCCTGTGTTTGAGTTGGACTGGACTGGCGTTCTCTCCCTTGGAATATGGGAAAACAGCCCAGGCAAAACCTTGGCAAATAACTGCAGAAGGAAAACAAACACTGAGTTGGTTGTCATCAGAGTCCTTTCCTTCACTGAAAGACAGTCTTTCCTTGCACTGGGGAGAAGGAACAACGCAGCCCCCACCACGAACATGCATACTGTTCATTGCCACTCCAGTTGGCTGGATTGAGGCTAAACTCCAAGCCAGTGGAAATATACCCATCAGCCCAGTAGTTTAATATGGCCCAAATGCTCCATCTCACACAAAATACAGCATTCTTACTTAGCACTGAAACAGTGAATAGGTGGGTGAATACTGCCAGGACCATTTCTGTTTGCTTCCTGTACCAGGACAAAAGAACATTCTATTTCTACTAAGCAAATGTTCGTTTTGGTAATCAGGGAGAACCAAATACTAGATTGCTGAATACAGTCGTGTGTGTGTGTGTGTGTGTGTTTCTCCTGCCTTTCTTCGATTCATGGTGACCCACACATGCATAGAATCATAGAACTGTAGAGTTAGTTGGAAGGGATGCCAACGGTCACCTAAAGCAGGAATCTCAACTAAAGCATCCATGACAAATGACCATCCAAACTCTGCTTAAAAACCTCCAAGGAAGGAAAGTCCACAACCTTCAGCTAGGTTTGGGAGAGATCCCTGCCTTAAACCCAGAAGAGCCACTGCCAGTCACGTGTTGGCAATACTAAGCTAGGTTAAACAATAGTGTGTGACTCAGAATAAGGCAGCTTCCTTTGCTCCCATTTATTTAAAAGCATTTCTAAACAGCTCAATGTTTTTAAATCTCCAGGTGGTAGAGATGGTTAGCTATTATTATCACTGTAGTCCCACATTAAATCCAGCTCCCAATATCTGATGGAGACATTCCTCAGCAGCCATCCTTATGACACAGTCTAGCAAGCAATTTGGCTTCTCAGCTCCATCAGCTGTGCAGTTCCTCCAAGGCTGCAAGTCTCACACATCCGCTGAGGGCTCCATGTATGAGCTGGCAGCTGCTCCAGGACCTTCAGACTCAATGCTGATAAAGGTCAACTTGAAAGGTGTTCGTTCATGGAAAGTTTTCGGTGCAACTATGTTCCACTATATAATCTGTCAGGGAAAGGAACTCTCAGTCCCTCCACTGGGCAAAGCACAGGTTGTGGTGATTTAATTCTTCCAGGCAACTCAGATGATCAGCATTTCCTATGAGCTAGATATTACTAAAAGTGTGTGTGTGTGTCTCTTTTCATTTAGGTATCAATTTAGAAGAAGGACCATTTTCAGCAATATGTGGGAGCTTTTAATTAGTTAAAGGCGTAGCCATCCATTTCAAGACTTTAAATAAAGACATGCGTTCCTTGATTAAAAGATGTACTGAACTCTTCAGGCCATAAGGCAGTTAATCACATCACATGGATTAATTCTGGGCATGTTTACCCTTCCATAGAGCCCTTTGTATACTCAAACTGAGCCTCTTCTTATATGGCTAGTTCTGAATTCGGAGCAAAAGCAGGGCTGGGGCTTGAGCTCTTCAGGGGGAGGGAAATGTTAGGAAACCAGCCTTCCTGCTTCAAACAGTTGTCCTAAAACTATGCACGTGATTGGCTGGACTTTATATTCAATGGTACCATTTAGGGAAGGCAAATGGTGGCTGTTACACACAGAGATTTGAGATTTTTGTAAGGGCTAATCTACACTTCCTCTGGTCCCGGGGAAAACCACTCTTTCGTGCTCAGTCAGAGCAAACGACAACTCAGGTTTTCCCTGGGTTGTCATTTGTTCAGGTCTATCAGAGCAGGTTCCCTTGGAAAGGAGTGAGGCAAAGGGAAAGCTGCTCGGACCCGCGCTTTCTAGGCATGGCACAAGCAGAAGTGTAGACGAGCCCTCAGTTGGCATCTGACCTGGAACTATTTTAAACTTTCTTAATTAATGGATTTGTTTTTAATATAGAATGGGCCTTTTCCATGGATGCTCCGTGTCTGTGGAATGCTGTCTTCAGGGAAGCACACCTGGCCCTGTCTCTGTCTGTTTTTAGGGGCCGGGTGAAAACATACTTATCTACCCATGTTTTGAACTGGGAGAGTTGTTAGATATTCCTGTGGCCTTTGTTGCACTCATCCTTTTAACTGGGGTGGGTAGGACTTGTTCCTTTAAAATATATTGTCAGGTGATCATTTCAGCTATTGTTTATGGTTATTTTTATCTGATTTCAATGCCTTTGTTATTTTATTTTTTTCTGAGTTTTTCCTGTATTTTTTCTTTATTTTATGCTATGAGGCACTTGAGTGCAAAATGTGACTAATAATAATATATGGAGCTGTTTTAAATTGTTTTTATCATTCGCTTGTGGTTGTAACTGTTTATGCGTCTTATAAACTTAACACTCCAAGTTTATCAGATAATATCAAACAGGACAGGCATAATGAAGCAGGTATGTTTTCACGTCCTTCTAAAAGGGAATGTACGAGGCTGATCTTAAGAGGAAAAGAATTCAACAGTTTTCCTTCAAGGCACAAGGATTTTATTACCGTAATTTCCCTCCCCAAACTCTAATTGTGGGAATAAGAGGTGCTCAACAATCCAACTCCATCCATAGAGATGAGACCCCCATGCATAACTAGGTTTTTCAATTTTTGGTGGTTGTTGTCTGAGAGAATTTGTGTGCCTTTTACAATTGCATGCCAGGTGGGTATTCAAACTGGTGAAGTTTTCCCTTCCATCTTCTCTGCATACAGATCCACCTGCTGAATTTGTGGTTTTTTAGACAGCTGTTGGACACAGAAGCCCTAGCACTAAAGATGTTAGTACAACTCCATGTTTTGTTTTTTTCTAAGGTTGACATCATCCACTTGCTACTAGGCCTTTGGGCTTCTTACAGCACTCCCTTTCATCTCAAATTTGAGCCTACAAATCTTTCCCATACTAACTCCCTTAATTCCCACCTTCCCCCAACCCCACCTACCTCTTAACAGCTTATAGGAAACCTAAGCCTTTGAAGTGGGCTAGGGGACACATGTTCTTGCAGATGTTGTTGGACTCCCAGTGCCATCATCTCTGATCATTGGCTCTGGCCGACTGAGACTGATGGGAATCACTGTACATCGGGAGGACAGCTCAGTACCTTGACACCACCAGGACCCTAATACCAAAAATGCACACTGTGAGTCCATCCCTCGTCCCTACAAGCTCTTCCCCACCAAACAGCTACTTACCTCCAGCATCCAAGTAGACTCATGCAAAATGCATTCAGATCAACAGAAATAAGTGGTGTATTAGTGTGTTTCACAGACCCAAGCAAAGGGTAAAACAATGCATTTATAAATGAGCCAACAGCAAATTGTCATTTTTACTACATGTGGGAGTTAGAAAATGCAGTTTTGCTTAAAAACCCTGACTTACAACCCACAGTCAGATGTTTTCTTTTAGTTCTACACAGCAAAATTTGCTTTTGAAATTCTATTGCCCAAAAATATCATGTGAAAAATCTGGTAAGATGACATTTGATTATTTATACTGTCAGGGGACTGCCATTGGAACAGGGGAGGGAGGCAGGCGGGCCATTGGGATACAGAAAGCCTCCAGAACTCCTGAGGAGCAGTTCCTCTTCCAGCTGTGGGAAAAGCCACACATCCAGTGAAGAAGAGAGGGAAGGGGCTAGCCAAGCAAGGAAAGGGCTTGAGGATGCTACTGAGAGCCCCAGCACCTCACCTCGCCGGGCTGGCCAGGAGGGACGCACACCACTTCTGTCGCCCAGCTTGCGCAGAGTGGTGAAACGCAAGGAGGGGAGGAGGAGGCTTGGGGTGCCGAAGTTCTTATGTTGGGGGAGAAGCCGGAAGGAGCCACTCCCGGATTCTGCAAGTGACTAAGACTTGCAAGTGACTAAGACTTTGTGGATCTGCACTGTAAATAGTTTGCACAATAAAACCTGTAAAAGACAGTTTGGAGTCCTGTCTGGTTACTCATGAGCAACCACCACCATCATCTGACATACTATTTAATTTTTGCATCCCACTTTTCTTCCACCATGAAAGCAGAATACATGGGGTTCCTGAGTAGTCTCCCATCCAGGCCCTGACTCGAGCCAGACCTGCTCAACTTTAGCAAGGTGTCTACATCAAATACGCTTAGACCATGCCCTATAATGCTCACTATAAATCATTGATATTGTTGGGTGACACCATCAGTCATATTCAGAGGGCACCCACTGGATATAACCCATTATCTTCTGCTTCTTCCCCAGTTCAATACACTCCATCTTCTGCACGAGTGAATATTGAGGGTTTCCTGTTTCAACATGTAAAAGAGCATTAGCAGGTGGTGCCAGGATAAAATGGAAGTTCTTTCTAACAGCTACCCTGATGCAACGGCATCTTATTAAATGGTAGCTGAAGCCTTTGTGCTGTAAAGCTGCCATTTGGAGCTATATAAGAGAGTGCAGTTTCCACATCATTTTGTCCTGAGAAGATTTCGCAAAGAGAACCTCCCACTCGTGTTCACTGAGGGTTACTCCAAGGTACATACACATCTTAAATGTAATGGTGTTTTTGGACTAAAACCATCGCTATTTTTTTTTACTGGCCCTGCTCCGGTGCTTTGAAGTACTGCTTAACACAAGAAATGTATCTGCTGGAGTTTCCTCATCCATGCCCCACCTGCTTAACTTTTATTTGGCAGGGAGTCAGCAACCTTGTTTGGGCCAGCTTCTGTTCTTTCCAGAACAATTTTGCTGAGGCTTTACCCTGTGACTCAGAATTATTTGTCTCCCACTCTGGTACACCTTTAATCACCTCCCAAATCTGTCTCTGCAGCAGAGGTGGAGAACCTCAGGCCCAGGAGCAAAAAGTGCAGCCCTCTCTGCCCGACCCTCTAGACACTCCCCCTGCCAGATTCCGCCCCCCACCCTCCACAGTTTTGCATCCATCCCTCTTGCTTGCCTGCAGAGAGGATGGAGAAATGGTGTGCAGAAACCTCTGACTAAAGGGAAGCGTCCCACCAACCAGTATCTGGCCCTGCCCACCACTGACATATGGCCCCCAGAAGTCCCCCCTCAACAGAATGTGCCCTGAAAAATGTTTCCCACCACTGATTTACAGGCTTCACTTTGCCTTATGGTAAGCCTACTCCTGATTTCAAGTATTAAAAGGTAAAGGTAAAGGTACCCCTGCCTGTACGGGCCAGTCTTGACAGACTCTAGGGTTGTGCACTCATCTCACTCAAGAGGCCGGGAGCCAGCGCTGTCCGCAGACACTTCCAGCTCACGTGGCCAGCGTGACAAGCTGCATCTGGCGAGCCAGTGCAGCACACGGAACGCCGTTTACCTTCCCGCTGATAAGCGGTCCCTATTTATCTACTTGCACCCGGAGGTGCTTTCGAACTGCTAGGTTGGCAGGCGCTGGGACCGAACGACGGGAGCGCACCCCGCCGTGGGGATTCGAACCGCCGACCTTTCGATCGGCAAGTCCTAGGCGCTGAGGCTTTAACCCACAGCGCCACCCGCGTCCCTGATTTCAAGTATTATCTGTCTTTAAAGTATAGCAAAAGCAGTTGTATTTATCTTTCTTGGTTTAATGCACAGAATATACTTACCCTTCTAGTACCCAATCCCCTTACTTTGCTGTTGCATGCCATGTGAGTCAAATATCCACCCATCCTTAGCAGGAAAAGAAAATTCTGCAAAATTCTAGAGATCAGATCTCAATAGAGACCCATCTCAAAAGTGCTGACAGCAGCCCCAGCACAAGCTGGGAACTGGTGGAGCCTCGGAGTCAAGTTATTTTTCATGCATTAAATGGAAAATAAACATTTGAAACAAATTCAGTATTTCGCTAGTGTGTTCTTCCAAACTGTCTGCCTCACCTCCATTTCCTTCCTAGCAGGGCATCCAAAACTGCTCTAGTGTGCTCCTTGTGAAGGCTGATTGAGAACTGGCAAAGGGAGAAGAACAGAGACGCTCTTTCAGACCAACAGTGAGTTCAGAATGGACAGGGCTGTGCTGGCTTTGGGGTAGCTAGTGGGATATGGTGGAAGGCAGGGAAGCCAATGACAGGTAGAGTGAGGGCTAATGACAAGCAATGCAGCCCTCTGACTGGTTGTAAGAAAGAATGTGAGGGCTTGCTGAGAACACACTTTGGTTGGTAGGACAGTGCCCCACTTACTGTAATGGACCAGCCTCTACTGCTTCTGGGTCTAATTCAAATTGTTGGACTTCTAAACCCTAAACATTTTGAAACCAAGGTCCACCTGCACCCAGAGCACTGCAATCAGGCTTGTTTCAGCCTTCTTCATCCAATAAGGCATGTTCCCTATTTGCCAAACTAAGGAGAATTGCAACAGAGTTATATTGCTGTGTGAGCCGGATTCTGTAGTCCACTGAGTGCCCTACAAACTGCCTGCATCTTTTAACTTTCCTGCCAGGGAGCCTAAAAAGTAGCTTTCCAAGAGGGCTTCCGTCCCAGATTCTTAGCTCCCCTGACGACTGGAAAAACAAATTGCAACAGAGTTAACACAGCCAACGGCAACCATCTCGCCTTCACGGGTGCTGACAAGTCAGACTGACAACCAGGAGGTTCCCTACCCACAACACAAGCAGTCATTGAGGATGCCCTGGGCTTTCCCAGGAGGTGTGGCTTAGGGCACGGGGCACTTTATTGGCAGTAAGAGAAGCATCTGGGCAGTTCAAACAGAGTCTGGGGCTGAACTGAGTGATAGTTTATAATTTTGAGACATTCTCTAATCTGGGAAACCAGTCAACCCTTCCTCAGAAATTGGGGATTTGTGGACATGCCCTCAAGTCACACAGGACTGCTGGAGCAGAGGAATGCCTGTTGTATAAATTGTTGGCTGAGTGCAGATTACACAACGTGTTTCGTGCCAGGCCTCATTCTGATTTAGATTTAGACTAATGATTTAGACTAATGGCCTCCGAATCATTACATCTCGCCTGACTCCCAAATACTCCATGATAAGGAGCACAGTTCAGTGGTTGTCTGGTTGACAACATACTTGGCATGTAGAAGGTATTTTAGGCTCACCTGGAAAGGGAAGAGCTAGGAAAGTCTGCAATTCAGAATTCTGGAGAGTGTCTGCCAGGCAGCATAGAGCATCTGTGGCTACCCTGCGGCCCTACAAATGTCACTGGACTCCAACTCCTACCAACCCCAGCCAGCATGACCAGTGATCAGTGGTGGTGGGATTTGCAGTCCAGGCCTCCCCATGTTGCGCCCATGGTGCTGAACTATAGCTCCCATCATTCCTCTCCAATGGTGTACTGGCTGCAGCCCACGGGAGTTGGAGTCCAACAACAGCTGGAAGGTCAAAGGTGATTTAAACACCTTTTTTCAACATAGTCAACATGGACAGCTACCGGGGTCATTCTGCACACAAGCAGCAGAATGAAACAGTCGGAAGAGGTGGCAGGGACTGCACCGCTTCCGACGGCAGATTGCCTTTTCCAAGGCACATATTCTGACAAGGAAGCAATGCGGAAGAAGAGCTGGGCTCGTTTTCAGCCCAGCGTGCAAGTTTTCTATTTGCAGGGAGTTGTGCGTTTGTGGGTTTCCACGTGGTTGAAATGTGGTGGTGCTTTTAAAGGGGAGGGGAGGCCGTTCTGCCACCTCGCTCTCTTGCACCTGTAGATCTGGCCGCTGTTGGGATGCGTGGCGTGAAAGCCTGGATTGGTGCCCAAACTTACTCTGGGGATCTGTTTCCACGAGCGGGGCTGAGCGACGAGGACAGGAAACTGTCGCGAATCCTGTGCTCATTTTGGACAAGAGTGCGAGGCTTCTTCCGGGACAGGGGGCCTGGGGCTGGTCTTCTTCTCCGGGCAGCTGAAGTTCAGGGCGCCTCTTTTCCTGTCCGCTGAGCCCGGGCGAGGGACCCCCGAGGCGTCTCCGGCTCCGCTCCGCGCTGCCCGCCCTGCGCGCGCTCCCTCTGCCCCGCCCGGCACCTGCCTCCTCCTCGCAGGCCCCGCCCTCGCAGCCGGGCAGCCACCGCGGGCGAAGGCGTCTGTTAGCAGCGGCGAGCTGTTGGCGAAGGAGCGTGTGGTGCCGCTGCTGCAGCTGCGAGAGAGACGCCGGCCATGGGGAGAGTGCAAGGAGGGATGCGCTGCGTCAAGTTCCTGCTCTTCATCTTCAACTTCATCTTCTGGGTCAGTGCGGGGCGATCGCGGCCGGGGAGAACGAGCCGGGGAGCAAAAGGCGATCGGGGACTACGGGGCTGTGGGAAGCAGTGGTCAAAGAAGCGGGGAGAGATTGAATGGGATTCAGAATGCCCGCGAAAGGCGAGCAGTAAAGTCTGGTGATGGGGCAGAGAGAGGCTGTTTCATAGATCGTGGAGCTGGGACCACGGGGGTCATCTAGTCCAACCCCCTGCGATGCAGGGCTCTTTTGCCCAGTGCGGGGCTCGAACTCACGACCCTGAGATGAAGAGTCTCATTCCCTGCTAACTGAGCTTTCCCGCGCCTCCACTTCATCGGGAAGAGCAAACCGAGTAAGCCTTTTGCTGTCAGCTAAGAATCTTGCTCCTTCAGGCTGCAAACCGACACGCTTACGTACGTGCTGATAAACTGTAGCACAATCCCAGCCAGTCGGTTTCTCTCTCCCCCCTTGACCATCCTTCGTTGCACAACCCCCTACTACATGCCACCCTTCATGATCTCTTGAGCCTGCTAGAGCGAAATTGCAATAACATGGGCTGGTGTGCAACCGCTCTGCCCTGCGCATCCCTCTGCTTCTGATCACGGGGAGGCTAACCTAACAGCTGCTAGATATGTGGGATACTTCAGTGGGGAAGGACAGGCTTCCTTTTTCCGTCGGATCCTCTCTTTTGTAGATACTCTCTTTCTGCAATGGCTGTTTTGTGCAATCAATTTGTGCAGCTCTCAAAGTGGGGAGCAGGCAGGTACAAACTGATCCAAAGGAAATGAAGCTGAGGTTTTCTAGTGCAAAGTGCTGTGTGAAGTTAAGTGTGTTTTGAAGGAAGCAGTGTGTTACGGATCATCTGTCATCCTCATCTAACCCATGATATCTCAGTTACAGTAAAAAAACATATTGAGTGAATGAGTTACCTTTGTTAGAGTGTCTTTTCTGCATACGATCATCTTTTGTCTTTGGGGCAGATGAGATCATCAGGCCAGAAGTGTCTGTCTCTGCAACCCTCTTGTGGGAAAATGCCTATAACTTGCAAATTGTCTGCACCTACGGGCTGGCCATATGGTCACAGGTTCATGAAGCCTAGTGCCACATTAAAAGCAAGTCAAAAAGGCTGGAATCTACAAAAGCACAAATGCTTTTTGCCCCAATAAGCATGTGATTGTGATGGGGTTTAATGTCTTGCTCCCCTCCCCTGTGGGACATCAACCATGAAACCACTAACAAGTTTCTTAAATAACACTGACATGTGAGCATTGGTTAGAATTCTGTGAGCTTTTCTATTTGTGTCTCCGAGATGTGTAAAGCTTTGTGGCTTCTTGAACCATTTCCCCAGAGATAAAGTGTTACCCCTCGTGTGTGTCGTGGATCCTTCGTACGTTTGGTCAAAAATGTATTTGCAGCATTTGTGAGCATCCACCCTGTGAGCGATGATTAATGCAGGCCTCTCTTATTTGTGACATGAGTGTGGACGCCACTATGGCTCTGCGTGGAAGACCTCCCTTTGTATCTGTAGAATGCCCAGAATGTTTTAAGCTGGAATTTCCAAGCCAAGTGCAGTACTCTGTGAATACATTTCAATGTCTATCATATTATGGAGCATGACACGATGTGTGGCTGTAGTTGATTAGTAGGGAATCTAGCCTTTCTTGGTTGTGATCTCCTGAACCTGTATACAATAAAGGCATTAATGGTTTGCCAGTCCGCTGCAGCGTGTTCCTTTTGTTCCAGATGTACTGAGGCAAATCACTTTTGCAAATATTAAAAGCAGAGGATATCCAGATAAGCAAGCAAGCTGCTTACCGACTCTTGTGCAGAATAGTGTACAGAGCACAAGTGAAAGGCAATAATTTTTAATATATTCTGACAAGCAATATTACAATGTGCACTTTCTTCTGGTGGCTGTCAGAGTTCATGCAAATGTACAGAATCTGCTCCCTCTTATCTTTTGCTATTGTTGATGCATCACGGGAGGCAATTGCACTCCAGTGCTGTGGAGGGGAAGGGTGCAACTTCAGAAGAATTCAGAAAAGCAGAAGCAACGGGGTGGGAGTTTTTGACATTGAGGTCACAATCATGGGGGAAGGGAAGCCTTGTTCTTTTCCACCCCCTATTTTGCTTAAATGGCTGCTAAAGATTCCTTGCTTGAGTGGTACCAGCTGAGAATATTCAACCTCTGAATAATGTCTTTAGCTAGAACCATCATCTGAGCAGGAAAGGTAAATTCCCAGAGACTGTCATCTCAAAAGGCCCTAAAACATAGAATCATAGAGTTGGAAGAGACTCCAAGGGACATCTAGTCCAACCCCCTGCAATACAGGAATCTCAATTAACGCATCCATGACAGATGACCATCCATCTGTCATGCCATTGGGAAAGGCCTCTATTAAAAATGGCAGACCCTAAGAGATTTGCTGCCCTCCTCCATCATACTTCTGATGTATCCCCTGTGTAACACCAGCAGCAGCCTGCCCACTTCTTCCCCATCACTGACTGGACAGGCTATACGTGAGAGGTCGCCAACTGCTTTAGGCACAGGGACACATTTTTGAGCGAGTGAATAATATAATTGTAGAGTTGGATGGGGCTCCAATGGTCATCTAGTCCAACCCAACCTTGGGCACTGCTCTCTCCTGTCACTCTTGCTCCCTTCCCCTGGATTGGCTCCTCTTCTCACCACTTGAAGACCATGCCAAGCTGAAACTTGGATTCAGTTGATTTAATCTGAGCCGTGAAAAGCACATAGAGCTGAAAGACAAAGTTCCTCCTCTTTTCAAGGCAGAAAAGGGTGACCACTCACCAAGAGGGGCAATGAATGGGGGTGGGGGACACTCAGAGGCTTCATGGGCACTTGGAAATACCTTCAAGATGCTACTGCACCCAAGATGCCCTTGCATTGGTGACCCCAACCATACATGCTCCCTTGGTGGGCAGGATTGTTGTGGAAGCCTGGCAAGATGAAGGCCAAGCAGTGCTTGCAGCTAGCTTTGACCAATACAGCTAGAAATGAGTTGTCTTTTTCACCATAAGGAGAGCCTGTGGACTAATTATGTCTGGTAGGCCAGAAGTTTGTTTAAAATCTGCATTCAAGTTGTTGTTTGGCTGACTGGGCTAATTTATCAATAATTTGCTTTTGAAGATGGCAACAATCTTTAAAAGGTTTGCTTGTTCCGTTGCCTAACATATTATTTGGAGAACTGGGATCTTCTTTCTTAGAAGTAGTTTTCAGTTTCAGCATCTCTGGTCACATGGTGAAAGAAACTATCACTGAGGGTATTGTAGGCCATGTAATGAATACAAGTTTGCTCTTTATCTTGTTAACCATAGCTTCTCATATTTGTGTATTAAGCATACCAGAATCTTGTGCTCTGCTGCACACTGACAAGAGTCTTTCCATTAGTAGAGATGTTTAGCCCTGAATTCCAAAAGAATAACATCACTTTAATTGCTGGTACTCTAGTTTATATCTCATCCAACACATCTCTTAGATCTGAGTACCAACATCAACCCACCAGTAGAAGAAAATAGCTCTTCATTGAAACCATAGAAACAGCAAAGGAAATAAACAGCCACAATGGGGCACATTTGTTTATCCTTGACATTGTTTTGCTATCAACACTTTCCCAGAGCTGCGTGGTTCTCTGTGCCCAGGCAGTGAGGTGGATTGCTAATCTAAAAGGAAGCAAAAAATAAATAACTCTTAAGGAACAGCTTGGAACTCTTCAATTATGGGCACACTTCCATGATGGCTTAAGAATGTCCATTGTGCATATACACTTCTATAACTTTACATAGACTCAGAGTTTATTTCAGTCCTTCTAAGGGCATCATTCCTTCATTTTGAAGGAGGAATTTGTTAGGTCTGCTTTTCACAGCAGACTGACCAAACTGACACTCCCAGACTTGCTTGTGAAGTGGAATGCAACTCCCAGTTGGATTTTGCACTTATCCGGATTTTGCAAAGCAGTTTTGGTGTGCAAAAAGTGTGCACAAAAATACTTATTTTATGTTCAAAATTCATATTTTCTGGGAAATATGTTCCTATTTTCTGAGAAAGTGCAAAACATGTACAATTTAAATGTGGACTTTTTTTTTTTTTTTTGGCATTCTTTCCAAAAAGCCCACACAATATTGTTTTCAACTTTTTCATGTGGCTTTCATTGTATATTTTTGTTTTTTATTGCTGTAAACCACCATGATTTTTTAATTGCATAGTAATAGATAAATATTTTAATGAATAAATAAAATGCAGTAGAATGGACCTGTGACTGCGCATCATTGAAACAAAAATTAGGATATTCAGTCCATCCCTAGCAATGCTGTACACCAGGAGTAGGGAACTGGAACTGACTGGTAGCCTGGATCCATATTTCAAACACCCATGGGTCAAGTTTGATGGTGGGGGCAGCGTTGCCCACCTATCAATCACCTGATGTTAACGTCAACATATGACTTGCTTTTAACTGCACAGTTTGATTCCAAACTGCATGGGCAAAAAAAAATCTGCCCAGCACTGGGCAAGCCCTTTGCACATCATTACTGAAGCAGTGACAATCAGCTGATAGCAAGCACCACAAAGCCCATTTTATCTACCTCCCACTGGGCAGATGGCTATGGCTTGGCCAGAACAAATTTGCAGGCTAATAGGGAGATGTGGTGGACCTGAGTAGACCTGCAAGCCAGAGGTTCCCCATCCATGCAGTATGCATTAGGCAGATAAGTATCACCCATGTGAAGTTCCAAAGCAGTATATACAACATAGTACAAACATATCAAACATTTGCTTCAAAGAAACCTCAGTTCTGTGACTTGTAAAGCCCTTGCTTTGGCTGTCACCTTACAATATATCTTGCATATTTCTCCCTTCTCATCCTCTCTTTCCCATTCCAAACCTAGTTTAACATCATTATAAATCATCAAACGAGTGGAGGGTATGCATATCAGATTTTCTAGTGACACCAAACCGAGTGGGTTAGCCAATTCCTTAGAAGTCAGATGGGATTCAGCACGATCTTGATAGGATAGGAAATGGAGTGCTCTGCATTTAGGTAGGGAAAATTAGGTGTAAAAATAATGCAGCATGACTAGCACATGGGACAAGTGAAAATGATCTTTTTAAAAAAAGAATCCTACCCCCAGTGCCCATGTGAGAGGGCTAAAAATGACTGACACCCACCAGTCACAAAATAACAGTCCAAGGGAGGAGATGGTGACAAATGAAGGGGGAGATTAATATAAGCAGCTAGCAGCTGGTGACATTGTTTACTGTTGAGCTCTCATCCTTCTTTGAGAATTGCAGAATTCTTTGCCATGGCAATCTCCATTCTGCTTTCCTCAAGCTAAGTATAGCCATTGGATCTAGACATTGCATAACCTCCTCATTTTAGGCAGAATTTGCTTATCCAGAGGTTCTAAGAAAAGCAGAAGTAACTCATCTGTGCCCCCACTGCTGAGAAGCCAACATTGTGGGTCCATTCCACCAAACAAGTTGCTTCTGAAGAACTAAATATGCCTCTCCTATCATTTCTTCCCTTTTCCTTTTGCACTTGACTTTCACCCATGCCCATTCTGACACTGCTAGTTTTCCCCCCTCCCAGATCCTTTTACATTAACTTCTTCTCCTATAAAAACTTTCTTCCCTGTTCTGTTCTGTTATATTATATACACTGTTCTGTTATATATACACTGAGTGGAATTCAACATTGTTCCATGACAAACATTCCATCTGCGCAAGTGTTGGAGTTTGCCAGACTGTACAATCCCCCGTCTCCCCCTTCCCCATGCTCTTCCAGGGGTTCTCCCAAGACCCAGCTAAATTTGTGGAACACAGGGCACACAAGGGGAGGAAAATCCCATTGAACAAGCAGAAGTCCTTGCATAGGGCTTTCCCTGATGGGGTTCAGCCGGTGAATCTCACCCAGTATATTTTCTTTGCCCTTTGAAAATGGGGTGGTTGGGGTTCAAGCCTGCAATGCAAATTGCATCCTGAACATGAGTTACTAAAGCTGTTTCTGACATCTCATTCCAAAGAAACTTAGAGAGAAATGGAATCCCAACTGTAGTCCTCAGTTTGCTCAGCTAGTTCTGCAAATTAAGGGCATTTGCATAATTGATTCTGCTTCTGTTAAGGGCAATGAATCCCTGCCCCTTTTTTAGTGGAAGTCCTGCATACTCCTTATGGCTTCTGATGCTCCACCAGGACTGTCCGTATTATTTTGATATTATATTTACAGTCATCAGGCCTAGAAACTTGATTTTTGGAAAACAAATCGATAGGCTGAGCATGCCAGCATCAGGGGTGGACTAGGGTGTTTTAAATTTCAGCAGCGGTCTGTGTGAGCCCAAAATTTGGCAGCCCCCTCAGCTCTTGCTTTCCGTTCTGCTCAGTTCACTAAGTCATAATTGTGACATCCTGCAGCGCCCCCTGTTTGGTGCCCATTTCAGTGGAACCAGTCGCACTGCCCTAAATCCGCGTCTGCCAGCATTCTAGATTGAGCATTCCAGCTTTTGAGCTTGCATGTATGCTGTGGTAAACTGCAGAATTCTCAGTGGCCCATCCTGTTTCTTCCCCTCAGCAAGGCATGCACACATGGCACTGACCTCTGACCTTCCAGAGGCCTGTCTACAGTACTTGCTGGTGGTAACTTTCTGCCTCCTACTCAGTAATTGCTCCATGCAGCCATTTCTGTTTCATGTTGTGGTTGGCCTATCATTTCTCTGGCCTTGTTTGATCAGTCAGTTTCAGGTTTCCAGTCAGCATTTGCAGGGCCAGTGCAAGACATTTTGGGACCTGAGGCAAACCACAAAATGGCACCCCTCCCCTTTCACCAGGGAAGATGGGGTGAGTGAAGCTCTACATCAGGAACAAGGAGGGAATGAAGAGCCACACCAGGAATGAGGGGCAAATAAAGATCTACATTGGGAACTGGGGGTGGTGGAAGTCCAGTAGTGCCTCCTATTCACCAAGAGGCCACTGTAGAGGCGGCATTTGGGAGGCTGCCGAAGAGAAAGCAGATCTGGCCTCTAAGGAGCATGCCACAGATGCCGCTGGCACCATAGCAAAAACAGCAGGCAACACACTCCTTGAAGGCCAGATCTGCTGCCCCTGAGCATGCTGTTTTCTGAGGTGGTCACCTCACCTTGCCTCATGGGTGGGCCTGCCCTGAGCTTTCAACCTGAGATGCTTTCAAGCCACTGCAGTCTCTCCAGTCTACCAAAGGTTTCTTTAGGGAAGTTAAGGAGCACTGTATATTAAATGGAAATGACTCTCTGTTAAAAGCACTCAATCTACCTGTCCATCATTCAACTATTTCCAGTGGCATTTCTGTCAAATTAAAAAAGAAACGTGTGGTTGGAGGCTTCTCACCCACTCAACAGCTCTTGAGTTCAGTATGTAGAACCTCTTGAGTTCTGCTCTCTGCTTGGAAATACAGACTTACCTTGGGTTAAGTACTTAATTTGTTCCGGAGGTCTGTTCTTAACCTGAAACTGTTCTTAACCTGAAGCACCACTTTAGCTAATGGGGCCTGCTGCTGCTGCTGCTGCCGCACCACCGGAGCACAATTTCTGTTCTCATCCTGAAGCAAAGTACTTAACCCGAGGTAATATTTCTGGGTTAGCAGAGTCTGTAACCTGAAGCGTATGTAACCCGAGGTACCACTGTAAATGCCTGAAAGAGAAAAATACAGAGCCATCCATAGCACTAATAGGTTCAGTTAAGTTCTAGTTATGGGCAGGAGGAGGGAGAGAGAGGGAGAGAGTAACACACCAGCACTCAGAAGGTGAATTGCTCACCTTGACCTTATTACATCATGGTAGTGCAGATAGAGTAGTGCAGGATGAAACCATTGGCTCGGATATTTGTAGACAGAATGGCACACCAGTGCTGGTGTGGAGATGGAGATCAACCTCAGCCAGGGCTTATGAAAACTAAATTATGCATTCAGACACGAATCACAGCTCTCTGCATGTACATGGAATGGTGGGACTCTAACAGCTATTGTTTTCAATCACAGACAACATGCCTGCTCTTTACCAGCATGACTTAAGGGGGGGGTGTCAGTGTATAAATGTTTATTTTTAGATACATGGCAGTTAAGAGTTGGCCACTTCATAACCGAACATGATGAAACATCCCTCACACACTCTTCCTTTGTGTTTCTATAGCATCCCTACAAGGCTGAAATGGCATTATTAACTTGCATATTAGGACTGCCGATCAGAAGGTCCCCGCAACAGGGTGAATCCCCGCGACAGGGTGAGCTCCCGTTGCTTGGTCCCTGCTCCTGCCAACCTAGCAGTTCGAAAGCACGTCAAAGTGCAAGTAGATAAATAGGTACCGCTCTAGCGGGAAGGTAAACAGCATTTCCGTGTGCAGCTCTGGTTCACCAGAAGTGGCTTAGTCATGCTGGCCACACGACCCGGAAGCTGTCTGCGGACAAACGCCCTTGGCCAGTAAAGCGAGATGAGTGCCACAACGCCAGAGTCGTCCACTACTGGACTTAACGGTCAGGGGTCCCTTTACCTTTACCTAAAGTAAAGCATTAACACTGTTTGGCAACAGTTAGGCCAACAGAGTCACAGTACAGTGGTACCTTGGTTCTCAAACGTAATCCGTTCCAGAAGTCCATTCCAAAACCAAAGCGTTCCAAAACCAAGGTGCACTTTCCCATAGAAAGTAATGCAAAATGGATTAATCTGTTCCAGACTTTTAAAAACAACCCCTCAAACAGCAATTTAACATGAATTTTACTATATAACAGAGACCATTGATCCATAAAATGAAAGCAGTAAACAATGTACAGTACTGCAGTCACACAATCAGTAGCTGGTTCCACACCATCACAAAAACAAAAAAAGAGCCGCAAAAACAAAACCGCAAAATAAATAGCAAAAACAGATAGACCTCAGCGTAACACTCAAAACAGAAGTGTGGCACTCAAAACGGAGGTGTGATATTCAAATAGGAAGCGTAACCCTCAAAACGGAGCATGTTTGGCTTCCAGAAAAAGTTCGCAAACCAGAACACTTACTTCCGGGTTTGCAGTGTTTGGGTTCCAAGTTTTTTTAGTACCAAGGTATTTGATACCACTGTACACTTAACCATAAAGTGCAGCAAAGATGAGTAGGTAAATTGCAAGTAGCACTAGAGGAGGCTCTTGGTAGGGCAGTGGGTTGGGACAGCCACGGATGTTGCCACAGGGTAGTGCAGACAAGAAGCAGAAAAATCCCCAGATAGCTTGCATTTAATCAAAAACGAGCCTTCACCTAAGATCTTGTTCAGAAGTGCAGTAATATTTATTTTTTCTAAATCACTTTCAATTCAAAGACTGTTCAATAGATAACATCATAGTTGGGCCATGCCCTCAGGCTGGCTTACACTCTCAACAGAAATCACTTGACAACTTGCAGGGTCACAGCTCAACTGTCCCACACAGAGTTTCCATGCCACCTCAAAGGCAAAACTTTTAAATGGAAGCCATTCATACATTCCACATCAGCACACCAAAGGGTAAAATATCAATTGATGAGCATGTGTGAGTTGCCCTATTTTCCTCAGTAGTGTAAAGCAAGAGATCATCGGTTGCTTTTATCTCAGTGGTTCCTTTGTTTATTAAGTGTATTTCTTGGATGGATGACAAACTGCCCCTTCCCCCCCCCCCCATCCTTTCATGTTCCCCTGCCTTAGTGTTGTCATACTAGTGGCAGAGAATGAGGCTGAATGAGGTGGTAATATAGTAACACTTCAGCCTGCAAGCGAATGTTTCTCTATGTAAACCAAGACACTCTCTGCAAGCAGAAAGCTAGCAAGCAAAGCAAGGGGTAGGCTTGAACTCTGTTCCCCGATCTGTTGGTTTTCTATCAACAGGGAGGTTTTTAGATGAAAGAGCTATACAAAGCAATGATCTCCTACCTGCAATCTGAAGTGGTGCTTCCTCATTCTGCTCTATGTGTAGACTAGGGCTGCTCCTCAAGTGAAGTCATGGTGATGCCTTTCATTGCGCCCATTTTTGTAGACATCCATATACCTGCTTTTGACATTTTAACAGAGTTCTTCATTGAGAAATAATAGGAAGATTAGCATGTACACGTAATCTACAAAATAAAAAAACTCTGTCTAGCATACATATATGCATTTATGTAGGGGCATTAAAGTACGGTTTTCCTTCAGGAAGGATTTTGCTTTTCCTTCAGTGGCATCCAGAATTTATACATTTTTACATGATTATTAATTTTCATATAGGAAGAAGTAACATAGAAGTCTGTCCTGAGAATTTGTGGCTGCTATGAGACCATTGGAGGAAAGCAATAAAATGAATGTGCTATGTGTAGAAACCATCTTAGGTCCGCCCCTTAAATTTCTTAAGAATGTATTGTATGCCTTTATATATTACTGAAGCTTTAGGAATGAAGGCGTAGGTGAAATGCTCTCCCCAGGGAGGTTTGCCTGGCACATTTATTATATACCTTTAGGCGCCTCTTCAACCAGGCCTTGGGCTGACTAGCATCCTGTTAAATGTGTTGTGAGTGGGAGCATTGTTTTGTTTTGTTTTGTTCTTGTTTTTTTATGTATTTTCTGTTTTTATCTTGTATTTTTATGCTGTGAACTACCTTGAGAGATCTACGGATGAAGAGTGACATACACATTTTATAAATAATAATATAGAAAGTACCCACACTGGGTCCCTTGCCCTCTAGGCTTTGCAATGTAAATGGTAGTTATGCATACCTGGGAATCAAAATGGCGGCTCAGCCTTGTCTGTGGATTGGATGTCTTATTCATTTGTCAACTAATATGAGAAAATGTCCCTTGCCCCTACTTTTTCCTCTTTCTTAATATCACTGAAGTGCAAAACTGCTCTGGAGATTTAAGTGAAGGTTTCTTGGTGTTGCCAGCCAATCAGCATTGTACAGAACAAGCTTGAGCTACAGGTATCTTGAGCAGTCCCTCTTCCCTAATAGCTGGAAAGGAAAACTGCATTTTAAAAAAGTTATGTCTGTCTTCACCCTTAGTGTAGATTTTTAAAATTCATTCATCCCAGAACATTAAAGAAAATGTTTTCTACAAGTGTGCAGCTGTAGAAGGAGGAGGTACCACTGTTAATAACACTGTTTGAAACATTTCCCATAGCTGTCGAACTAAGCTTTTGCCTTCTGGGAACTTATTATTCGTGTGATTAAAATCTCATCTCTTAAGAGTTTCCTCTGCATTTAATACCATTTCCTTACTACCTAGGGCGGGCACTGCTATGCAGTTCCAGTGATGCGAGGAGACTTTCATTACTCGTTTAAACAATGGCACTAAATCCCATAAAAGGAACATTTTCTGGTGCATGCAGCAGTCAGCAATGGGGTCATGGAAGCGGCTGAAAAAATCAATAGAAGTTGCAGGTTAAAGGGCATTTTCCCAGCTACTCATTTCCCCCCTCTTTTTTGCTAGCAGGACTTTGTACACAGCTTTGACAAATATATTGATCTAGCTAATTGCAGCCTTGCATCGCAAAATTTTGCGCTTGCTGCAGCCACCATCATCGCCACAAGTGTGCTCCCAGTGATGTGTTACACCTTTTCTCCTGCTGCAGCCTCTGCCACTAATTGGCACTTTGGCTTGCTTCTGTTTTCCTGTTTATTGCCTTTGGAGATGTGTTGATCCTCCTCTGATTATTTATTGCACAACTTCTGTGCCTTTAACAGATGCATCATAGGAAATAATCACACAGGAGACGTTTTCTAAAGCATGGAGCAGGCTAAATGTCAAATACCAAATGCCATGCATTTACAGTGGTACCTCGGGTTACATATGATTCAGGTTACATATGCTTCAGGTTACAGACTCCGCTAACCCAGAAATAGTACCTTGGGTTAAGAACTTTGCTTCAGGATGAGAACAGAAATTGTGCTCTGGTGGCGCGGCGGCAGCAGGAGGCCCCATTAGCTAAAGTGGTGCTTCAGGTTAAGAACAGTTTCAGGTTAAGAACGGACCTCCAGAACGAATTAAGTCATTAACCCGAGGTACCACTGTATGCCTCCTGTCAAAGTATGCCAATAACCTGTGCCAAAGTAAATCTAAAGTGCCTGGGTGAAGCAGGTGGGGGGGCTTTGTGGTGCCATTGCTGTTGTTGTTTAGTTGTTTAGTCGTTTCCGACTCTTCGTGACCCCATGGACCAGAGCACGCCATGCACTCCTGTCTTCCACTGCCTCCTGCAGTTTGGTCAAACTCATGCTGGCAGCTTCAAGGACACTGTCCAACCATCTCGTCCTCTGTTGTCCCCTTCTCCTTGTGCCCTCAGTCTTTCCCAGCATTAGGGTCTTTACCAGGGAGTCTTCTCTTCTCATGAGGTGGCCAAAGTACTGGAGCCTCAGCTTCAGGATTTTGGTGCCATAGACTAACACAAAAGCTATTGGGATTTCTGTCCTGTAGAGCAACCTCCCCCAACCTGTTGTAGTCCAGAGGATTTGGAGGGCACCAGGTAGGAGACAGCTAGGCTGTTTTGCTCTTGCTCTTCCCACCAGCATTGCACTTGATGGTCAGAGCAATGTGTCTCTTCTAGAGTCTGGTGGGAAATCGCCATCTTAGAAGAGGTTACTAATCATTATGGCAGGATTCCTTAATTGCACTCTCTGATTCCAAGTTCTAATGATTCTGAGATGGCAAATGGGAATGAACCCTTTCTTCCTTCTCTGGAGGCTTAAGGAAAGTGGGACGCGCAACCTTGCGATAAATCTTTTATTCATATTTGGAAGGATGTCAAAGTGCAATGTCTTCTCATTCAGTAGTTCCATAATTTTGAGTTTTTAAATAAAGACTAAAAGATCTACGCCCTGGTATTATAGATCTAGTGTAGCCAATGTGCGGCCGCAGCCAGCATAGCCAGTGGTCAGAGATTATGGGAGCTGCTGTCCAGCAACATCTAGAGGAAGGGGCGGACCTTGGTAATATGCTGCCCTTTTGTGAGGCCACTTGACACCCTCCCCCCAGCCCACATGACACCGGCTTAAGCTGGGGTTTGGGAAGAAGGCATGAGGCTCTGGCAGGGTCCTAGAGCCCTCCTACCTCCTTCCCAAGGCCGCTTGTCTAGTTTTGGGAAGAAGGATTCTAGGACCCTGTCAGAGCCCTCACACCAGGCTTTGAAGTGCACCTTCCTTGGCTGCACACCCGGTGTGTCCGCACCACTCACACTACCCGAAATCTGCTTCTGCTAGAAGGCCCCACATCAGCTGTCTTGTTATAGATTGCATCAGAGGACCTAGAAACTAAGGCAGTGGGGTGACCTTTGGGAGGATATGTCCTTTCTGATACACATGTGCATATGATTGTGACTTGTATGGCTAGGTGAATACAGAGGCATAGTGTGGGAGGGGGCTGTGGGGGCCATGGCCCTGGGTGCAATTTTGAGAAGAGGCCAGAAGTAGCTGCGGAGCAATCTATGAAAATTTGATGGATGTTTGTTCCAATTCAGCAATAATTTGTGGGCTTTCCCAGGGAAAGTAGTGGGACAAAAGAAAAAACCTCTCAGACCCATGCCTAGAAATCATGGGTCAAACAAAACTGTGGATCATCCCTGTCAGAAATGTAAGTAACACAACTAAAAAATAAGGTGCGAGACTGGCTGCATTATGCTCAAATTCAAGAGGTTTTTAAGATGGATAAAAAAGTTGGTTTCCAAGTGGAAAAATCGAAATTGGAGACAGAACTACTAGAACCAAAAACTAAGATACTATCGAGAATGTATAACTTGCTGCTTAAGTGGAATACACAGGATGAGATAGTTAAATCTGCCATGATAAAATGGGCACAGGATGTGGGACACAACATTATGTTTGAAGACTGGGAAAGGTTATGGAACACCGGAATAAAATTCACGGCATGTAGTGCCTTGAAAGAAAACATTATGAAAATGATATACCGGTGGTACATAACCCCAGTCAAGCTAGCTAAGATATATCACCTGTCTGATAATAAATGTTGGAAATGTAAGGAGGCAGAAGGGACATTTTTCCATCTCTGGTGGACCTGCCCAAAAGTGAAGGCCTTCTGGGAAATGATTTACAATGAATTGAAAAAGGTATTTAGGTATACCTTCCCTAAGAAACCAGAGGCCTTCCTGCTGGGCATGGTGGACCAGAAAGTGTTAAAGAAAGATAGAACGTTGTTTATGTATGCTACCACAGCAGCAAGAATTCTCATCGCAAAGAACTGGAAGACACAAGATTTACCCACGTTGGAGGAATGGCAGACGCAGTTGATGGACTACATGGAATTAGCTGAAATGACCGGCAGAATCCGAGATTTGGATGAAGAATCAGTTGAGGGTGATTGGAAAAAATTTAAAGACTATCTGCAAAAATACTATAAGTTGTATGAATCTTAAGATAGTGCATGTTATTGAAAATGTTATGCTTTAGCAAATATGATTAAGCAAATGGTAAAATAAGTTACAAACGAGAAAAGAAGACAAGTGAACCAAACATATTATGTTTATTTTAAAGGTATCAAAAGTGAGATACAACATATTGAATGTGGAGACATAATAATTGAAAGTTGTAACAAGGTTTGAAATAAGGTAACAAATTGCTGATAATGTTATTACAAAGAACGCAGCTTTGGAAGGTGTGGGGAAGTCCAATGTTAAAAAAAAAAAACCAAAAAAATGTTTCTTGCATTTGGTCTTTCTGTATAATTTGAAATGTACAAAACTATGAAAAGAAACGCAATAAAAAATATTATAAAAAAAAAGAAATGTAAGTAACACATATCAGGAGGTCAACACAAAAATAAATGGTTTTGTAGCTGCACCTACAGTTTAGCTGATTCCCCCATTTGTATGGTGGAATGAGGAGACAAGTTGAATTTCTCCCAAGAGATTGCTGTGCCTAGATTCCATTCTAATGGCCCATCAAGCCCATTGCAAATTCTTCCCAATGGCTTTCCATTTTATTCTGTTGCTTAAACGAAACTTTAGTGCAGGTCAGCTGTAGATCTGTCTTAACTTAAGCTCCACATTTGCTTCCTTCTGTTCCAAGGATGCCATGTGAGGGATTGCAATGCTGAACTCTCGGAGCCCACGTGACACCTTCTCTATGGACTCATTTCAGTATTCCAGCAATAAATTTGGCAGCATAGAGAGCGCCCGGAAATGCCCCCCCCCACACACACACACACATTGCCATCTCTGCAACAAGCTATCTGTGCAAAACCTTCAGGGGACCAGCATGGACCTCAGCGCTGATGCCTCCATGTTTTTTGACTATGGACACTGGATGTGTATTATAGTTCAAGATTTTAAATATGTTTTAGCCCAAACATAGGGTAGGGTACAAATCCTCACTTGGACATGAAGCAGCCTCTCAGCCAAACCTGCCTCACAAGGTTGCTGTGGGGATTAAATGAGGAGGGGGTGGGAACCAGCTCCTTGGAGAAAAAGCTGGGATATAAATGCAATAATTAAATAGAAATCTGATGTGCCATTGTAATGGGGATCTGCCAAGGGTGAAATAGACCATCACTCAAACTCTTAAGGGGCAAAGTAGTGTTGTGAAAAAAATATTACAAAGACACTTATGGCTTTGTTCACACTTCTGTGCACCCCATGCCTAAAAGCAGTGGGGGTTGAGTGGTTTTCCATTTGCCGCATTGCTTTCCCCAAGAAAACCCACTGTTTACTGCTGAATCCAAAGAAGAAGAAGACAAAGACAAAGAAGAAAACAACTGACATTTGTTCCAATTCAGCAGTGAACAGCCAATTTCCCCAGGGGATAGCAGGTAGGAGAAGTGGAAGTGTGGACAATCCCGAAGTCCTTGGGACACACCCACCCACATCCAGGAGAAATGGAAATCCTGTTTGGGGAAGGGCCATAGCTCAGTGGTAGAGCATCTGCCTTGGTACACTTATGAACATTTAACATATAACTAAGACCTCAAAATTCCTATCACACATGCAAGATATCCCAGGCTCAGTCCCCAGCATCTCCAGGTGGGACTGGGAGAGAACCCCGCCTAACCCCCTGGAGAAATCACTGCCAGTCGATGGAGACAATACGGAGCTAAGTGGACCATTGGCTTGTCTCAGGACTCATCTCACTTCACTGGGCCTGCACCTAGAGAGCACAGGTCTGAGAGTTTTCCCGCTTGTCCCCTGCTTTCTAGGCATGAGCCTGAGCAGTTTTCTCTTTGCCCTACCGCTCTGTATCATGGAATCAGAGCAAACATCAATCCACAGAAAAGTCGATTGACGTTTGCTCCAATTCAGCAGTAAAGAGTAGGTTTTCCTGGGGGACAGGACAAGTGGGAGTGTGGATGAGCCCTCGGTATAAGGCAGCTTGCTGTGTTCCTAGCTTGCTGTGTTCTTGTCCTCCTGCCCTTGGGAAAGTGGGGGTTGGGTAAGAATAGTTTTCAGTGCAAGGGAGTGTCCGCATAATGGAATGTAGGTGAGTGGGAGGACAATGAAGCCTCCTCTACTAGACAGCATGTACCGAGTGTCTCGTAAAGTAAATTGTTTGCGCTGAGTTTCCACTGTTTACTCCTGCATTGAGTGCATGCCCAGAAGATCATTGCCCGCCTGCATGAGGGTTTGGAAGAGGCAGCCTGTCTCTGCAGGAAGCCGTGGGTCTGGTCACTTTTTAGGCTCATTACGAGTGGGTGGTGAAAGAGACGAGATGATGTCCTCACCGTGCCTTGGACTCAGCCTGCTTCACAAACGCTGCAGCCAGCAAGCTGCATTTGTTGCATCACAATAAAGCAGAGCATCACATCCCTTGAACAATGACTCAGTCCATCTCTTCTGTGCGGAGACTGTGTCACCAGGAACTGTGGGGCTCTTAGTGATTGCTCAACTGCAGCTGCGTGTGTGTGTGTTACTGAGAAGACTGGGAGACAAGAGGGTTTAGAAATCTCACTGGGGAGAGAGGTTAAAAAGAAAGCACTACAAGTGATGTTAATGGTTTTGGGGGGAATGCTACAACAACTCCTCTCTCTCTCTCTCTCTCTCTCTCTCTCTCTCTCTCTCTCTCTCACTCTCTCACACACAGACACACACACACACACACACATACACACACACACACAAACACACACATGGGGACCACCCACTCCAAATCTGACCTCAAATCAATTTGCAGGCAGGGCTAAACCCTAACTGAACATCTGGATGGGGAAGGAGACTGTGTGTCTCCTCCCCCAGCCCTACGGAGAGCCGAAGTGTTCAGTCCTGTGGAGGTGCTGCTTCACAGCACAGGCTAAGGAAAACCTTGCCCCCCGCAGGATCGAATCCTCCACTCACTAGCTGGTGAGCAGAGGATTCACTCCTTCTGGGGTCTGCTTCCTTTCCTGCCCATGACAGAATAAGATCCACAAGTGGTTACTAAGCCGCTAAAACCCTTTTGTCGTTCCCATCCCTTGTAATATGTGAACTGAAAACCTGATAACAAAAGAACTTTTCCTGGGGGAAATGAACTGATTGCCTAAATGCTACAATGTGCCTCACTACTGAGGTTTGTTACTGCCATCACTGAAAAGGTTGTGTAAAACTGACTTTAGCTTTGGACTTGTACATGCGGGCGAAGGTGGTTTTACACATACCTATGCAGAGCAATTCTTTGTAGTAGCTGCAGCACTTTTAAGTAACGCACCATGAAAAAAGCAGCTGCTTCTGAGTAGCATGTTACTTGAAGCAGGTTACAGGAAGTTAGTCAGACTGGGTGCAGAATCTCTTGATGCCAATATCCTGAGTACCGTGATGCAGCATTTTTATGCCTGACAGTAGACGTAAATGCTTACAGGCTTAAATTTACTCTTTTATCATTATGATCAAAGAACTATACAGCTTTGATTTGTACAATTTAAAAGTTACTATTTTCACATTCATCATTGGAGCGTTCTGCCCTTTTCTACAGTGTTTCAGAGCTTGCATGCACATTGTTGTTTCTGTGGAGTTTTACGTGGTAACCTTAAAAGCCCTCTATGCATCAACAGGATGGGTCTGAATTGTGCATCTTATGGGGCTCTGCTTCCCCTTTCTTCTCTCCCAGGGTGGCCCTGCCCTCTGCCTGCCCCTCAGAGTCAGTGCATGAAAATGAGTCCCTCCTGTTCCTGTCCAGTATCATTCACTATTCCACCTGCACCCGCTTATTCATTTGAACAGCAGACAGCAGCAGAGGTGCAACAGGAGTCAAACTCCACAGAGATGGAGGTTTTAAGTAGCTCCAGCTTGCTACATTGATGGCTCTTTGCTCCCTGGCTGCACAGTAAACAGCAAGAGAGAATGCAGAAGGGTGAGCTTTCAGGTTGGAAGCCTGGTGAGTTCTGATCTTTCCTTTTCCCCTTTTTTTAAAAAGAAAGGTGAGTAAAGTAAATGGTGAAGGAAACTGGTTTACTTCAGGTATTGCTTTAATGGAGTAGTTTTTGCCAAACAGGAAACCATGTGGGCATCTAACTTCAAGGGAAGCTATTCTGAATCAGATCTTTGGGTTGTTTTGTCAATAGCAGGTTGCTTGCTTTATTTATTTATTTGTACCTATTGTGTGGCACAGTGGAACACGTGTAATGAGGTGTCTGAGGTGCATTGCATCCGAGGATTTGTGGGTGTTTTATCAGAGGTAGGAGTGATTTAGCCATGTGAAGATGTCGATGTTTTTGTTGGAGGGCTTCTGGGTTTTTTTTTTGTTGTTTTTTGTTTGTTTGTTTCCTGACATGATCACCTTGATCAGTTGAAATGTTTGTTGATCTTCCATGATACTGCAGTAGCTTGGCCAAATCAGAGCCATAGGTTTCACCACTGACGCTGCTTTAAAAAAAATTAATCCTTTGTGTTGGGCGAGCGGGTGCTGCGGCTTGAGAGAAATGGCCTTGCAGGCCAAATTAGGATTCCTGCAGAGCCAAATTATGCCTGCCAGCTGGAGGTTCTGCATGCCTCCCATATAGACTGGTCTCCTTTCTGGCTACACAAATGTACCAAACACTGGAGAAACCTCCAGTGTGAAGGCTGTACAACAAGTCTGCAGTTGAAGTAGCTGCTGTGTGACTAGCCCATGCCTGCCAGAAAAACCAGTGGAGGGTATCTGATACCTGCTATTTCTTCCTCCTACCATGGCGATAACTGCCATGCCCTCTCCACCTGAAGTTCAGTTCAGCCATGAACTCATTCAGTAGCCGTCTCTCTCAGCCTCGGCTGCCCATCTGCAATTATGAGCATAGCAATACTTCTGGGCCAAATTACAGGGCTGTTGTAAAGATTCCTGATGTGTGTGAAGCGCTCTAAAGCTCTATATAAATGCTAGATGTTATTATCATTACAAAATGCTGTGGGGTCTGTATCCACTCACCTTGATCTAAATTATGAATTGACCAAATTTGACTGATTGATCAAATGTGTCTTTTCCTCACACCTGAGACAGTCCTGAAGTGAAATAATCAACTGAGTGTTAAACACAAAGTAATATTTTGTAAATATGCCTGTCGCTGTGTATGCCCTGGCATATTTTTCTTTCTCTCTAATAATAATAATAATAATAATAATAATAATAATAATAATAATAATAATTTATTATTTATACCCCGCCCATCTTGCTGGGTTTCCCCAGCCACTCTGGGCAGCTTCCAACAAAACACTAAAATACAATAACCTATTAAACATTAAAAGCTTCCCTAAACAGGGCTGCCTTCAGATCTCTTCTAAAAGTTTGGTAATTATTTTTCTCTTTGACGTCTGGTGGGAGGGCGTTCCACAGGGCAGGTGCCACTACCGAGAAGGCCCTCTGCCTGGTTCCCTGTAACTTGGCTTCTCGCAGCGAGGCAACCGCCAGAAGGCCCTTGGCTCTGGACCTCAGAGTCCAGGCAGAACGATGGGGGTGGAGACGCTCCTTCAGGTATACTGGGCCGAGGCCGTTTAGGGCTTTAAAGGTCAGCACTAACACTTTGAATTGTGCTCGGAAACGTACTGGGAGCCAGTGTAGGTCTTTCATGACCAGTGTTATATGGTCTCGGCGGCTGCTCCCAGTCACCAGTCTAGCTGCCGCATCCTGGATTAGTTGTAGTTTCCGGGTCACCTTCAAAGGTAGCCCCACATAGAGCACATTGCAGTAGTCCAAGCGAGAGATAACTAGAGCATGCACCACTCTGGTGAGACAGTCTGCGGGCAGGTAGGGTCTCAGCCTGCGTACCAGATGGAGCTGATAAACAGCTGCCCTGTCCCCCAAAAACAGTACTTCTGTCTTGTCAGGATTCAACCTCAATCTGTTAGCCGCCATCCATCCTAACTACTAGTTGTTAGTTTTGGCTAGGATGAGTTTACACCGAGAAAGATTCTATTAGGATAGAGGGGCAGTTTGTTTCTCTGCCTAAAGTGCCCCTGCATTCCTCCATTGTAGCTGAAGGGCATGGGATCAACTTCTCCCTCTCTATCATCTATTGGAAGCACAAAGAGAGCTCCTCTTTTCCACCATCGTAAGGCACCGCTTCCTTCTAAACAACTTAGTCTTTAGGGCTCAACTGCTCCCAGCTGCCCCCCTCTCATGCCTGCTGCGCACACAGGTCTCTGCTTTGCAGAGCTGCAGAACCGCCCAGCAGGGTCCTCAAATTTGCTCTTGGCAGCAGAGCCTGGCTCCCTGCCAACAGCCCAGTCTCTCTGGGAGTGCGCTGTTAGGTGAAACTGCCAAGGGGGGTGTTTATTTCCATTTGGATCTGTGATGATGTAAAGGGATTTCTTTGCCATTGGCAATTTCTGTCTGCTTTAAGCAAGTCGCTTCCTGGAACCACACTGTTTGTTAGTTTGGGTAGATTAAAAAAAGCCAGGAGGTATTAAGGCTTATCCTACGCAGAGTGCTGCATCGTATTTTATTGCAGCCCCTTACTTCTGCTAATACTTTTGTATATATCCCTCGGAATGGGAAATCCACCCGTGGCAAAGATGCAATAGTGGGTGTGGCAAATTAGGTTACCGGCAAAGGTAAAAGAAGTACTGCTGCACAGTTAAAAGTAAATGTTCCAGATCTCTCCTGAATATTTATCCCATACATAGGGAGTGGAGAAAGAAGCAGTACAATGTGATCATTTAGCAAAGGGCCATGGGTCAGTGGTAAGAGAGGTTCGAGAGGTCCAGGGGGTGGCAAAATGAGAACGGGCCTGCTCTGCAGTGGCTCCCCAATTGTGGAATGCTCTCCCCAGGGAAGTTCGCCTGGCGCCTTCATTATACACCTTTAGGTGCCAGGTGAAAACATTCCTTTTTAACCAGCCCTTTGGTTGATCCGATTTACATCCTATGCCCTTTTAAAATGTGTTCTTTTGTGGGGGGCAGTTGTTGTTGTTTTTATTAGGTATTTTGTGGTTTTACGTCTTGATTTAATTCTGTGAATCGCCCTGAGACCCCAGGGTATAGGGCGGTATATAAATTCTAATAATAATAATAATAATAATAATAATAATAATAGCAGCATCTGCTTTACATGTGAAAGGTCCTGGGTTCAGTTTACAGCATTTGCCAGTAGGACAGGGGAAAATCCCCTTTCTAAAAGCCTAGGGAGCCACAGCCAGTCAGTGTATACTGTTGCACGCCATCCCAATCTCCGAACGGTGTGAGATTCCAGGGGTTCCAGGTGCCCACCCAAGGTTCAGTTTCCTTGGAATGAGGGACAGTGGAGACTGTGGCATCTTTATGATATACAGTTTATTTACACAGATATACAATAAGATGGAGGGGCTCGCAGCATTAACACCCCAGCAGGTCTTGCTTCTCCCATAGCCACAGCTTTGGATCCCAGCAGAGATCAGACACGGCTCTGCATCTCAGCTGTCCAGCCTGCTTTTTGTCTTTCTTTTTGTCTTTTACTTTTTGTCTCTTGCCTTTTGTCTTTCTAATAGACAGTTGAGGTACAGAGCCACTTCTGTTGTTGCCATACTTTTGGACCAATTCTTTTGGAGCCATTATGGCCCTTGCCTGGCTCTCTACTCTCTGCATGTTTATCTGGTGCGTGAAGGGGCTGTACTGAATGCAAGTATTGCAAGAGTGTGTACCTGCTGTGTCAACAGCACCGTGTGGCCTCACATCTCCGCCCCCCTTAAAAAAAAAAGATATTTCAGTTCATTGTGGCGGGTGTTCAGTACGCTGCCTTGGTATTTCTTATAAATGAAAGGTAGTGCAGACATGCTTTTAATAAATGCAAATAAATAGCTACCTGCCCAACTGCCGGCAACGGAGAGCTGGACTTGTGCTTTGAAAGTGAATAGCAGTTTGATATACTGTCTGTTGGTCTCTCGTAATATGACACGGAGCAATAGTTTTTGATAGTCTGATATTTCAGCTGTGCCTCTAATTGTGCTCAGCCTGTATATTTGCAAAGAAATGCAAATTTTACAAAACACCAATAAGCTTTGGTTAACCTCCTTTCCAGTCCTCTGTTTTACCTTTCTATGTGGTTTCTGGGAAGGAGCAAGAGCTTTCTCCATCTTCCTCAGACTAGGTGGCTGCATTTCCTGTAACTGAAATTTGCTCCGCCCATTCACATACAGTACCTTCCAGTTTTTCACAGATACAGCAGATGCTTATTTGTGCATATAAGGATGATTCTCACACTGAGGACCACTGCCTAAAAGGTGGGCGAGGGGAGCACACAAACACAAACACAAACACGCCTTCTTTTCTGACTCATTTACTCTGCGATTGCTGCTGCTCCTGCTGCTGAAACAGGATGTGTTCATAAACTGACCACAACTGTTTTCTTTTTTTCTTCTTTTTCCTTTTTTAAGCTTCAGAATCATTCCCTCTATTGCTGGTGTTCAGTCTGGAAGTTCCATTGCTCAAAATGGCACCACCCACAGACAAGAGGGAGGTATGGGCAGACCTGGGGGAACTCCACGTTTACCAAGTAGAACAAATATTTAGAGGGGAGATTAAGGGTAGGGGGACCAGACCAATGTGGACTGTGCATGCTCAATGGCTGCAGCACACTGAGTGTGTGGGAGCAGAGAGGAAAATGGGGGCAGGGAGAGTGGAATCGAGTGACTGGAATCCTGGACAGCAGCATTCCACACAATAAAATTTTGCTACAGGTTTCACTTGTGTTTAACCAAATTTTCAGCTTTACTACAGATCAGACTGTTGGGGCATGTGTGTGTTTAATATCTGCAACATGTTCAGCAATATTTACTAACTGTTTAGGTTGTTCAATAGGGAGAGGATTCGAAGGGACGCAGGGCATCCTTAAGAATTTTAGCAAACATGTGGGCAAGCAGTTTAAAAGTGTTCCCAGCATCTCACAAAAAGACAAACTATCATCACAATGAAAATAGTGTTTTTACCAAGGACAGGTCCCAGAAAGTAGTACCTACTGCCCATGGTAACTAGGGACGATTGGAATGTATGAATGCCTGGAAATTGAAGATTCCTTTTCAGCTTTCTAACTATTTTTGGATGGTCTCAGTTTGATTGTATTGACCTGAATCTTTGAGCAAAGAGTCCCCTTCCGCCTGAGCGTTCTTGGAAGGAAAGGGCCTTGCTGAAAGCGGGAGAAGGGATCCGTTGTGACTGATGGAGCTGCATCTCAGTGATGGGTTTTGACAGCCAGCCCCACTTAAAGGGACTGCTTGTGTTTGCCTTGCTAGGCTCCTGTGCGGGCCTTTGTTGTTGGAGTAGTTAAGTGAAAGGCAGCTCACACTCTGAATAAGCCACTCATTCTCCCTGTGAAGTCTGAGGACCTTTTCAGCAGTTTGGCAAAGGCAGAGCTTGTAAGCAGCATATTGACAAGATCTCGTCTGCAGCTTTCCATGGCAAGGGTTCCCTGAAAGATAGCATAACTTGCACCTTTGGGATGTCACTGTCTCTTTTACACTACAGTAGAGCAGTATCTCAGTGTAGAGTTTGAAAGGACCTTAGTGCAGTGTGACAAACACTGGCACATTGTTAGAAAGAATATTAGTGGAGTGTTACAAATAGTAGTGTTTTGAGAGAATTCAGGTTTGCAACCAAGATATTCTGGGTGGCATTCGGAACAAACCAGATGGGTGGTATTCAATGTCACTCTCTTGCAGTTGTTGCATTTTCACAAGCATTGCAGCTTGCCAGATGAAACGATCCTCCCTCTGCCCCTCATGTGCTGTTCCAGGGGTTCTCCTGACCCACCCCATTTTTGTAGGGAATGGGGGGGGTGCACAGGGAGGGGGTAACCCTGTTGCTCAAGCAGAAGTCCTTGTGCAGGGCTTCCACTGATTGGGCTGTTTAGGTTAATCCCACCCATCAAAATTAACAAACATGACTTAGGGTGATTAACTTCAGTGGGTCTACTCTAAGTAAAACTTAGTTGAATACCACCCACTGTTCCAATACACGCAAGTGAACTGGGACTTTATTCAGACTGTTTTGGGGAGTTCAGTAATCTGTAGCATCATAGGGGCATAGTAGAAGTCTTGCCTTGAGGCACAGAAAAGATAAGTCCTCAAAAGCAGAGCTCTGCCCAGCCAGGCCAGCAAGACTACATCTGATTCAGAAGTATGTGGCTCAATCACAACAGTTGTCCTGTTGGGTATTCATTTTTGTAGAGTGGGAGGTCACCTCCATGTTGTGTATCTTTGAGAAGCCTTCGCTGTGGCTCAGAATAGCCTCCAGCCAAAGAGGGTTCCTGTAACTACTCCAGAACTACGCTTCTGCTGAAAAAAGAGGCTGCCAGAGGATGACACCCTTCCCTCACACAAATGAGGTTCAACTCTACTACAGGGCAAATGAGTACAGAGTTGTGAGGCGGGTGTCCCTCAGCTGCAGCTGCAAATCGCACAGCAACACAAAGCTCTGTGTTGTGTGGCCTTGCAAAAGTGTTGGCTATTGTCTCTTTCTCTCTTCCGTGAAGGAAAACAGGGTTGCTTCCTCAGCCTGCACCCTGGCCTCCTCTCCCTTCAGCTTCATTGGAGGAGGCATACTCTCTCTCTCTCTCTCTCTCTCTCTCTCTCTCTCTCTCTCTCTCTCTCTCTCTCTCTCCCTCCCTCTCGACTTTGTGATTGTTTGAGGACTTGAACTTCCCTAGCAAAGAGATTGCCTTCCCTCCACACTGTATGTTTCGTTAGACATTTTCTCCCTCTTAAAGGAGCGATTGGCCAACTGACACCCAAACTCTGGATTGAAGGGAAGCCATCGCCTCCATAGTTAGGGAAACCATCCTGAATTATTCTGGCCTGAAATAAATTATATTATAGGGTTAGTATCTGCCTTTTAGGAAATGTGTTTGTGGGTCTGCCATTCTAGTGATAAATAGAGCAGTTAAGTGTTTGGTAACATCACTTAGTTCAAGATGAGGTGACTTAACTTTTGGTTCCTTGCCCAAGGAAAAAGAGCTTTTCTTGAAAGCAACATGAATGGGATATTTATAAAGCAACGGGCTGATTTAAACATTTTGGAAACAGCTTACAAGCATCATGCAGGGAGACAATCATCTC